>NC_053491.1:141677120-141994825 GCF_905171775.1 Rana temporaria | reverse complement strand
CATGAGGCATCTTCAGGACAGACAAGAGAGGAAAATAGTCAAAGTCATCCGAACCACATAGGCATAGGCATAGATATATCCTGTACAGGCTTTTTTCCCGGGGCATACGCTGCTATCCAATCTGCCATAATGAGTAATTACATTGTATCGGGGACACGCATGGGGACGGGGCGGTATTAGGATCATAAGAATTTGTGGGTAGAGTAGGAGGGAGCGGCAATGCAGAGGGCTGGAGTGGCGGAGTTCCGATCGGAGCCGAGAGCTGGAGAGAACAGATTCCGACGGGCAACCATTCTCCGCACAACAGGTTCCTCAGAGGGAGCGGCGCCTGCCTTTCTCACTCGCAGACTGCTCCCCTCCGGCTGTGAGTGTCCTCACAGGCAGCGGAGTGGGCTGTCTGGCGGGCGGTAGAATGCTGCCCCCCATGGTACCACCCGGTCCCATCATAGGGCCGGCCCTGCTCCAAAGTGTTATAAAACCCATACTATGAAAAGACTAGCTAATTACTAAGAGAATTGCAATGAAAATCCCTGGCAAGGGGGGTATTCTTCCTTTTGTTGACCTAAAGGGGTATAGGCACATATGTCCAGTCTTGCAACATCGCTGATAACCAAACTATTATTCAAAGATTGGACTAAAAGTAAACACATTGAAACTATGGGACAAAAGTTTAATAATTAGCATCAAATATTGCAAAAAACTGAGAGGATGTTACTGCTACGGTATTATTGTGTGCTTTTGTCCAGGAAAGACAATCAACAATAAAGGCCAGAAGCCAATAAAGTGCCAAGATAAACAGAAAAAAGTGCAAAGGTTGCTAATTTATTAACAAAATAAATTTCAACACCGCTGAAATAGATTACACATTTCTGAGCAGCTGGGAAACAAAATCGAATTCACATACTGATGTTTAGAATGTTACACGTATTTGGAAATAACTTATTCTTATACTTAGTATAAAAATATGTTTAAATTATAATAACTATAATATCGATTGTACCTTTTATTGTTTTCAATTTTTTATTAGTCTTTTTTTTCTTGAATACAATTTTTTTTTTTTACATTTATACAAAATTCAGTTACAATATGCATTTGTTTGCTCTTGTCATTCAGTATATAAAATCATGATGCATATCTTTTAATTGCTTTATCATTAAAACTTTTTGAAATAACTTATTCTTATACTTATTATTAAAAATTATTTTTATATTATCGATTTTACCTTTTAATCCATAAAGCATATCTTTACTAATATCTATTACTTACATTCTTTATTAAAAGACTTCTTAAAAATCTTGTACAGTAAATACCAAAAATGTATAAATCAGTAAAAAATAAGCCTCTTACTGAGGTTTATTCGCTGCATAGCAAATGTAAAAATAACAATAACATTTTTGTACTTGGCGTAAAATAGTTTTCTCTGAGAGACACAGCAAGATGCATTAGATGTGTGGGTATATACTGCAGTCTACAGGAGGAGGACACAGGGAGGTTGATTTACTAAAGGCAAATATACTGTGCACTTCAATTGCAGTCACTCTAGATCTGAGGGGAAGCTCTGAAAAGAATGGAAGCTCTGCTGATTTTTATCATCCAATCATGTATAAACACAAATTTCTTTCTTTTTTCTTTTTTCCTTGCATGTGATTGAGTATTTTATGCAAAGTGAAGCTTTACCTCATTTACTAAGCTCTGGAGCAAATGCACTTGCAATACACAGTGGCCCAGATTCAGGTAGATCCGAGCAATATTTGCGTGGGCAAAGAGCAAATATTTTTCTCTGCGCCCACGCAAATATTGCGTTTTGCCCGCGATTCACGGAGCAGTTGCTCCGTAAATTGCGCGGGCGATATGCTAAACAGCCGGGCGTAAGGCTGCCTAATGTAAATGATCCCGCCGGGGGCGGGAATCATTTAAATTAGGCGCGCTCCCGCGCCGAGCGAACAGCGCATGCTCCGTCGGGAAACTTTCCCGACGTGCATTGCGGCAAATGACGTCGCAAGGACGTCATTTGCTTCTAAGTGAACGTGAATGGCGTCCAGCGCCATTCACGGTTCACTTACGTAAACGACGTGAAATTTAAATTTCACGAGCGGGAGGCGCAGCTATACTTTAGCATTGGCTGCCCCTGCTACAGCAGGAGCAGCCTTATGCTAAAGTCGCCGTACGGAAACTCCGTACCTTGCGTGCTCAGGGCCCGCGCAACTTTTGTGAATCGGTGGTAGTATGCAATTTGCATACTATACACAGATCACAATGGCCGCGCCACCTAGCGGCCACCGCAAGAATGCAGCCAAAGATATGAAGGCATAAGGAGGCTTATGCCTGTCATATCTTAGGCTGCAGTCGGTGTAACGAGGTTCCTGAATCAGGAGCACTCGTTACACCGGAGCAAGTAAGCCCTTGCGCCGCGCAACCTATGGTTGCGCGGGCGCAAGTGCTTCTTGAATCTGGGCCAGTATATTTGCATTTAGTAAGTCAAACCCAAGGTGTACTAAAAGCCAACCTGTGGCGGACCGTTTTGCGGGTATTGTTCCGTCGATCCCCGCTGAGCCAGCATGGCTCCATAGAGGAGTACGAAGCGCCCGTTCAGACATGGTACAGGGGTCAGAGGCATGTGCGGACATGGTACAGGGGTCAGAGGCATGTGCGGACATTGCAGACTCCCCTTCATCAGTGTACACCCCCCTCAGTGCAGTGCAGACCCCACTCTCCATCAGTGCAGGCCCACCCACAGTGCAGACCCCCCTCCATCAATGCAGACCCTCCTCTCCCCTCTCATAGTGCCCCCCAGCACATGTCTATTTGGATTACATTAAAAAAACTTTAGACCTCAGAACAGCGCAAGATAGGCACAGCGAAGTGTGACCCTTAGACTCCCTCTTCCTCCTTCTTCGTAAACATAGACAAGGGAGAGGCGGCTTCGGTCCGTTCCACTGTGTAGGGGTGAGGACTGTGTGTCGTGCGGCGTTAGTGAGCGGTGCCGGCGGTCCGAGTCCGCTGTATTCGCCGTGAGCTGCTCTGCTTCTTTTGTCTGAAACCGGCGCATGCGCAGTAGCGGCAAGGGATGTCGAATTTCATGACATACCATATTTACTGCTACACTGGTGCCGCTGCCCACAGGTGTCACCCGTGGGCAGCGGCTGAAAAACTCGGCTTATACTCGAGTATATACAGTACTCTTGTATGGACTTGATTTGCATGGTCATTTGTAACACAGCTGGATATCACATACATGCACATGAACACTTTGGAGTGAGTTGTGTAATTTAATTTATTATTTTTTATCTGCTTATTCATTTATTAATTACATCAGATACACTTTATTTATTTATTCATTTATGAATATTAATGCATGCACTTTGGTACCTACACTGATAGAGTGTGCATTACATTCTATATGATACTTTTTTCATAGATACGCTGCGCTAATTTATGCATTTATTTCTGCACGATATATGAGACGTGTTTCACGCTAGCAGCTGGTTTTTGGCATCACATTCCATTTAAGTATTTAGTAGTGGTGGCTCACAAGACCCGTTTATATTAAGTAGTAAAACCTAACACTAACTTTATTTTTTTCTATACACATTCACACTGGAGTGGTGTGCTTGCAGGACATTAGAAAAAGTCCTGCAAGCAGCATCTTTGGATCCACTGCCCCGTCCATAAAAATGAATGGGCAGCGCCTGCAAAGCGCTTTGGCTGCGGCGCTTTGCAGGCACATTTAACACTTTGTTCAGCCCTGCTAGATGCAAAACGCAGATAAAACAACAGTAGTGCCGTTTTACAGCTAACGCGGCCCGCTAGCAGTGTTAAAGGGGTCTAAACAAAAAAGAAAACAAACTTTTATAAATGAGATGGCCACATTGTAAATTGCATAGTGGTGCATATTAGAGCGTGAATATCTGCTCTCCATTATAAATAAGACCACAGTTTAGGCTTGTTTCATTTTATTCTGAACTAAGTTATTATACCAGGTTGACAAAATCCCCATAAAATTGTGGAGCAGCTCATTATTTTATTGCTGTCCTTATTAGGGAAATGAATGTACTCTCTCTTTTTTTCCTGTTTACCATGGAAAGTGAAAGTAAAAGAAATACAACATTTTGGGTTGTCCATAGAACAGTAATAGAGGGGAAATCTTCCAATCGGGACACCAGTTCTGGTAATCTGGTGACAACTAAGGAATCCGCCCGCCAGCCTGAATCCCGGAAGTGAAGACAACATCACATCACGGAGCCTCCACGATCCCCTTTCCCCCCAGCCGGCCAGCGCTGTACACATTCAGTGTAGACAGGACTGCTACAGGACTCAGATCTCAACCATCAGCGCGTGATGTACACACTCCACCAGGACTAATGCGGATGAAACGCATTTAACCCTTGACATGCCTGATTATCTCTACTCAAATGCGAGTGTTTTTAATCCCCGTTTACTAAAGACGTTTCAAATATGCTGCACTTAGAGGGCGCCGTTCTCTTTCTTCTTGTTTTAACTACTTGCCGACCAGCCGCCGCAGTTATACAGTGTGCGAGGTCACGTAGATCTACGTCACCTCGTGAATCAGCCACTAGGGGCCCCCCGCTCGCCCTTGATCCCGACGTGCGTGCCCGGCAGGTGCGCTCACCGCCGGGCACCCACGATCGCTTGTTACAGAGCGAGAACCGGGAGCTGTGTGTGTAAACACACAGCTCCCGGTCCTGTCAGTGGGGGAAATTACCTATGGTCTGTTCATACAATGTATGAACAGCGATTTGTCATTTCCCCATGTCAGTCCCACCCCCCCTTCAGTTAGAACACACCCAGGGAACGTGAGTAACCCCTTCCTCGCCCCCTAGTGTTAACCCTTTCACTGCCAGTGGCATTTTTATAGCACTGATCACTATAAAAATGCCAATGGTCCCAAAAATGTGTCAAAACTGTCTGCCATAATGTCGCAGTACCGATAAAAATCGCTGATCGCCGCCATTACTAGTAAAAAAAAAATAAATATTAATAAAAATGCCATAAAACTATCCCCTATTTTGTAAACGCTATAACTTTTGCGTAAACCAATCAATAAACGCTTATTGCAATTTTTGTAGAAGAATACGTATCGGCCTAAACTGAGGAAAAAAAAATAGTTTTTTTAAAATATATTTTGGGGGATATTTATTATAGCAAAAAGTAAAAAATATTAATTTTTTTCAAAATTGTCGCTCTATTTTTGTTTATAGCGCAAAAACTAAAAACCGCAGAGGTGATCAAATACCACCAAAAGAAAGCTCTGTTTGTGGGGGAAAAAAAAGGACACCAATTTTGTTTGGGAGCCACATCGCACGACCACGCAATTGTCAGTTAAAACGACGCAGTGCCGAATCGCAAAAAGTGGCCCGGTCATTGACCAGCAATATGGTCTGGGGCTGAAGTGGTTAACTAAGGAATCCCTCACTGTGGAGGTATTTTCTCTCATTTCCTGTTTTGGCTATGGGATAGAAAGTGAAGAAAAACCTCCCCAATATGACACAGATGGTTAAACAAAAAAAAAAAAAAAACTGACAAGGGTTTTTTTTTTTTTTTTTTTTTACAAGAGATCCACATTTAGGGCCAAATTCTCAAAAGAGATACGCAGACTTAACTCCATTTTTCTAATTTTACACGGCGCGTATATTTGCGCGCGATCGTCAAAATGACTTAAGCAAAGATTTCCGTATTTTCAGCCGTACTTAAAGTAGTTACACCTGCGCATTCCCGGGCGCAAATTACGCTAGGCTCGCCGCTGTTTTTGATAGGCAAAGATGCAAATGAGGGAGTTAGGGCGATTCTCAGAATTAAGTGTGTGTGCCGTATTTTCCGCCCTGTGCGCACCTGTTAGTTTTTCTGACTAAATTTCCACATTATAAAACCAGCCCTAATTTTACACATGCTGTGGAAGGGTTTGCAGAAGGGAGTTACAGCTCTAGTTGTGAAGTTTTTGTTGTTGAAAAATGCCAGGACCAGCAATGATTTTGACGGCACTTGCTGCCTTACAGGCACAAAGGAGGAGGAGGGCACAGAGGAGGAGGATGAGGGCACAGGCGCGTGTTTATCGGCCACGCCGTGATATTTGGGAAATGCCAGTTTATGAGGTCATTGGCAACTACCGATTTGATAGGGAGGCCATCCTGGAGATTACCCAACTCCTTCATGAGGATCTAATCGCCCCAACCCTACGTTCCCATGCCCTGACACCTCTGGAAAAAGTTATGGCAACACTGCATTTTCTAGCGAGTGGCTCCTTCCAGCGAGCATCTGGAGGTGTGGCTGGGATGGTGCAGTCAACCATGAGTAAATGCCTACATCAGGTGGTCCCTGCCATACTGCGGCGCATGAGCCATCAGTTTGTCATGCCCACCCAGGAGGACCAGCGTGTGCAAGCAATGACAGACTTTTATAATATTGCTGGCTTTCCTAAGATCATCGGGGCGATTGACTGCACCCATGTGGCACTCCAGCCCCCCCATGATACTGAACACCTGTTCAGAAACAGGAAAGGCTGGCATTCAATCAATGTCCAGATGATTGTCGATGCACATGGCCTCATCTGGCACGTTTGTGCCAAGTTTCCCGGCTCGTGCCATGATAGTTTCATACTAAGGCAGACCAAGATCTACAGAGACTTGGAGATGAACGTGTATGGAGACAGCTGGCTGATTGGTGAGTGACATTGGTGTCAGGTATGCCCCCCCCATGATGGAGACATCACAAGGGGCACATGCATGACTAATATTCTCCTGTCTTTTCCCTTACAGGTGACTCAGGATATGCATTGGGACCCCACCTGATGACCCCCTTTAGGAACCCCCAAACACCCGGAGAACGAAAATACAATGAGGTGCACAGCCAGACCCGGGCTATAGTAGAGCGGACTTTTGGCATGCTAAAGTCACGATTCAGATGCCTGGACAAGACTGGGGGTACACTATTGTATTCCCCAGACTTTGTATGCAAAATTATTGGTGCATGTTGCATACTGCACAATTTTGCATTAAGAAGGGGCATGCATGTGGAGATATCTCCTGACCTAACCCCCCACCCAGGCAACCCCCCCCCCCCCAAACCCCTCTACCCGGTCTGCTGAGGGCCAGGCAATCAGGAGCCAACTGTCTGAAGGCATCTTTGCCCAGTAAATGCATCCTAATACAATTTTTGTTTTTGATTTGCCAAGACCAAATCACAGAGATTATGTGACCTTTAAATCTTTATTTTGGTAAATAAATGCACATTACTTATATGCCAAACAGAATGTTGATTTTGATTTACAAAACGCACATTAATTATCTCACAATGAGAATGCATGAATGCACGTCACTGTGGTCCCTAGCACAGACACATCACATGCACATAGAATTGGATTAGATCCAAGTACCCCCCCCCCCCTTTGGTACTTGGGAGCAGTAACGCCCCGCCACGGCTCCAATTATGTCACTGTGCATTCATACACCATTCAGGAACCTAGGATGACTTCTCCCTGGTCCTGGGGATCCCTACTCCACCAAAACTGAGGGCGACACCCTTATGTTTTCAGGAATGCCATCCCCCCACATTCACACATCATTCACACACATATACCAAATCATAAGTACAGTGTAAAAAAAAAAAAAAAAAAAGTACCCCTGCAAATTAGGGATGTTGCCGAGTGCTCCTTCTGGGCTGCCCACGGGCACGGTCACGGGGACGGCCACGGCCAACTGGGGGATCTTCACGGGGGGGGGTCTGTGCAGGGGAGGGAGTATTTTCAGGGGGGGGGGGACTGTGCAGGGGAGGGAGTATTTTCAGGGGGGGGGGACTGTGCAGGGGAGGGAGTATTTTGAGGGCGGGGGGACTGTACAGGGGAGGAAGCAGCCTCCCCTGGTGTCTGTCCTCCTGCTGGCCTTCCCTCCAAGGCAACGGCTATCCTTGTCAGACAGGAAGTTATGGCAGCCGTATTGGCCTGCACAGCCCGGGTATTGGCCTGCACAGCCTGGGTGAGGGCAGTCACCTCCTGGGCCACACCTGTTGTGGCGTTCCTCAGGTCCCACAAACAGGTGATGACCCCCACGGAGTTGGTGGCCACGTCACCCAGTGACTCCCTCATTGCACCCAGGCTGCGCTCCACCTTGCTGATAGTTTTTTGTATTGCAGACAGACTGCGGGTCTGCCGGACATTGTCCCTCAACAGACTGACCGGCAGACGCACCAACCCCCCCCTGTTTTCAGGGGTCGGCATCCTACTTGCCCCTGAGGCTTGTGGCCTTGGAGGAGGAGTTGGAGTGAGCCATGGGTGCTGCTGCATGTTGGAGGAGGGTTGGAAGGGGCGACCCATGATGGTGGCCTGACTTCTGGGCGCCTGTGGGGTTCCCTCAGGGGATGATTCAAAAGTCATATCTTGGCCCATCATTATTTCCTGCCCAATCAGAATATTGTCATCTTCCTCCCCCTCATCCTCCTCCCACTCAACATCCAAATTAGGGGAGTTGTGGGCACTCCCCTCCCATGGCGAATCCTGCCCTTCTTGGGACTCTGCATGAGCCTGTCTTGGGGGTGGTGCAGCAGCCTGCCCTGATGGGCCTGCAACCTCCTGACCTGATGGGGCTGCCACCTCCTGGGCTGATGGGCCTGCAACCTCCTGACCTGATGGGGCTGCCACCTCCTGGGCTGATGGGCCTGCAACCTCCTGACCTGATGGGGCTGCCACCTCCTGGGCTGATGGGCCTGCAACCTCCTGACCTGATGGGGCTGCCACCTCCTGGGCTGATGGGCCTGCAACCTCCTGGGCTGATGGGGCTGCCACCTCCTGGCCATCTGGGGAGGACACAAAACAATCACAGGTTGTTGGATCCATACACTTGGCACATCTTCCCTTCCCCCACCCACACATGCTAATCCCCAGATAGAAATTCCAAAAAATTACCTGTCCTCATAAGAGGATCATTGTCAAAGCCAGGCAGGCCCACCACCTGCTGTGGGTGGAAACACTGGGCCACTGCCCATTCCTCCTCACTCATCCTGACTGGGCAGGGTCCCCCTCCTCCAGTGCCCCTGGTATGGGCATGCAGCGTTGCCAGCTTGTTCCGGGACACGCTCCTCAAGTCATTTATTTTTTTTTGAACTCCAGCGATGGTCCTGGTCTCCCCCCCCCCCGCCGCATTGATCCGATCGGTGATCTTTTGAAGGATCTCCTTCCTCCTGGCCGGGGTGGTGGTGTGGCTCTCAGGGCCATGGAGAAATCGCCCAAATTTAAGGACGCCCTGAGCAAGTATATGCTTCTCTGCCGGTGAAAAATTAAGCTTCCTGCGCTTGGGAGCCATGACAGACAACACCCAGCAACAGGGAACTCAGCCAACAAACAAACAACAATACACACACACACCAAAGAAAATACAAACAAGCCAAAATAAAAAATAGACAGACAGCTACTATTAATTCGAAAACAAACAGGCAAAAAAGGAAAACAAAAAATCTAAACAAAACCCAAAAAATACTATTAGGAAAAACAAACAGGCAAACAATCAAAACAAAAAACAAATTAGCAAAAACAAACACCAACTATACCCTCCAACTCCACAAACACTTTTCTCACAAAACAATCTTACCAACAAACACTGACAAACGTTCAAAGCAGAAGCAACTTGCTTTAGGAAGGGAACACAGGGAAATACTTTTGCAATTGAAGTGTGTTTGACTGGGGCTATTTAGACACAGGGCGATCTTCAAACTAAGTACGCTTGGCCTTTTACCTATCTCACTGATTGCGCTGACCAAAGTTCTGCACATGCGCATTGAGGTCCAGATTCGTGCGCGCATGCGCAGTACGGCCGGCACTTCATTTGCATGGGGTCACGGCTCATTACAATGAAGCACGCCCACTTCATTCCCACTTGCCATAACCACGCCTTAGGCATTGAAACTTAAGTTAAGGATGGCGCAGTTTTGTGCGCAAATGCACTGAGAATACGGTAGTTACGACACCAACTTAGGGCGCCGTAACTTAAATGACATAAGTTAGATAATCCTAAATTTACACATGGTTTTGAGAATTTGGCCCTTAGTTTCTACTTTAAAGCAAAGACATGGTTAGAGGTAAACTTTGATAAACCTGACAACACTTGGTCCGTTTTCCCCATCAGGATCATATTATTCTTACAACATTTAAAAAAAAAAAAAAAAAAATTGATTCAAATGCCAGTACAAGTAATACTAGTTTTTTGGTCATTATATTTTTATTGTGCAAAACCTTCATACAGCTCTTTGAGATTTACAATTTATGTAAAAATAAAACAGTTATAAATATACTGAAAGAATATAAAAATTTAAAAATCAAATAATTAAAAGGATAAAAAGCAACAGACATTCATCACACCCCATACGTGCTTTTTAAATAATCTAAAACTGCTGACGTACTAGAAAGCACATTAAAAACTCTCTTCTCTTGTTTTGAGCTTATTCTTTCCATCATGTACATGAGATGATGATGAAAACATGTGAAAGGTGTTCCGTGTTCCAATGCTATGTCAATCCAATCCTCAATACAGGTTAGTGGAGTCTCCTCATAGCCTGCAAACATGGCTGGGTTAGCCAAGAGGCCTCGGGCTGCCATAACACCTGTTGTAGAAAATAAGACTATAGTCATACACAATGACAAAATGCATGCATTAAAGCGGGGGTTCACCCTACTAAAAAAAAAAAAAAAATTTTTTTTTATTCTAGCATTACATTCGGCATCGTAGCGCGAGCTACAGTATGCCGGTCTTACATTTTTTATCCCCGTACTCACTGTGCTATTGCACATTGAAGATTCCGGGGAATGGGCGTTCCTATGGTGAGAGAAGGTGATTGACGGCCGGCCCTGGCACGTCACGCTTCTCCGGAAATAGCCGAAATAGGCTTGGCTCTTCACGGCGCCTGCGCATAGCCTGTGCGTAGGCGCCGTGAAGAGCCGAGACCTACTCCGGCTGTCTTCGGGGAGCGTGACGTGCCAGAGCCGGCCGTCAATCATCCTCCCTCTCCATAGGCACGCCCATTCCCCGCGGGAGTCGGAATTTTCAATGTGCAATAGCACTGTGAGTACGGGGATAAAAAATGTAAGACCGGCATACTGTAGCTCACGCTACGATGCCGAATGTAATGCTAGAATGATGATAAGGAGGGTGAACCACCGCTTTAAGTACAATAGGTACATAATACAACCACTTTACAATGAAAAGTAAATATATAAAATATAGTTCACATGTAGTAAGAAAACTAGTTCTACCTTCCATCTCAGCTCTCCTTTATACGCATTACAAAAAGATACGGTCACTCCTTTATGGCACTAAACTTTTTATAGGAACAAAAATTGTCTCTGGACAGCCGCACTCTGAACAAATTGTAGCCTTTTATTAAAAGAAGGACAGCACTACAAGTCACAGCAAAATAAAATAAAAAAAGACACTGACGCGTTTCGCACTGAAACTAGTGCTTAGTCTATGACTAAGGACTAGTTTCAGTGCGAAACGCGTCAGCAGACAGGTTTCATTTTATTTTGCTGTGACTTGTAGTGCTGTCCTTTTAATAAAAGGCTTCAATTTGTTCAGAGTGCGGCTGTCCAGAGACAATTTTTGTTCCTGCTTTGCTAAGTGCATTGCCTGCACCTGAGTTGTCTGCAACGGAGGATATTCATCTGGGTTCCCACCTGGAGCGGCTATTCCCTTTCCCCTTACAAAACTTTTTATGTTGTATGAAAAATAAAGGGTAATATGAGCTAACAGTTTGTGTTAGAACACTCACCTCTTTCAAATGCCAATATATTAATAGCAATAATGAACATTGTGTATTAAAAATGTAAATTTATAAAAATGGTGCAAGTTCACAATGTAAGATCACCAGAACAACACGGTCATTGTTTGGCAGTGGAAAGACAAGCTATATAATAATAAGGCCATAACCGCCATTCTGAAACATTTGGGAGGTAAATGCCAGACAGAAGAGTAAGGTCCCTGTCTAATCTTACACAAGTTCACCTCATTTTTAACATGGATGAAATCTACTTGAAATCTACTTGTGAAGCTTCCAGACCCGCATAGGAGAGAGCCTAGGATCCCGGACATTGTCACATCAGCCAGGAGAAGGACATTCGATCGATGTTTACATCTGGCTGGGTAATGTACTGTGCTCACCATTTGCACTAATGATGTCTTGCTAGACAGCCCACAAACTAAAACCGCAAGCTTTAACCATTTGAAGTCTGAAGAGGGTGCTGGTCTGATGCAGACATTTGGAAAGTTTTTTTTATACTTTTTTTATTATATTGTGTACATTGTGGAAACTTTCCCTTTTTTAACCATATAAAGGACTGGATCTTCCGAAAATTAAAGTGTTAATGTATGTTTTTTTCTTCACAAACATTAAGTGGATTTATAATTGGTGAACTTTCAGGAGCGCAGAGTTTTCCTTTTTGGTGTATTTGTGTATTTGTGGTACTTCAGGGTATCCGGATCTCTGCAGCACGGACTGTTCGCAGCCCATACAAGGGTTTCAAGTATTTCATGGGATATTAGTTATTTCCCATTGAGCGCCAGTGATTTTTTTGTATCAATTCTGCGGTTTTTATGTTTTGCGATATAAACAAAAAAAGGAGCGACAATTTGAAAAAAGAAAAATAGGAATATTTTTTACTTCTTGCTTAAATAAATCCCCCCCCCCCAAAAAAGTTTTCCTTAGTTTAGGCCGATATGTATTCTTTTACATATTTTTGGTAATAAAAAAGCAATAAGCGTATATTGATTGGTTTGCGCAAAAGTTATAGCATCTACAAAATAGGGGATAGTTTTATGGCATTTTTATTATTATTATTTTTTTTTTTTTACTAGTAATGGCAGCGATCACTGATTTTTATCATCACTGCGATATTGCGGCGGACACATCGAACACTTTTGACACTATTTTGGGACCATTGTCATTTATACAGCGATCAGTGCTATAAAAATGCACTGATTATTGTGTAAATGACACTGGCAAGTGAAGGGGTTAACCAGTAGGGGGCAAGAAAGGGGCTTAGTGCGTCCTAGGGAGTGATTCTAACTGTGAGGGGGCTGGGCTACCAGCGACACTGATCACTGCTTCCGATCACAGGGAGCAGTAGATCAGTGTCCTGTCAGTAGGCAGAACAGGAAAATGCCTCGTTTACAAAGGCATCTCCCCGTTCTGCCTCTCCGTGACACGATCGCAGGACAGCAGCAAACATCGAATCCGCAGGTCCCGCTGGCACGGTCATGGAGCAAGCAACGTACCTGTAGGTGGTTAAAGCAGGGTTGGGTTATAAAAAATAAAGAAATATCCCAAGCTTTGAACATCTCATGGTGCCTTCAGCAGTGGAATGAATACTTTTTCAAGGCAGAGACAAAATCAGCAAAGTAAATAGAATTTTTGCCTTTAGTAAATCAACCCCAGTATGTATCGAAGAAACATAAGGAGGCACTGTATATGACTGCACAGACATAATCAGTACTGCATTGACACAACCCTGAACATGTCCACAGTCAGCGCTAAAGTGATTGCACCAGAAATGTATATACAGAGACATGGTAGGAAGAACATCGGAACCACGTTCCTACGACTGACGTAACTTGCCTACGCCTTCGTATCGTGGGTGCATATTTACGCTGGGCGCATTTGCCGCTCCCATTGATTTTCTATGCACATATGCAAATGAGGTAGATACGCCGATTCACGAACGTACTTGCGCCCTACGCATTATAAACGCTGTTTGCGGAAGTCGTACGTACGGCGTAAAGTTATTCCCCATATACAAGGCGCAACTCATACTAAGGTATGGACCAGGGAACACAGCCGTTGTATTTTACGTCGTTTACGTAGTACGTGAATAGGGCTGGGCGTAGGTTACGTTCACGTCGTAGGCAGTGATCCGTCGTATCTTAGGGAGTAGTTCCGACGTGATTCTGAGCATGCGCACTGGGATAGTGCGCCGTTCAGTTTAAGTACTTGTATGGCACTCGGCCCATCATTTGCATGGGGTCACGCCTCATTAGCATGGCTCACGCCCACCGCCGGCTTACGCCGAGGAAACCCAGCGCAGTTTGGGAGGCAAGTGCTTTGTGAATTCGGTGCTTGCCTCTCTGCGCTACGTCGGCATAAATATGCGCCAATGTATGTGAATCCGGGCCTAAACCTTTTTCTGACACTTGTTGCTTACAAGTCCCTATGCATCCTTATGCCGGCGTAGCGCATCCAAGATGCGCTACGCCGTCCCGACTAAGAGAGGTAAGCGCCGTATTCCCGAAGCACAGGCGTTCAAATTTGCGCCGGCGTAGTGCAAATTCGTGGGCGTAAGTGAAAGTAGGAAGGAAGTGGGCGTGATACATTTAAATGAACCGTGACCTTATGCAAATGATGGTCTGAACGGACGGCGCATGCGCCGTCACGTGACCAGGTGTCCCCCGCCCCTATGCGCACAACGCGATTGTGAGTTGCTCCGACCAAGTGCATAAATACGCCCAGACATGCGCCCATCGTGTGCAAAAGTACACCTGTTAGTTTAGTCTTGGTGGTGAGCTTACTTTTGCAGTGCTTTGACATGTCTGCTTAGCGTACAAGGAGCAGGAAAAAGAATTTCGCTCATGATGAGAGGGCCATAATTCTCGCAGGCATGGAGAGGCACTATGACCGCCTCCATGGGTCCAGGAGTAAAACGACAAGCAAGGGGAGAAGGGATGAGATCCTGCAGAGGATAACGGATCAAGTGAATGCTGTGGGCAATGAGGCAAGGAGGCCCAAAGACATAGCCAAAAAGATTAATGATCTAAGGCGGAGGGTCAAGGACAAGATGGCCCTCATGGCGAGGCATGCCAGGGGCACTGGTGGGGGACCTGCCTCAAGGGTCCGTCTGACACCAGATGAGGAGGTAGTTGCCCGGTGCCTTACCAGGGTGCAAGTTGAGGGTATGCCGGGCTATGATTCTGTTCATCCGCCCTTGAGGACAGGTAAGTGTGCTTATTTCTACTATCTGGTGTGTAGCATGTGAGGGAGGAAGGGAATATGTGACAAGTTTGTGGGTCCACCAACATGTGAATGTTTTGTGTCATCCACAGGTGTCCAGTTTTTTTTCATTATTATTATTGCTCTGGTAAAGAGTTTTTTATTTATTTTTCTAAGTATTGCTCTGGTAAAGAGTTTTTTATTTATTTTTCTAAGTATTGCTCTGGTAAAGAGTTTTTTATTTATTGTTGACAAATGCACACGGTGAGGCGTGCAGAATAGTGTGACTGGTGTGTGAATGGGGGGGGGGTGACACTCCTGCCAGCAAAGGGGTGTCACCCTCTGCCGTGTGAAAGGTGTATGAATGTACAGTGACATAATTGGAGCCTTGGCATGGCGTTACTGCTCCCTAAAACCATGTGGTTTAATTGGGTCTAATCCAATTCGATGTGCATGTGGGGGGTGTGTGCTAGGGACCACAGTGGTGTGCACGCGTGCATTCACATTGTGCCATGTTTAATGTGTGTGTTTATCGTTCAAAGAGATGTTCAACGAGGCATCTCCTGATTGCTGATCCCTCAGCAGATGGGGTACCCTCAGGCAGGGGTGGATTGTCGGGTTGGGGGGTCAGGTCATCACGTAGCTCAATCTGCAGGCCCCTTCTCACTGCGAAGTTGTGCAGAATACAACATGCCCCGATGATCTGGCACACAAAGTCTGGGGAATACAACAGGGTACCCCCAGACTTATCCAGGCATCGGAAACGGGACTTCAGGAGGCCAAAGGTTTGTTCCACCACTGCACGGGTGCGTATTTGCGCAGCATTGTAGTTTTCCTCTCCTGGGGTTTGGGGGTTCCGGAATGGGGTCATTAGATGGGGTCCCAGTGCATATGCAGAGTCACCTGTAAGGGAAAAGACAGGAGGATGTTAGTCGTGCATGTGCCCCTCGTGATGTCTGCATCATGGGGGGGGACAGTCATACCTGACACCCATGTCACTCACCAACCAGCCAGCTGTCCCCATACACGTTCTGTTCAAACTCCATTGGAATCTCGCTTTGGCGGTATATATAGCTGTCATGACAGGATCCGGGGTATTTGGCACGGACGTGCCATATGAGGCCATGGGCATCGACTATCACCTGGACATTGATGGAATGCCAGTGCTTCCTATTGCGGAATATGTGCTCTAGGTCACGGGGGGGCCGTATTGCCACATGGGTGCAATCAATGGCCTCAATGGTGCGTGGGAATCCTGCAATTCTGACAAAATCTGCCCTTGCCTTATTCCGCTGATGCTCCTGGGTGGGTCTGATGATTTGGTTGGACATGCGTCTCAGGATTGCGGGGACAACCTGGTGCACACACCTGCTCATGCTGGTTTGTGACATCCCAGCCACACCTCCACTTGTGCGCTGAAAAGATCCAGTGGCCAGGAAATGGAGTGTTGCCATGACCTTGAACAGAGGCTGCACTGCATGTGAGCGGTGTGTTGGGCTGGTCATCCTGCAGGATTGTGGTTATTTCCTGGATGGCTTGAGTGTTAAATCTGAAGAGGCGATACACCTCTGCTTCCCCGATGGCCAAGACGTCTAATGGCGTTCGGTAAAAACGCTGCCGTGCCCTCCTCCTTCTCCTTCTAAGTGCCTGGGCGCACACTAGTTGTGCTATGACCATGCCTGCCCCTGGCATGTTGGCATACAGAAGTCTTGTCCTGCAAGTGTGGTTGCTCAGCTCGTCCGTAAGGGTGCTGCTAAAGCTGCTCTCCAGCCTGACCTGCACACGTCTGGTGCAAAGTTGCCCCTGCTTTTATGAGGGGCAAGTTTACACCGGACGAACAGCTTACGCGCACCGCTCGTAGCCTGCGTCGGGCAGTCGTACGTTCGGGAATCTCCGTATATCCCTCATTTGCATATTTGATTAGGAAATCAATGGGAGCGATGGGCGTTCTCGGCGTAAATGTGCGCCTACGCTACGCCGGCGTACAAACGGTGCGCCGATCGGAACAAGACTAATTTCTGGCGTACCTGGTTCTGTGGGTACGGCGCACCGCACGAGATTCTAAGCAAAAAAGAAAACCGTGATTCTCATTTTAGCCAGAATCGTGCAGTTCTACTACCAATCATGGCATACAGTACACAAACCTAGGCAGCCATTTGTTACTAGTTAATTACATTTTGTGCATTTGTATATATGCCCTTTTCAGTAGAATTGCAATCTCACCATCAGCTCCTGTAATACAATGTATATTCTCTGCTTCTTTTAAACTTTTAATATCACCATTGGCAACAACAGGTATAGATAAGGTGTCCTTAATAACTTTTATCCCATCATAATGCACAGGCTGATGCCTTTCCTCAGGAAATCTTCCATGTACTGAAATCCAAGACACACCTGCAGCTTCTGCCTTTTGACAAAGGTCTACTGTTTTGGTTATGTCCGCATGAATCCTAAAACAAAATCATACATATTATCATTAGGCATAAAGTTTGCTACCATAATGCCATCTCAAAAATCAGCTTTTTCCATCATTCAGGTGCCTATTGCCCAAAAATCCAAATAAGACTAAAGCCTGGTACACACTATGAGCTTTTTTTTATTTATTTTTTAACCCAGTTAGTATAGCAGTCTCCCCTGCTGAGCTATTGTGTTCTGACAGGGTGATGCCCCCCCCCTTGCCAGAACACTCCAATTGGCACTCTCCGCCATTGGCTGATCGGGAGTCAGTCAGCTGCTGTTTTTTCTGCATGCTCGTCCAAAAGATACGCACGGGCCGAATGTATTTTTGAACCAGCTAATGTCTCCCGACCTTTGTTTCATGCGTACGAGGCTTAAGTCTCAATTTTAAGATTCATAAACCTTGGGTAACGAAGTTACAGACCACAGTATATATCAGTACAACTCTGAAGTGACAAAACAAGTTATTCGAACAGTAAGATCTCATATTAGAGAAACAAGATTCATTATCTATATAGTCTATATGAATGCTTATTCTAACATCATGCAATAACTATGTGCCAATCTGAGTATTGTAGTTATAGTATTTATAAGTTCTATGCCTGATGTTGGCCCCCCCCCCCCCCCAAGAGTATCCAAAACTAGTAGATCTCTTGCTGTGGTTGCTGGCAGCATGAGATCTAGCAACCCTGGAACTAAGTCAACTGCGTTCTTTCTTCCCATGACAGTCTAAAAACTTTTGGAGCACATGCAAGATGATAAGCTTATACATTTATTTTATAAGTCAAAGTGACCCATCCCTGATTAGTGACATAGACAAGACATAGAACATATTGGAAAATCTTTTTTTCTATCACTCAATCTAAAAATAACATACATCGTTTACACTGGTCACATAGTCAAATCCCCCCCCCCCCCCCCCCCCCCACACACATACATAACAATCTGACAGTATGATCTAGAAGTTTAAGCTTAATATTATAATTAAACGAAAAAAAATGTAAATTAGACTTCCAAGTAACTGTTTTCAGGAGTCTTTCAAGACGGCACACGAGTGAATGTGACCTTACTCACCAAAACACCACCACACAAACCTTTAGACGGAGGAAAAAAGGGCAGGTAGTTGCTGCAATCCTGAAAGACTCCAGGAAAGTTACCAATAAGTAGAGATTTTTCCAGTAGTCTTTCAAACCAGCACAATAAGAGAATACTACAGAACATACCAGTTTGGGTGGTAGGGGTTGTTGGTGGTAGAAGCAGCTTGCAAAAAAACATGTCTAAAAAGCTGCCACTTGAACTTTTAGGGTACTGACCATCAAGCTCTTTTTAAAAAAAAATTTTTTATTGAAAGTGTTTTACAATAAAAAAAATAAGAAGATACAGTTGGGTGACAGATCACAACGGGGCTTTAAGAATTTCTAGTAGAAGTATTTCTAATTACTAGCAGTTAAATCTGAATATGGAGTGGAGAGCGCTCCCCACCGGCCAACAAGTCACTGGGCAATCCAGACTATCCCCGATTACTAGAGAGAAAGAGCTCCAGTACATGCCTTGGCCATAAAAGAGGGATGCCTATGGATTTTAGGATTACCTTGAGAGAAAGGTAAAGACCTGGTGTACACTGGGGTGGATCCTCCTTTTAAAGATTTGTGTGGTGGCGTTTTTCGTTAGGATGGGTAGAGCTGCATTCTCTTATGCGCTCTGCTGAAAGGAGAAAAGTGGTCCATAAATACATGTCAACCAAGCTATTCAGCAAAAGTGACAATTACAGAAAACTTTGAGACTGCCAGAGGTGCTTGGGATAGATTTGTCCGCTGCAATGTCGCAGTCCCTCTAAAAATTGCAGATCGCCGCTAATATCAGTAAAAAAAATAAAACGTTCCTAAATCTATGCCTATTTTGTAGACGCTATAACTTTTGCGTAAACCAATCTATATATGCTTATTGGTATTTTTTTACCAAAAATATGTAGCAGAATACATATTTGTCGAAATTGATGATGAAATAATTTTTTTTTCTTGGGATATGTATTATAGCAAAAAGTAAAAAAAATATATATAATTTTTTTTATTTGTTGCTCTTTTTTTGTTTATAGCGGAAAAGATAAAAAACGCAGACTTGATCAAATACCACCAATATAAAGCTCTATTTGTGGGAAAAAAAAAAAAAAAGAGATTTTATTTGGGTACAACCTCACACGATTGTCAGTTAAATCGATGCCGTATCGCAAAAAACGGCCTGGTCAGAAAGTGGGTAAAACCTTCCGGAGCTGAAGTGGTTAAAAATGTATTACCAGAGCTTATGACTACTGAAGTTTTGGCTCACTTCTAGCAGAGTAAAACAAAAGGTGTGCTTAAAACAACGTATTCCACTAAGTTACCTGGTGAAACAGGGGGTCTAAAAAAAAAAAAGAATAATACAACCTGTTCAGACTACAATAGCATATAGCAAAGTGAAAAATAAAACGTGGTTATAAAGCTTTATTGCCTTGAGAAGCCCACCACAATTCTAAGCAATCATTAACCTCTATGATACACTCCAAAAGCTAAAAATGTTTTTTTTTAGGATGCATACTCCGTCACATGACCTCAATCCCCTTCTTTGACATACAGAGTGGCCGATAGGCGTGTGCATTCTCATTCTCATCCAGCGCCATTCATGAGAAGGCACATGATGTGCATACGTCACAAAAAGGTGGGACCGAGTTGGGTAGAGCTGACTGGCTGGGGAGTACTGGGACAGAAAACTGTATGCAAGCATTTGACATGCATACATCACAAGGGGAGGAATGAGAGGTGGGACTGAGTGGGGAAGAATGGAGCAAACTGGCTGGGGAGAACTGGGGCTGACAATGGTACGTGGAAGTGTCACTGAGCAGCCACATTCGGCTTGGTAAATCAACCATCGTCGGTCTGAGAGATTGATTAGATATCCGTTTCTAAATCAGAAAATTATAAAACTAAGTAGTTGATACTACAAGAGTCAACCACAGTAATCACAGAACTCTAGAGCAGATTCTCACTTTTCCCTGGAATTCCACTTTAAACATTACCTTATTTTGATTGACACTGAAAAGTTTGGGTTTTCAACTCGGTTTCGTACTTGTCTCACCATATCACTGACTAAATCAGGCTTGTTTATTAGGCAAGCCCCATAGCCTTCAGACATTGCCCACCTTTTAAAGAAAAACACAACAGTAATATTATGCATAATCTACAAATGATAGAATGGAGCAATGGATTAAAGACCTAAAAAAACAACTGGAGTAAATTGGTGACAAATTAACCCAACCCGATACATAGTGTTCTGGTTGATAGTAGCGATTAAATGCAATCATGTAAGACCCATAGGTTTCATTAAAGTATAACTAAAGCCAACATTTTATTTTTATTTCTTTTTTTATGAATATGTGAGGTATGTTTACTGCTGTGTGTATCCCAGTTAAGGAGGGTTGTTACCAGAACGGGAATAGGGGGAAAATCTTCCAATGGGAACACCGAAAAAAAAAAAAGGCTGGGGTTATAACCCTCCCTTACAATACTGACAGGGATTATAACCCTCCCTTATTCTATCCAAAATGAAAAAAAAATGTTGCCATTAGTTCTACGTTACATTAAAATTTGTGATATTTGTGGTAAGTCACCAGTTTTTGAACATAGAAGATAAATGTCCAGTCCTCAGGTCCAGATTCCAAGCAGGGTACCACAAATATCTAGGTCTCTGGCTAGAAGCCCTGCTATAACATCCATATTAGGGACTACATGTGAATCCAGACCTTTATTAAGGTCAGGGATTGTCTCTCTAAGGCCTCAGTGTTACCTGCTCCCTACATATAGGTGGCGTTCTCTCCTCTTTTATGCCTCTGAAATATAATGATATTGCACACTCTAATATGATGGGCAAGAGTACAGATTCTTTCAAACTTTGTTTTTAACTGAAACATGGCATGCCTACATACAACACTACTTGATTGACTATATGATAATCCCCATACCCAGATTAAGGAGACGTGAACTCTCCAAAACGTGTCGGGTGGAGGAAGATTCATCATCTTTTCATACATTTCACAGTTGGTGTACAAGTAGACTATTTAGCCATGTCTCTTCTTTTTATATGTTAATGCACCAATAAATTCTGTTTTTACACATCTCCCTTCTCATATATATTTTTGTAATTCAAGTGCCTTAAAAGTCCCCCAAAAAATAGGGGAATTTCTTTATCTGTATGTATTTAACTATAGGGATGTGGCACTTTGCCGAGGGTTGTCCCCTTGAGTCTATATGTCTGTAGTAAAGCCAGTAAACCCAGTCAGCTGTACTTGCTGCGATGCAGAAATAACTATACATATATTGACCAAAGAAATGTAGTGGGCACCAAGTATAGAGATATGTGCATACACAAGCATACAGAATGCATGAAGGAGAATTCTGCTACCTATCTGAGAAAACAATCATTTTTTTTTGTATTACTTTCTCTGTTACTACTGACAACTGGAATGGAAATTTCCCCTCCTTTGGGTTGATATACTAAGCCTTTTCCAGTCTATAACAGAGGAATTTCGTTTTTATTTCCTTTTGCTGTCCCTTATGGGATTTATGTATTTTCTATGTGTGTTATGTACATGTTTGCCCCAATGGGTAATTTTTTTTATGAATTTAAAATAAATAGATTTTTTTATATATTTCGGTGTGCCTTTAAACAATAGCTTGTTGCCAATTTTTCAGGTATGACTAAATGTTCTGTATCCTGACAGCTGCCTTGTGCTCTACAGAGACTTTGGTTAAAAAAAGTCACTGAAACTCAACCAATCAACAAACATGCTGGATGTCCCAGACTGCAGAACTGTACCACAGTAATGTTTTTGTAAGCCAAAAGATAAAAGTAACATGGTATCAGTCAAAATACCAATTATAAATAACACTGGCTATAGAAAGATCAGACTTACCTCTGAGGACACCCACAATTCAGATCAATGCCACCAGCAAAAGGACTTACAAGATGGGCTGCATCAGCTAAAACCTTTGCTTCTTTAGCAGCAAACTGCACAACAAGAGGATGATCTCCTAAGATAAAGTTACAAAATGTTTGTCTGTTAGAAAATGTCAGTAAAAAGGAATAAAAGCAGTTAGCTGATAAAGACTAGCTGTCACTGGGTATGACAGTGTCATTTGCCTGAACATTTAGGGGATAGATATATATATATATATATATATATATATATATATATATATATATATATATATATATATAAGGATTTCACCCAAAATTCACACATTTTCCTATTTGGATTCAAATGGAAAAATGTGTGAATCTTTTGTTAAAAATATGTATAAATAGACCCTTTAATGTCTGTAGAAAAACTCCAAAACAAGTGGAGAAGTGTAGGAAACTAAACAGGTTTTTAGTGCTTCTGCTAGAGAGATTTTCCAATGCCACAACAGGGAGTGGAGGAAAATCTTCCCAAAGTAATATATCTGTATATGTAGTCTAAATGTGGTCTTTTAAACCTGCACATGCAATATAGGATCTCTATGGTATGCAGTGTTGCCAAACGCTTGTAGATTTACGGGCAGCCCGTAAAAACAGGGCACTTTTACGGTGCCCGTAAATGTCCGTAGGAGTCGAACAGTGGCAGTAAAAATGGCTGTGACGGGCTCAGGTGAGAACTGCACATGTGCAGCGCCCACCCTGGAAATCCCAGAGACAATCCGATCATGAGCCCGCTCCACGCCGCCTGGCTCGCCCCCATTCCCGCTGATGACGTCAAATAGCACTGCGAGAGATGGACCGTGCAGGGCTCTGTGGAGCCTGGCCGACCCCCTGGATGGCCACGTAAGGCCCCCTGACCAGGGCCACTGTCCAGCACTGAGCGTCACACACTGCCCTGGCTGCAGTGCAGCCCCCTGGCGAGTGAGTGGCATGCAGCTGTGCATGCATAGATACAAGCCAACTTGTTTTGAACCACTGGACCCCTGGCCTGGCTGCAACATCCATCCATTGCTTGACTGGCTGCCACAGACAGGCACAGACAGCAGTTTCCAGACAAAAATGGCAGTGGTGAGATTGTACAAAATCATTGTATCCAATCTCTGTCTGCCGTCTCTCTGATATCTCCTGTATCCTGTCTGCAGCCTCTAACCACCACCTGTGCCATGTCCGCATCCTCTGACCATGTCCTGTGCCATGTCCGCATCCTCTGACCATGTCCTGTGCCATGTCCGCATCCTCTGACCATGTCCTCTGACCATGTCCTGTGCCATGTCCGCATCCTCTGACCATGTCCTGTGCCATGTCCGCATCCTCTGACCATGTCCTGTGCCATGTCCGCATCCTCTGACCATGTCCTCTGACCATGTCCTGTGCCATGTCCGCATCCTCTGACCATGTCCTGTGCCATGTCCACATCCTCTGACCATGTCCTGTGCCATGTCCGCATCCTCTGACCATGTCCTGTGCCATGTCTGCAATCTTTGACCATCTCATCTTTTACTGTTTCTGCAGTCTCCGAGCCTGAAGAGGAGAGCGCTGCCAGATTGGGGATCACAAGAGAAGTCAGATGTGTGTGGTCTGTGTAGAGGAGACTATAGGATAAAACCAGAATTGACAAGCTGGAGTTGCCTGACTGAGCCCTGCACGATGCACCTGAGAAAATGTCAGTCTGAGGAGGGGGTCACTGATGTAAGGGGGCATTGAAATAAAGGTTCCCCCTTATATCAGTATTCACTCTGCGGAAGGTAATCTCTGGTGACCAGAGCCCCCCCCCCTCTAATTAAAATTCCCACTGTTCCCCTTTACATCAGCGTCTGCAGGATTTCCTCTGTGGACCCTGATGTAAAGGACAATGCTGCAGACCCCGATGCAAGTGGGAACTCTGATGTAAAGGGGAGTGCTGAGTTCCCCCTTAGATCATGATCTGTGGCATTGTCCTTTACATCAAGGCCCACTGAGTTATTGTTCCCCACCTCCTGGGTATAGTGGTGCATTCATCACCCCCCACTATTCATACTTCTTAAATACTCATCTCAACCAAGGAATGTTTATAGACATTTTAATACCCATTACTTATGGAGACTCTTTTGTCCTAGGGTACATTGTGTGCGTGCCCGTTTCATGTGTGGGTTTTGCCACCTCAGTTCCCATGACAGACCTATCCAGAGGTCCCCATTCCATTCAACTGCATATTCCTCCCTCTCGTATGTCATGTAAGTGACCAGGATGGGTCATCCTCTCCTTCCTGTCCAAAAATGAATTTCCTGTTGTGTTGTTCTTTTACCATATACCTGACCTACCATTATGTTCTTTTTAGACATATTAAAAGGAATCTTCTCCTGATGAGTTGTCTCAACCATGAAACGCATCAAGCTATATGGGATGCCAATATTTACTCAAACTACTAATCACCCAAGTATGATACGCTAATGATATATGTATTATACGCCATCAATGTTGGACAGGATACCAACATGCTATTTGGTATTCCAATTACCAGAACAAGGATGGGTCATTGGCATGGACTGCTTTAATGTTCATGCATGTATGCATATGTGAAGCACTGATGTTTTGTATATTTTGTACATATATGAAATTGCCTTTTTATTTTATTCTAACATTCTCATACATTGTCTGTAATGTTTACTATTTGAATAAATTAAATTTGTATCTTACTATTGATCATCTGCCTCATCTAAAGTCCTAAACCTTCCTGTTAATGTGTCGACAGTATGTTAAAGCATTTTTATATATATATATATATATATATATATATATATATATATATATATATATATATATATATATATATATATATATATATATATATATATATATACATACATATACACACACACACACACACACACATTTTTATTCTTTTTTTTTTTTAATCCTGTGATCAGGTAATTTTTTTACATTGCGAGCGGCCAGGTATGGGGAGTTCGGTGTCGCGGGAGTGGCTCTGTGTGCCATTAAGCTGGAGACATACATGTACATGATTTCCCTTCACTTCCTGTCCCATAGCCAAACAGGAAGTGAGAGGAAATCCCTGCAAATTAAGGGAATTTCTTGAGGACCCCAAAATCATTAGAACTAATGATGGGAAGCTTTCCCCTTAATTACTTTTCTGGGGACAACCTATTTCTTTTACTTTCAATGATAATGGTAAAACAGGGCAAATAGAGAGGGTGAATCTTCTTAAAGAGGAAGTAAACCCTGATGGGTGTTACTTCCTCTTTGTTTCCCTGCAAAGGTAAATCATAATGGGCTACTATGCATCGCATAGTAGCCCATTATGTGACACATACCTGCAGGAGAAGCCTGTGATGTCCCTGTCTTCTTCGCTAGTAGCGAGCGTCCATTTTTCACTCCTCTTCCTTCCAGGGCTGCCAACTCTGGCCCTGTGACTGGCCAGAGTCGCATGCGCACGGGAGCCGCCTTTAATAGCATGACCCGACCTATAAACGGCACAGCGTGCCCTTTCTAACTCCGGCGCATGTGCAGAAGAAATTGCCTTACGACGATTTGCAAATATCTCCTAGACCGTGCAGGTCTGGGAGATATTTCAAGCACCTACAGGTAAGCTTACCTGTAGGTTAAAAGTGATTGTAAAGGGTTTACAACCACTTTAATGGAGGCACAGGCAGAAATACAAAATAACTGGCATTGGTTCATCTCCAGTCTCCACCTATACAAAACTGAAAGTTTTGCATTTAGTTATACTTTTATTTGTAGATCTAGATCATCAGCTCCATCCAGTGGCCAAAATGCAGCATTGTTCTACAAAATACCTCAATGAGAAAATATACTGTATTTTGCGCACTACATGACATCATAGGAATTAATAAATTACAAAAAATACTGCGCTGCACATCATGTATTTATGCCCAGGTTGCTAAATGCAAAGCACTGCTTATTCAATCTAGATAAATCCAAAAAAAGCCATTTATGAAACTTGCAAAGATATCTGGTTATTTCTAAGCAAAACAATATACATCTTCAACAAGTCCTTGTGAATGTATCTTGCACTGCTCAGAGCCAAAACGTTTGACATATCTGCATGGAAGATGGACAAATATTACTATACTAGAATTATATTACTATATTTTAAACTGCACCTGCTAGAAATCCAGTACAGGATTTTGGTTCCCATGGATAAGTGGATGCAATGTTGGCCACAGAGAGATAAAAGGAGTGAAGTACATGGCTCTGCTCAATATCTTAAAGCAGGGATATGCAATTAGCGGACCTCCAGCTGCTGCAGAACTACAAATCCCATGAGGCATAGCAAGACTCTGACAGCCACAAGCATGACAACCAGAGGCAGAGGCAGGCATGATGGTACTTGTAGTTTTGCAACAGCTGGAGGTCCACTAATTGCAGATCCCTGTCTTAAAGTGATAGATAAACTCCTTATATGTTGGATGCGGGGTAGAAGTGATGACAACAGCGATTCAAATAAGCACTGTGCCATTTTGTTTACGTGCTCAGATGGGTACCTTGGTTTGTGGTGAATTCGCTGTCTCTTGCTTTGGTAGACTTGACAAAGTCCGCAGCAACTATCATCGGTGTATAACATAAATCGCAGTCATACTTTCTTACCAAGGTCCTGAAAGCCAGTCTGTAACAGGAAAGAAGACACCATATTTAAATTCATTTAGAACAGATTTACTTGTTATTTTTGTTATCATTTTTGTAACATTTGTTATCTTAGGTAATGACAATATTATCACTTGGTGGATGTAAACCCTCACATATAAACAGCTTCAGATGATAAAGAGATGAAACAAATCTCCCTATATAAGTTTTACATGTATATCTGCTTTCTTTATCTGTATATATCCTTTAGAAAGTGCTCTTCGTCTTACAGATTTTTCTCTTCCTGGTTAAGGGGTGTTTCACACTGGTGCGCTGTGCGAGGTCGCATGTGATATCACAGATAGTATTGCTGAAATCGCTTTGCATTAGGACTAAACTCGCACAGAACCCTTTTTTTGGTCCGCACCAGAATTAGATTGCATGGGTGTTCACAGCTATGCGATCCAATTTATGTCCGAACTGATAGTTCGCAGTGCGATATGCGAGCTGAAATGGGGGTGTCATTAACAATGTATTGACACTCCCCAGCAGTTCGCATATGGCAGGGTGCAATGAGGAAACCCGCAGTGGAATTGCAGGGTTCCCACATCACACTAGTGTGAACCCAGCCTCACACCGCAGAGAATCAAAACAGCCAGAACAGCTGATTGGAAAAAAGGCACACGACCCTCTCCTCATAGGCAGAGGAAAAAAGGAATGTGCCGAGCTCTGCTCAGCAAGCTGACTGCAAATCTATTAACAGAGCAAGAGACAGCTACAGGGCTTAGTTCTTTGGAGAGAGATAAGAAAACACTACAGATATATGTGCCCAGATAGAATTTCATGAATCAGGTTTATATCCACTTTAAGAAACAGTCCCATAGTGGAAATGTAATAATGACTCTGGTCAAAAAGGGGTATGCAGGTAGGAGAGCTAAAGTGGTTATTAAAAAATTATGAAAATGTTCATGTCACAGTTCAATCATTATGCATCTATGCTGAGATGCATTAAAGTGCTTTGTTGTAATGCCTTGATGTGCATTTTCAATGCGTTTGAATGCATTTTTGTTGAGCTGTGTTATCTTATGGTGTGTCTTGTGCTTATTACCTGCGACATCCCCATCCTTCACTGCTGATTAACTGGGCCATTCTAACACAGGAATAGGGTTTGATCTAAACCATTCCATTGTAGCTGTATGTTTAGGGTCATTGTCATGCTGGAAGATGAACCTCTGTCTCAAGTCTTTTGCAGACTCTACCAGGTCTTTTCCTAAGGTTGCCCTGTATTTGGCTCCATCAATTTTCCCATCAACTCTGACCAGATTTCCTCTCCCTGCTGACCCTGTTGGTAGTGTGTTCAGAGTAGGCATGCACCGATACTGGTATCGGCGCTGATACTAGCCATTTTCGCGAGTGTCGGCAACGACACTCGCAAAAATGCTCCGAAAACCGATACTGGAAGTGACGTCGCTTTGGAGCGGACCACCTCCTCCTCCCCTCCGGACAGTGCCATCCTCGCTGCTTCCTCCCAGTGGCATCCCTTGGTGAAGGCGCGCCAGGCTTCCTGTCCTAACAGCCCACCGGCCTTGTCTCCGCACTGCACACCTCCCTCCTCCACCTCTGACTCCCGGCCACACGGAGCACTGGATCCGCGCTCTCCCTGGCTGTATGCTGAGGCAGAGAACAGGGGCTCTGTATGAAGACACTGTACCGTGGTATGCTGTTGTACTGAGCAGCAGGGCTTTCTCCCTCCTCCGTGTGCTGTCCGGCCAGCTCCTTTCAGGCGAGAGACACCTGTACCATGGCTGCAGTCCCCGACTGTCTCCTGTACCATGGCTGCAGTCCCCGACTGTCTCCTGTACCATGGCTGCAGTCCCCGACTGTCTCCTGTACAATGGCTGCAGTCCCCGACTGTCTCCTGTACCATGGCTGCAGTCCCCGACTGTCTCCTGTACCATGGCTGCAGTCCCCGACTGTCTCCTGTACCATGGCTGCAGTCCCCGACTGTCTCCTGTACCATGGCTGCAGTCCCCGACTGTCTCCTGTACCATGCCTGCAGTCCCCGACTGTCTCCTGTACCATGCCTGCAGTCCCCGACTGTCTCCTTTACAATGCCTGAAGTCACTTCTGCCTGTTGCCTCCTCCTTCCCTCTACCAGCTGTCACCCCTGTCCCCATGTTTCCCAATAACCCTCCTATCCCCATCCTCTTCCCCCCCAGCGATCACAGACTTTTTTTATCCCAACTCTCCCACCCCACAATCCCTATTTCACCCCACCCTCAACTACCGCCACCTCTCAAACCACCCCTCTTCCTAGGCGATAGGTATTGGTAGTTGGTATCGACGAGTACCTGCAAAAGAGTATCAGTACTCGTACTCTGTGTTATAAAAATGGTATCGGTTCATCCCTAGTTCAGGGTAATGTGCAGTGTTAGTTTTCCACCACACATAGCATTTTGCTTTTAGGCCAAATGGCACTTAACGCACAATGACGGCTCTGGTGTGAACCCGCCCATAAGGACCCTTTCACATGGGCTGGATCTGTTTTTCTCAGTAGGGGATCTGTTCTCTGAACCCCTGCTGACCATAATGGAGTGAGTGGATGACAGGTTTGTATCCACTCCACTTATGCAGAGCTGACATGGACACAGCCATCTCTGCTCTTTGGGCAGTCGGATTTTACATTCTACTGCCCTCCAACCTGATCCGTCCAGACGGAGGGAAACAGATCCCCTTCTTTTTGTGTTTGCCAGATGGAATGTAGAATGCCGCTCTATAGAGGACAACGGAGGATCCAATCGTGTCTGTCTGAAAAACTGAGAGGTGAACCTGATTGGACTGCTTGTAAAAAACAGGCATAAGAGAGCTCAAAGAAATATGTCGCTTTAGTCAGCCAATCATAAGTGGCTGAGGCATTCTCTGCCCCACACATATACCTGCCCCTTGTACATGGGCGGCTGCCAGGTAGGAATGCCCCGCTACAGATGGTTGGCCCGGTACAACAACACCTTCCTGGCAGGCATGCTCGGGTGGGTTTGGACTATGATCCGAACACATCAATACTCAGCATCAATACATCCATCACATTCACAAGCATGCTGACCCTTACTTGGAATATCGAACCATTGGTGCACATATTTTCACTAATTTATTGGTACCAAAGAGTTCCAGTGGATTCTGAGGAAGCCCATTTCTGTCATCTCCTTGTGGCAGATACATGAGGACTGGAGAGTGATTCATCCTGCAGAGAGAACACAAAGACCTCATTCACTATTACACATCAAATGCATCCTCAACAGTGCCCACCAATGCAGCCTCATCGGTGCCCATCAATGTAGCCTATCAGTGCCTGGATCACAGAGAGCGGGGATCTCCTGCTGTAACACAGAGCTTGGATTTGAATTGCCTGGCTTACCTGTAGGTGCTGGAAATATCTCCTAAACCTGCATGGTTTAGGAGATATTTACAATGTACGAGTGTGCCGATCTAATCGGCGCATGCACAGTTTAGAAAGGGCACGATCGTGCCCTTTCTAAAGGAATCATGACATGATTGCCGGCTCCCTCACGGGAGTGATGTAACGCGACTCCGGACAGTCACAGAGCCAGAGTTAGCAGCACCGGAAGGAAGAGGGGTAAAGATGGACGGTTCGTGCCAGAGGGGACAGCGGTGACATCGCAGGCTTCAGTTTCATAATGGGCTATTATGCAATGCACAGTAGCCCATTAGGCTTTATCTAATAAAGAGGAAGTAAAAGCCATCAGGGTTTACTTCCTCTTGAATCACGATGCTACGATTATTTTCAACACCCCTACCTATTACCACCTAGATAAGAATCTGACACAAAATGACAACTTTCAACTGAACAGTGTTACAAATCAAACCATTTTACTTTAAAAAGGGGAACTAAACCCTCCTATCCATTTCAGTCAAGGAAGCTGCCATTGTGGCCTCTGATCTGCAACTGCCATGATGCTGCACATGTGATCAGTTATGACACCAGCCATTTGATGGAGTGACAGTTTGGTTGAAAGCAGATGTGACAGTTATCATTCACAGCATGCCAGGAATGTGACAGTTTGTGAAACCATTAAATGGACGGGTTTAGTTCCTTTTTTATACATTCTGACAGACAAGTAAGTACAATAAATGACGAGCAATAGAGATATTATACTGCTGGGCTGATTCATGAAGACATGAGCATACGTTGTCATAGTAACTGCAGCGTTTTACTTCCTGGTGGATCAGCGCTGGCTGCTGTAGGCAGCCCCATTTCACCCCATAGCCGGCTGTGTGTCTCTCCCTGTCATGGAGATAAGAATACTGGACGCCGCTGGAATGCTGTAGAATAGTACATACCGTCCAGGCACAGCCAGTAAAGGACCGCGGTCTCCTCAGCTGTTGTCACTACACAGCATGCTCTCTTCCTCATGTGACGTACACGTGTGCGCCCGCCGGTCTGTGCGCGGGGTGATGACGTCACATGTGGTTGGCAGTGACAGAGTTGCTGACATGGAGGGGAGAGACGGTACAGAGGCAGGGGGAGCGCTGCCTGTCAGGGAGATGTTACGGGACGGTGAGTGGGGATGGGACACCTCCATGTCACTTCTGAGAGAGGTGACAACTACTTGCTGAATGTTGTCACCGAGCCTCAGAACATTCCACTTGCATGTGCTGAGAGGACAGGTGGGAGTGTTGTTGGGTTAATAGTAATCTATTGCTGTACTGTATCATAACAAACACAGGAATGACTAAGAATGGAGCAGACAGGGTGTGCAGCAGCTGTGCATGGTCAGTAGGGATGAGCGCTGGCGTGTTTTGGGTTCCTAGTGATTGGGATACCAGCGTTCCATTACCCAAGGAGGCATCACTTCCCATTCATGAGGGCATCTCTCAGCGGAGAGCTGGCACAGCATTGTTGGGTGGCTGGCTCCCTGTGACATAAACATTGAAGATGACGGCGTGTGATGGTACATGGAGTAAGAAAAGTGCGAAAAGAGGACAATGCTGTATCCATGGGGCTTATAAAGTATATTATTACATCATAAGAAGAACACTAGAGGGCTGGTAGGGAAAAGACCAAAGACGTTAGACTTTGAATACCTTTAAAGTAAAGTGTTGTTATAATAACAAACCTGTCATACTTGCCTGCTCTGTGCAATGGTTTTCCACAGAGCAGCCCTGATCCTCCTCTTTTCGGGTGCCTCACTGGGGCTTTGGGCCCCTTGCTGTGGGGATACTTGTGTGTGCTCGCTCCTAAACCCGGCTCTCTGTATCCATAAAACACAGAGAACATGGTTCAGCCTCACTGGCTGTGATGGACAGCAGCAAGAGCCGATGGCTCCTGCTGTGGCCTCTCAGCCAATCAGTAGAGAGAGCCAGGATAGCCCCAGGTCTTGTCTCAATCGAGATCGGACTTGGGTAAGTACTTGGTGGTGGTGGGGTGAAGGAGGGGAGCTGCACAGAATGTTTTTTTTTTTACCTTTGTGCATAGAGTGCATGAAGTTAAAAAATCTTCAGCCTTTACAGCCACTTTAAGGCTGCATTCACACCTCCGCGACAAGATACGCCGCGAGTGTGTACTTTTTTTTTTTTGACAAAGCCTTCCCATTGCTGTCTATGGCCGAACGCCAATGTCGCCTGAAAAAAATGGTCCGGGACTTTTTTTCAGGTGACAGGCGTACGGCGTCTATGAGATGTGAACCATCTCCATAGACAGCATTGGGAATTCTCCCCTCTAGCGGCACAAGCGTCCGGCGTTGGGCGTTTTGTCGCCTAGATGTGAATGGGCTCTAAAGGGGTTGTAAAGGTTAGTTTATTTTCTAAATAGGTTCCTTTAAGCTAGTGCATTGTTGGTTCACTTACCCTTTCCTTCGATTTCCCTTCTAAATGTTTTTTTTCCTTGTCTGAATTTCTCATTTCCTGTTTCTCCTCAGTAAGCTTGCCCCCATCATCCAAGCCGTTCTGGCTGGGGGTTAGTCAGCCAGAACAGCTTACTGAGGAGGAACAGGAAGTGCGAAATTCAGACAAAAAAAATAAATAAAGGGAAAAAAATCATTTCGAAGGGAAATCGAAGGAAAAGGTAAGTGGAGATCGCACAGATCCTGTCTTTCTGCTATCTGTGTGTTGTTCCAGTGAGCCCTTCTGCCCTACAGTTAGAACACTCAGTGAGGGAACACATTTAACCCCCTCAATCTGCCCTGTTAACCCCTTCCCTGCCAGTGTCATTAGTACAATAACCGTGCATATTTTTAGCACTGATTACTGTAGTAATGTCAATGGTTCCCAAAAAAGTGTCCGATCTGTCCGTCGCAATGTTGCAGTACCGCTAAAAATCAGTGATCACCGCCATTGCTAGTAGAAAAAATATAAATAATAAAAATGCCATAAATCTATCCCCTATTTCAGGGATATGCAATTAGCGGACCTCCAGCTGTTGCAAAACTACAAGTCCCATCATGTCTCTGCCTCTGGGTGGCATTCTTGTGGCTATCAGAGTCCTGCTATGCCTCATGGGACTTGTAGTTCTGCAACTGCTGGAGGTCCGCTAATTGCATATCCTTGCCCTATTTTATAGATGCAGTAACTTTTGCGCAAACCATCAATATACGTTTATTGGGATTTTTTTTACCAAAAATATGTAGCAGAATACAAATTGGCCTAAATTGATGAATACATTTAAATTTTTTTCAATTTTTTTTTTTTGGAAATGTTTTATAGCAGAAAGTACTTTTTTTTTTTTTTTCTTACATTTTTGGTTTGTAGCGTAAAAAATAGTAACCGCAGAGGTGATCCAATACCACAGAAATCTCTATCTGTGGTAAAGAAAAGACATCAATTTTTGGTACAGAATTGCATGATCGTGCAATTGTCAGTTAAAGCGCCGCAGTGCCGTATCGCAAAAAATGGTCTGGTCATTAAGGGGGTAAATCCTACTGGGGCTGAAGTGGTTAAAATTTCATTCCTTGAATGTTGGGAAAGCTAACTGTCACATTTGCTTGTGTCCTCAACCAAACTGTCAAACCATCAAATGGCTGATGTCCTAACAGATTGCATGTGCTGCGCCATGGCAGTTGCAGATCAAACAGAAGCAGCTTCTTTGGTTATAAAGGATAGGAGGGTTTAATTCTGCTTTAAGGCTGTGAGCAGATCGGCCTCTACAAATGAAGTACTGCCTAAATATGGAGAGCGACTGAGTATGTGCAGGGCAGGGTGAGAGTGTATTACTAGATTTGAAACCGCATAGATACTTATTGTTAATGTTTTACATGGCTATACCTACAAAAGGGGCCAGCCTAAAGTGATCTAGCAGGATCTAATTTCCTGACTTTGATGCTACTTTCATGCGACTTGAGTGACAGACCGCAACATAAACTTTAAAGTCGCATGAAAGTTGCAGGTTAATGTTATCAATGCAACAGTCAAAGGCCCCTTGCACACGTGCAGACCATATTTCTGTATTTCATCTATCCGTTTTTGGGATAAAAAACGGACATACATTGATCCCTATGGGGTAGTGGGTGTCAGCGGATGAACATCTGCTGACACCCGATCTCATCAGTCTCCGCTATGGTCCGATTCTGCAGACGGAGGAAAATTCTATTTTTCCATCCGTCATCGGATCGGGTGAACACTGACAGACGGTCCGTGTTCATCCGATCTCCCCATAGTGGAGAGTGGAGATCAGACAGGGCGGTCCCTGCACAGTGTGCAGGGACTGCCCTGTCATCTGCCGGCTCACCGGGGATCAGCGGAGCGATCCCCGCTGAGCAAGCGGATGAGAAAGCTACGGATCCTCACGGGATCCGTACATGTGAAAGGGGCCAAAGTCACATCCAAGTCACTCATCCAAAGTGGTAACAAAGTCGCAATGGAAATTGCACAACTTCGGAGTCACACAAGTGTGAATGGAGCCTAAAGATAGCTTTTCAAAGCGCTTTACACAGACGAGAAACAAAAACACAAGAAATGCACAGTATAAAACCAAGGAAAAAAGGGACAATTGCATAAAAGCTTGTCTAAAGAAAAAACGTTTTAGATTTGATTTGAATGAGTTTATAGAAGATGACCCTCTGATGTTCTTTAGAAGTGAATTCCAGAGTTTTGGAGCGTAGCAGGAGAAAGCTCTGTCTCCCATCGAGTGTAGGTGAGTAGAGGGGACACACACAAGACCAGGATTTGAGTAGTGGAGGCTCCGATCTATAAAAATAAAATCCTAAGCAGTAGGAATGTTTGGTACAAAAAAAACATGCAAAGAATGCCAAAAAAGTCTTCATCTTCTGCGGGCAATATTTTATTTTCTGTATGTTTTGCACAGTACATGTATTGTGCAGCGTACACTATTGGCTCATTCTGAAAGATGCCGATATTGGTGCCAGAGCTGATGTGCAGGAGTTGCATCATCGGTGGCCAAAGAGGGCAACTGGGAGCTTGCAAAAAGAGGCAGAGGAAATGGTGGTAGGGTACGGACCAACTACCTACAGCCTGGATTAGACAGTGCAATTGTAAGGAAGTGTGCTATAATGTACACATATGTCGTGTATACTTGCACATTATGGGGTAGATCCACATACAAATACATCGGCGCAGCGTATGTGAGATACGCTACACCGCTGTAACTTACTTTTTGCTGTTTCGAATCCCCAAAGAATTTGCGTCGTAAGTTAAGGCGGCGTAGTGTATCTCAAGCGGCGTAACGGCGCGGAATTCAATTCGGCGATTAGGGGGCCTGTTTCATTTTAATGAAGCGCATCCCCGCGCCGAATGAACTGCGCATGCGCCGTCCCTAAATTTCCCGCCGTGCTTTGCGCTAAATGACGTCGCAAAGAACGTCATTTTTTTTAACATAGACATGACTTCCGTACATTCCGATTCACGGACAACTTGCGCAAAAAAAAAAAAAATTCAAATTAAACGCGGGAACGACGGCCATACTTAACATGGCAAATCTAAATATACGCAACAAAATTCCAGCTTTAACTATACGCTGGAAAAAGCCGACTACGGACGCCGTAAAAAAATGCGCCGGCCACTCGTACGTTTGTGGATCGTCGGAAATAGCTAATTTGCATACCCGACGTGGAAAACAACGTGAACGCCACCCAGCGGACGCCGAAGTATTGCATCTTAGATCCGAAGGCGTACGAAGACGTACACCTGTCGGATCTAACCCAGAAGCCGTCGTATCTTGTTTTGAGGATTCAAATCAACGATATGACGCGGGTAATTTGAAAGTACGCCGGCGTATCGGTAGATACGCCGGCGTACTCTGTCTGTGGATCTGCCCCTATGGAATTAGGCCACCCAGTGGTTCTGCTTTAAAGTGGCCAGGATTTTGACATTTCAGTATTTTTTCATATTTGTAGCATGCTGTAAAGGCGCTCTAAATTAAGTTCTTACTGACCCTTGTAGCTGCAGGCATAGTGGGGCAAATCATCCTCAAATTTTCTTCTGTTCACAGCAGAAACAATAAGGTAGTTTATGTTGGCTCTCTCAGCAACTAACCTCTCCTCACAAAGCACCTACTGTGTCCACATTAGAAATAAGAAAACATGGTGTTTTCTGGGTATCAGGGGTGAGCTGAGCTTCTGGGAGGGAGATACAGAATAAACTCAGCTGCTTGTAAGGGGGAGCAGTGTGTGCTGAGCTGCTGAGGGGGAGAAGTAGGGCAAATTAGCCTGCTGAGAAAATGATCTTGGTGCTTCTGCTGGGAACTTTGAGAATTAATTACTTTACTCTGCCCACGGCTAAGGAGATCAGTGAGAGTTTGTTTAAAGTTTGCTTACTGATTGTTGATGATTTGTAATTGCTTGAATGTCTATGGCCTTGTACTGTACACACAGGCCAGAATCTCGTGAGGAAAAAAACGTCCTTTTTCCTGACTAGATTCTTGGCAAGAATCTCTTGCTGCCCGAGTGTACACACAGACCTTTCAAAAGAACCGCAAGAACGTGGTGAGGTCATCGCGTACAACGAGCATGCGCTCGTCACATTCGATGCCGTCACCGCCATCTTGCTTCACCCTACCTATGCCGTGGAATCTACCGCGCATGCGTCAAAGTCATTTCGAGCATGCGCGGGTTTCCACGGTGACAGGTAAGTATACACACTCTCGGGTTTCTCGTCAGGAAACAGGCCGACAATAATCCCGAGAAGAAAATAGAGCGCAGGAATCTCTATTTTCCTCATCGAGATTCTGGCCAGATTTCCAGACGAGAAACCTGAAAGCCTTGTACACGCGCTCGTTCTTGCCGAGAAAACCAAGCGTGTGTAGGAGGCTTAAAGCATGGCCACAGGTTCATTTTAAAGCGGATGTGCCACGGGGAAAAAATATTAAAAGCCAGCAGCTACAAATACTGCAGCTGCTGACTTTTAATATTAGGACACTTACCTGTCCTGGAGTCCAGCGCTGATCGCAGCAGAGCACGAGCGATCGCTCGTCTCTCTGCTGCTCCCCCCGCCATCCACGCTGAGGGAACCAGGAAGTGAAGCGCTGCGGCTTCACTGCCCGGTTCCCTACGGCGCATGCGCGAGTCGCGCTGCGCCCGCCGATTGGCTCACACGCTGTGTACTGGGAGCCGAGTGTTCCCAGCACACAACGGGCGACAGACGGGAAGTCAGAAAAACCCGTCTTTCGCCCGTAGCGTGTGGCCGGAAGTGGGTGCAAATACCTGTCTTTAGACAGGTATCTGCACCCCCCTCCCCCTGAAAGGTGTCAAATGTGACACCGGAGGGGGGGCGGGTTCCGATCAGCGGGACTCCACTTTAGGGTGGAGAACCGCTTTAAGGTGAATCCGTGACAAATATGGGTGATTAAAACTGATAAACATGGAGACTACCATTGTTGACTTCTCATTATGTACATGCTAGTTGCCCAGCTATCATACTGACTCTAATGCGACACACGCTTGCAATTTCCGACAACAAATGTTCGATGGGAGCTTTTGGACATTTGTTGTCAGAATTTCCGACAACAAAAATTTGAGAGCTGATCTGACAACAAATTCTGTTCTCGTAAATTCTGATCGTGTGTGGACAATTCCGATGCACAAAATTCCACGCATGCTCTGAATCAAGTACAAGACGGAAGCGCTCGGTCTGGTAAAACTAGCATTTATAATGGAGACGGCACATTCGTCACGCTGTAATGGACTGAAAAGCAAGAGGCTGAAAAGCGCAAATCGTCTCTCTCCAAACTTTTACTAACACGACATTGGTATTGAACTTCCCTTTTCTAGTGCCGTTGTACGCCACTGCGTTCTTGACGTTCGGAATTTCCGACAACATTTGTGTGACCGTGTGTATGCAAGACAAGTTTGATCCAACATTCCGTCGGAAGAAAATCCACGGTTTTGTTGTCGGAATGTGTAATTGTCTGTACACGGCATATGTGCGCTACCTTACAACACTAACTGAGAACAATTAGAACTTCTCACTTTCTGGTGACAGAAATTAGTTCGGCCCCTTTCACACAGAAATGTTTTTGAGGAGGTTTAGCGCTAAAAATAGCGCTGCTATATCGCCTGAAAGAATCGTACCCTGCAGTCTTCAGTGTAAAAGCCCGAAGGCTTTCACACTGAAGCAGTGCGCTAGCAGGACCGCTCCAAAAGTCCTGTTAGCCGCATCTTTGGTTGCGGTATAGGAGCAGAGGTGCATTGCGGCGGTATTAACCCTTTATCAATTAATGCATTTGATAACCCAAAGGAATATTTTATTATGTGTGTTCTGAACCAAATAATATTCTTAATAATAAAAATGATTGACATGTATACATAATTTTTTATTTTTTCAGAATGCTACACAGACTTTCTACGTGATGATTTTGATGTTAAAACATATACCTCCCAGTCCATTCATCAGGCGGTTATTGCAGAACAGCTGGCAAAGCTTGCTCAGGGCATCAGTCAGTTGGATAAAGAATTGCATTTACAGGTATTGCAGTGAAGTATGGACATATTGCAATTTATTTGCTAAGATTATGGAACAAACTGCTTGCTATGGTATAGGTTACATAAGAAGCATGTTGTAGCAATTAATCTCATGTGATTACATAATGCTCAAATTGTTTTGTGTGTTCTGCGTGCGTATCTGTAGAGAGCTACAATCATGGCCGAAAATATTGGCACCCCTGCATGTCTGTCAGATAATGCACCACTTCACCCAGAAAATAGTTGCAATTATGAATGTTTAGGCATTCTCATGTTTATTTATTTTGTTTGTTATGGTATGACACAAAAAAGTGGAGAAACAAAAAGCCAAATCTGACACATTCCACGCAAAACTCCAAAAATTAACTGCACCAAATTATTGGTACCCTCTCAAAATTGTAAGAAATAATTGCATTCCAAGTTTGTGATCCTGTCATTTTGTAATTAAACTTGCCTGTATAAATTACAATAAAGAAATCACACCAGCAGCCAGTTGAAATGGTCAGAAATTGATTCAACCTTTCTGTTGTGTGTCTCTGTGTTCCATACGGAGCATGGAGAAGAGAAAGAGCAGCAATGAATTGTCTGAGGATATGAGAACAAAAATTGTGGAAAAGCATGGACAATCCCAAGGTTACACGTCCATCTCCAGAGATCTTAATGTTCCTGTGTCCACTGTGTGCAACATTGTCAAGAAGTTTACAGCCCATGGCACTGTAACTAATCCTTCTAGATGTGGATGAAAGAGAAAAATGTATCCAAAGATTGCAACAAAGGATTGTTTGAATAGAGGATAAAGAACCTTGTTCAACTTCCCGATAAACTGAAGCTGACCTTCAGTCACCATCTGAATAAAGGGGGACGCTATGGTAAGAGACCCAGAAGGACCCTACTGCTGACACAGAAACATAAAAAAGCCAGATTGGAGTTTGCCAAAACGGTTTTCAAAAAAAGAAATGAGGCCTTTAAAGAAAAGAATACAGTCAAACATGGTGAATGTTCACTGATGTTTTAGGGTTGCTTTGCTGCTTCAGGCACAGGATGTCTTGACCGTGTGCACAGCATTATGAAATCTGAAGACTACCAAAGAATTCTGGGGTGCAATGTAGGGCTCAGTGTCAGAAAGTAGGGTCTCTGTCAAAGGTCATGGGTCTTACAACAGGACAATGACCCAGTGCACACCTCAAAAGAACCCAGAAATGGTTTAAGAAACTGGAGAGTGCAGAACTTTTCAGCAATGAGTCCAGATCTAAATCCCATAGAGCAGTTGTCATCAACCCTGTCCTCAGGGCCCACTAACAGGCCAGGTTTTATGTATTACCTTGGGGAGATGCAGACTAGAATACTGCAATCACTAAACAGAAAATTATATCAACTGTGATGTATTTCAGTTATCTTGCAAACCTGGCCTGTTAGTGGGCCCTGAGGACAGGGTTGCTGACCACTGCCATAGAGCACCTTTGGAAAGATCTCAAAACAGCAGTTGGGAAAGGAAAACCTTGCAATCTGGCGGACCTGAAGCAGTTGGCGAAAGAAGAGTGGTCCAAAATTCCAGGAGAGCGGTTTAAGAAACGTATTGATGGTTACAGGAAGCGATTGATTTTGGTTATTTTTTTCCTAGGGCCGAATACAATAAACCAATACAAGCAAAATAAATTAACATGAGAATGCCTAAACATTTGTAATTGCAAGAATTTTCGGGACGAAGTGATGCATTATCTGACAGAAATGCAGGGGTGCCAATATTTTTGGCCATGACTGTATATTGTTCCATACCTTTAGTCTCTACTCTTTGAGATTATTATTTATCCATTTTAGTAGTACAATTGAGTTACAAAAATAAATAAAAAATCACCCATGTAGCTGCAGCCAAAGAAAGCACAAGGGTATGTTAGATTTGCACATTAGTGCCCCTGCAGACCCCACTTAATCCAGAGGATGGTGCAACCCGGTTTGGAACCTGGAGGCTTTGTGAAGACTTGGGAGGAATGAATTCTCAAATCCTGGGTCCAGAACTTTGCTGACAAGCAGTACACTGGTTGTGCAAGTTTTTTTTTTTTAGATCTGTGTCTATAGTTCTGGTTTCTGCCCTGGTGCATAGAGGAGGTCTCAGCGCAGGAGTGAGGAGCAAGTGTAGCAGGGAGCTGCTGACTGTGTGAATTGAGTTTGTATGAGGAGACCCATAAGGGCCTAAGGAGTGACGACAGAGTGAATGTGTATTGAGTTTGTGTTGGAAGAATGTTTATAGGAGACAGGCAACAACCTGATGTGTTATAACCCTCCATTTCTCTATCCTAAGGGCCCTTTCACACGGGGTGGATCAGTAATGATCTGCCTTTATGTGTCCGTCAGCTCAGCGGGCATCCTCCGTAAAATCCCTGCTGAGCCGTCGGCTGACAGGGCGGTCCCCGCACACTGTGCAGGGACCGCTCTGTCTTTTCTCCACTCTCCCCTATGGGGGGATCGGATGAACACGGACCGTGTGTCCGTGTTCATCCGATCCGATCCGATCTGATCTGCAGACGGAAGAAAAAATAGGATTTTCTTCCGTCCGCAAAATCGGATCTTTGCGGAGGCGGGTGATTACGGGTGTCGGCGGATGTTCATCCTCTGACACCCGCAATCACATAGGGACCAATGTTTGTCCCGTTTTCATCCGCAAACGGATGGATGAAAATGCGGACATACGGTCCGCACATGTGAAAGGGGCCAAACTGGGGGAAAAAAATATTTGCCTATAGGTTTACTTAAACTAAAATAAGGGTTTTAAAGGGATTGTAAAGGCAGAAGTTTTTTTTTTTTCTTCTATGCATCGAGATGAAAAAACCCCCCCTTCAACTCTCCTAAAAGTTATCCTAGCCCGTCTTCATACAGCGATGTTGCAGGAGTGTCTAAGCTGCCCGGGACACCCCTCCTCATTGGCTGAGTTGGGAGTGAGAGGGGCGGGTCCGTGTCACAGCTCCGTGTCTGATTTGACATGGGGAGCTGTGACTTGGTTTGGGTGCCCCCATAGCAAGCTGCTTGCTGTGGGGGCACTCAACAGGCAGGAGGGGCCAGAAACTGAAGAGGGACCCGAGAAAAATGGTGGATCCAGGCTGCTCTGTGCAAAACCAACAGCATAGAGCATGTAAGGTTAACTTTTTTTTTTTTTTTTTTAAAACAAAAAAACAAGACTTTACAATTCCTTTAACATTTGGTGCCAATGACTAGAACTTCCTTGGAGAGTATGCATGATTACAGTTCACCATTAAACATATAGGCAAAGGCCAGGCCTTCTAGAGCAGTATTCTGTGGGCTAGTGAATCAAAGATAGATTTTTGATTGCGGTAATATTAGACCTGTTTGGTGCGAATGGAAGGGCAGCATTTTAGGAGAACAATCTTATAACAATTGTGAAGAATGGTGGTGAAAATTACATGGTTTGGGCAGCTTGCATTTATCAAGTCCGCTATACAGTGTGCATCATATCAAAGTCTGCATGATGAGAATGTTATGCCATCTGTCAGAAAGTTCAGCAAACAAGCTTTTTTATTATGATAAAAAAAAAAAATCAGATGCACATGTTAAAATCCACCAAAGAATGATTGATTGAAAATAGGGAATATCGGGCACAAAACCTTTCACCTCCAAGCAGGGTCACAGCTTACTGAACCAGAGCATGGGCTTCTTTTTTTGGTGGAAAAAGCAGGGGCAATGCACAATTCAGAGTGCAGGGGTTAGGAGTATGTAACACACAGGGTGCAGGGGTGAGGGGGTACACAAGGCACAACATACAGGGGTCAGGTTTATGTAATGCACAGAGTGCATGGGTAAGTAGTGCAAAATGAAGAGAGAGCAGGAGTTGTCAAATACTTAAACCACTCATGCCCAACACCCAAAAAAAATTGAGCACCAATATGTACGCTAAGCCAAAGTTTTCTCAAAATAAAAATGCCGAAGTCTCTCCCTCCTCCCAGCACAGTTCCCCTCCCTCCAGTACAAATCATCTTCCTCTTCCAAAATCCTTTTCATGTAGCCTACATTTTTTTTATTTGTTTTTACTTTTAGGTTGTTGCACGACATGAAGACCTATTGGCACAAGCAACTGGTATGGAGTCTCTAGAGGGTACGTTTTTGACCTTTTTATGTTTTAATACCCTGTAAGTTTTCAATTTCCAATGTCATGACTGGTGTATTGGATGATACATTTTTTTTACCTTAAATACTTTTTACAAATCTATTTTATTTTATTTTATTTATTTTTTGAAATTTGGTGTTTAACACTTTACAAATGAATGTAGTGTTGAAGAAAGGGACAGTGTTAAAGTGTTATGTTATTGCCGTACGTACAAAGAAATAACTGCATTGCTCCATTATTAAAGACGGTGGATAAAATGAAACTATACATTTTCACAAATATCTATCCATGCTCCAAGAGACTGTTGGAGGTGACCATGAGTACAGCTTGTTCATAGGAATGAAAGAGGCTGTTGCGCCTGTGTCTGGTTAGGAGAGGAAGAAAATAATTTCCATAGGTGGGTTTTGAATTACTACTGCTGAGCAAATTAGTAAATCTGTTGGCATGGAGTATTTTTTCCATTTGCAAAGTTTTTTGTAATTTTGCTAAATCAGTTTAGATCTACTACTGAGCTTGTGAAATGTTGTATGCAAGTTAGAAAACTGGGCCTGAAAGCTAAGGCAGATCATTTGCTTCATTTTAGAGATTAGGGCCTCATGCACACAATGGGTAAGGGTTTACTAAAACTGGCGCAACTGTGCATAGTACTGTGCGTAGTCAACTTCTAACTTCAGCTTGTTCAATTCAGCTTTGAGTATTTTCACACTGCTCTGTAGCCAAATAACGGTAAAATGCATATGCGTTTTTGCAGCGATTTTTGTTTCAGATGCATTTTTTTGTGTGCGTTTCTGCAGCATTTTTTGGTTGCCTGCACTCGTGAAAAAGGGACTTGTGTTGCAAAAATGCACCAAAAACGCAAAACGTGGTATGTTTTGCCGCATTTTCTATTCGATTAAATGTGGAGCTGCGGTTTTTGGTGCGGTTTTCAAAACCGCACTAAAGATGCAGAGTACAGGACATGCATGCAGGTGACCCAAGAGCACCATACAAAGATAACAAAGCAAACAGATAAATAAATAAAATACATTGCAAAACCATTAAGCATAACCATAGAAAAACAAAACGATGACTGCACCTTACTTGTGGCGCAGTGGTGTGAAGAGCCCCATAGGATTTAAAGGAAAAAAACATTTCTTGCAAAGTAAAAATGCAGGAAAAGCGTATCGGTGTTATAGGGCCCAAAAACATAGTGGCAAAAATAATTATTTTATTTCCTGCAGATTTTGTAAGTTTGCCCACTTACAAATAAATTAAGGGTCTATAATCATCATAGTCTGTCTCTGTTGTTTAGAATACACCTATCAACCAAATATCCAGAAATATCACATGATGCAACTTATGTGCACACTTATGCAACCATATATTTTTTATTTTTTTTTACTCCCCTCCACTTAAAAGATTTCAGTTTAAAGGTCACATTAAGGCCTCATGGGCACTGGACGTTATAAAAAAAGCCAGTAACGTTCGCTGTAGAAAGCTGTAGTGTGTTTTTCAGTGTTTTTGCACTAGTGTATTTTTAGCTGTAGCTTTTTTTTTATTTTTAGCAAAACTATATATATGGCTCAAAAACGCAGAAGAGTAAGGCCTCGTTCTCACTTGTGTGATTTGATAACGAATGCGATGCATTAAAAAAAAAAAAACTAGATTTGCATGTCATCCAAAAAGTCATTGTTTTCAATGACAGTCGTTCACATCTATGCGTTACGATTCCTCTGCCAATGCGATAATAAAAAAGGGTCTTGTGCAAATATACAGCGTTGCGAATTTAGTCTCCATAGACATCAATGTAAATCGTTCTGGAATCGCATTGTTGGTTCAGATATGTACGAATTCCACCACACTACTCTCCACAAAAAACAGGAAGTAAACAGGAAGCTAACACTTTTTATTTTTTTAAACATTAGACATTAACATAATTCCATTGGCTAGAACAGGGGTCTCCAAACTTTTCAAACAAAGGGCCACTTTATTGCCCTTCAGACTTTAGGAGGGCCGGATTGGGGCCAGCAAGGGAAGAAAATGTCATGGGCCCGGCATCAGTGAGAAAAAATATGGCCTCAGGGTTGGTGGTCAATAGGAAGAGGAGTATTCCCCCTATTAGTAGGAGGAATAGTATCCCATCATTGGTATCGGTGGATAATATAGTGCCCCATTGTTGGTGTCAATGGGAGGAATAGTGCCTCATGTCAGTGGGAGGAATTGTGCCCAAAGGGCCGGATAAAGGCTAGCAAAGGGCCACATCTGGCCCTCGGGCCGCAGTTTGGAGACCCCTGGGCAAGAACATCAATTGCAGCTGTGTTCAACTCCTGAAATTTGCGGTAAATTCGCACCTCTCCAGCTCAAAACGCAAGGCAAATTCGCACCTCACATTCGCACCACCACACCAGTTATATGATGATGCTGTACTGTACTGGTGACAGTATATAAAAAAATTAAAACTAATAAAAAAAATAAAATAAATTGTTTTTCAATTTCTTAATTTTTCCCAAAATTGTGACAAACTACAACTTCAAAAAACGTGCCATGCCTCTTGCTAAATACATTGGACCGTGTACTTTCCAAAAAGGGGGTCATTTGGTGGGCACTGTCCTGGCATTTTTGGGCCTCAAAAACTGAGATGGCTGTCAGTACATAAAATTGCATAGAATTGTACAAAATGTCTTGGTATGCTGACACCTTAAGAGTTCCCTTCACTGGAACTAAGGGGCCAAGCCCAGCCCCTGAAAAAAAATAAAACACCATAATCCCCCCTCCACCAAATGATTTGGACCAGAGCACAAAGAAAGTTCCATTAGGAAATGGATGAGCGAGTTTGGGGTGGAGGACCTTGACTGGCCTGCACAGAGTCCTGATCCCAACCCGTAAGAACACATTTGGGATGAATTAGAGCAGAGACTGCGAGCCAGGCCTTCTCGTCCACATCAGTGCCTGACCTCACAAATTCTCTTCTGGAAGAATGGTTAAACATTCTCATAGACACACTCCTAAACCTTGTGGACAGCCTTCCCAGAAGAGTTGAAGCTGCTATAGCTGCAATGGTGGGTCAACTCAATATTGAGCCCTACGGACTAAGACTGTGATGCCATTAAAGTTCATGTGCGTGTTTATATGCCATACTTTTGTGGACTCTAACTTTCCTACAGACTAAATAATAAACACAGGTTTGGTTATTTTCACCAAAGAAATGTAGCAAAGAACGTTTTTGCCTACATTTTTAAGGAAAGAATATTTATTTGCAAAATGTTAAAACAAACATGCATTATTTTTTTTTTGTTTGTTTATTTAGCAAAAAAAAAAAAAAAAACACTAGTGGTGATTACATTCTACAAAAATCTATTTGTGTGAGAAAATAACAACAATGTAATTTGGTGTAAATAAAAATATATATACTGCGCTTCCCCAAAATTTCTATAGTGGGCAGCCAACACAACAAAGGATAAGTGTAACAAATAAAAATGAATAAAAGTGCAGCGCCTGTAAGGAACTCACAATAATGGGAGTTCTAAATAGTGAACAAAGCAACGTGAAAAAAATCAATTCCACAAATTTTTAAAGTGACTGTAAAAAAAAAACTAATATGGATATACAGTGATGAAAATAAGTATTTGAACACCCTGTAGGTGCATGTCCACTGTGAGAGACATAATAAAAAAAAAAAAATCCAGAAATCACAATGTATGATTTTTTTAAACTATTTATTTGTATGATACAGCTGCAAATAAGTATTTGAACACCTGAGAAAATCAATGTTAATATTTGGTACAGTAGCCTTTGTTTGCAATTACAGAGGTCAAACGTTTCTTGTAGTTTTTCACCAGGTTTGCACACACTGGAGGAGGGATTTTGGCCCACTCCTCCACACAGATCTTCTCTAGATCAGTCGGTTTCTGGGCTGTCGCTGAGAAACACGGAGTTTGAGCTCCCTCCAAAGATTCTCTATTGGGTTTAGGTCTGTAGACTGGCTAGGCCACGCCAGAACCTTCATATGCTTCTTACAGAGCCACTCCTTGGTTATCCTGGCTGTGTGCTTCGGGTCATTGTCATGTTGGAAGACCCAGCCTCGACCCATCTTCAAAGCTCTAACTGAGGGAAGGAGGTTGTTGCCCAAAATCTCGCAATACATGGCCCTGGTCATCCTCTCCTTAATACAGTGCAGTCGCCCTGTCCCATGTGCAGAAAAACACCCCCAAAGCATGATGCTACCACCCCCATGCTTCACAGTAGGGATGGTGTTCTTGGGATGGTACTCATCATTCTTCTTCCTCCAAACACGGTTAGTGGAATTATGACCAAAAAGTTCTATTTTGGTCTCATCTGACCACATGACTTTCTCCCATGACTCCTCTGGATCATCCAAATGGTCATTGGCAAACTTAAGACGGGCCTTGACATGTGCTGCTTTAAGCAGGGGAACCTTCCATGCCATGCATGATTTCAAACCATGACGTCTTAGTGTATTACCAACAGTAACCTTGGAAACGATGGTCCCAGCTCTTTTCAAGTCATTGACCAGCTCCTCCCGTGTAGTCCTGGGCTGATTTCTCACCTTTCTTAGGATCATTGAGACCCCACAAGGTGAGATTTTGCATGGAGCCCCAGTCCGAGGGAGATTGACAGTCATGTTTAGCTTCTTCCATTTTCTAATGATTGCTCCAACAGTGGACCTTTTTTCACCAAGCTGCTTGGCAATTTCCCCGTAGCCCTTTCCAGCCTTGTGGAGGTGTACAATTTTGTCTCTAGTGTCTTTGGACAGCTCTTTGGTCTTGGCCATGTTAGTAGTTGGATTCTTACTGATTGTATGGGGTGGACAGGTGTCTTTATGCAGCTAATGACCTCAAACAGGTGCATCTAATTTAGGATAATAAATGGAGTGGAGGTGGACATTTTAAAGGCAGACTAACAGGTCTTTGAGGGTCAGAATTCTAGCTGATAGACAGGTGTTCAAATACTTATTTGCAGCTGTATCATACAAATACATAGTTAAAAAATCATAAATTGTGATTTCTGGATTTTTTTTTTTTGATTATGTCTCTCACAGTGGACATGCACCTACGATGACAATTTCAGACCCCTCCATGATTTCCAAGTGGGAGAACTTGCAAAATAGCAGGGTGTTCAAATACTTATTTTCCTCACTGTATGTATAAAATATATCATATAAATGTCCATAAATAAAACAATATCCAGGTGATAAAGGTGATCCTATAGAAAAGCCGCTCGGTTGTTATCCCGGAGGAGCGGGAGGGGACATCCACCTCCGCTGCTCTTACCGGGCCTCCCGTCGCACCGGGAGACCCGATCTACGATCCGCCGCCTCCAGTGCCTAGAGAGAGACTAAAACAACGTCACTTCCAGTTTACTCGGCTGCCAATGGTGCCGGTTTAAAAAAAAGTACACAGTATTCAGAATTGCCGTTTTCATCGATCTGAATACTTTGAAGTGCAAAGAAGGGATTTGGGGTCTTTTAGACCCCCGATCCTCCCATAAAGAGTACCTGTCACCACCTATTACTGTCACAAGGAATGTTTACATTCCTTGTGACAACAATAAAAGTGATCAAACATTTTTTTTTTTTTTTCAAAAACACAATTTTATATTCTAAAATAAATGAAATAAGAATTTTTTTTTTTTTTTTTTTTTTTTTTTTTTTAAAGCGCACCTGTCCCCGCGAGCTCCCACAGCAAAGAAAACGCATACGGAAGTCGCGCCTGCATATGTAAACAGTGTTTAAATGACACATGCAAGGTATCAACACGATCGTCAGAGCGAAAGCAATAATTCTAGCCATAGACCTCCTCTGTAACTCTAACCTGGTAACCGTAAAAAAAAAAAAAAAAAAATTAAAGCGTCGCCTATGGAGATTTTTAGGTACCGTACTTTGTTGCCATTCCACGAGTGTGCACAATTATAAAGCGTGACATGTTTGGTATCTATTTACTTGGCGTAACATCATCTTTCACATTATACACAAAAATTGGGCTAACGTTACTTTTTCATTTTTTTTTCTTTTATTCATGAAAGTGTCTTTTTCCCAAAAAGTTGCGTTTAAAACACGGCTGCACAAATACCGCGTGACATAAAATATTGCAACAATCGCAATCGTATTCTCTAGATTCTCTGCTAAAAAAATATATATAATGTTTGGGGGTTCCAAGTAATTTTCTAGCAAAAAATACGGATTTTAACTTGTAAACACCAAATGTCAGAAATAGCCTTGGTCATGAAAGGGTTAAAATTGGCCAGGGCAAAAAGGGGGTAAAATGCCGGTATTGAAATGGTTTAGCCCTGTGTGCAAAGCCATGATCATGTACACAGGTCTTAATGCCTGATTGTTTGCCAAGGGCAACATTCTCGCTACTTTTTTCATTTTCATAAATCATTCTCTTTGTCTGAGATTTAGGTTCATCCAGTGGCGGAATTTTCATAGTCGCAGCAGTCGCCGTTGCGACCGGGGGCCCTGTAGTCCGGGGGGGCCCGCCCGCCGCCCGTGTGAGGGGCCCGCCCACCGCCTGCCAGTGTGAGGAGCCGTTACGCTGCGGGGATCGGGTGCCAACAAGGCAGTAGATGCAGGGGCGGCATCGCAGCAACCCCCCCAAGACCCGGCATCTCCCCCTGCACCTCTGGCTGGCCGTTTAGAGTGCAGTGGGGAGATGTGGAAGGCAGCGATCGGCAGCTCTATGGTGCCTGTGTGGGCAGCAGGATCTCCCTGGGGCTTGTAGTACTCGAGTGTCAGTGTATACAGAGGAGAGGGGGAGGGGCCTCTGACCCAGGCAGGTATCAGTTTCACTTTCACTCTGCTTGCACACTGTTGTCGATGCCCGGGTCAGAGGCCCCTCCCCCTCTGCTGTATACATGATTCGGAGATAGAACTACAAGCCCCAGTGAGATCCCCCTGCCTGTGGACACCATAGAGCTGCCGATCGCCACCTTCACCAGCCAGGTACAGGGGAACCTCTGCAAGGGGGAGTAGGCTGTTTGGGGACCCTGATGTAAGAGGGGGGCCTCTGGGGACACTAATGTAAGAGGGGGGGCTTCTGGGGACACTAATGTAAGAGGGGGGGCTTCTGCGGACACTAATGTAAGAGGGGGGGCTTCTGCGGACACTAATGTAAGAGGGGGGGCTTCTGCGGACACTAATGCAAGAGGGGGGGCTTCTGCGGACACTAATGTAAGAGGGGGGGCTTCTGCGGACACTAATGTAAGAGGGGGGGCTTCTGCGGACACTAATGTAAGAGGGGGGGCTTCTGCGGACACTAATGTAAGAGGGGGGGCTTCTGCGGACACTAATGTAAGAGGGGGGGCTTCTGCGGACACTAATGTAAGAGGGGGGGCTTCTGCGGACACTAATGTAAGAGGGGGGGGCTTCTGCGGACACTAATGTAAGAGGGGGGGCTTCTGCGGACACTAATGTAAGAGGGGGGGCTTCTGCGGACACTAATGTAAGAGGGGGGGCTTCTGCGGACACTAATGTAAGAGGGGGGGCTTCTGCGGACACTAATGTAAGAGGGGGGGCTTCTGCGGACACTAATGTAAGAGGGGGGGCTTCTGCGGACACTAATGTAAGAGGGGGGGCTTCTGGGGACACTAATGTAAGAGGGGGGGCTTCTGGGGACACTAATGTAAGGGGGGGCTTCTGGGGACACTAATGTAAGAGGGGGGCCTCTGGGGACACTAATGTAAGAGGGGGGGAGGATTCTGGGGACACTAATGTAAGAGGGGGGGGGGCTTTGGGGACACTAATGTAAGAGGGGGGACACTAATGTAAGAGGGTGGGCCTCTGGGGACACTAATGTAAGAGGGTGGGCTTCTGGGGACACTAATGTAAGAGGGGGGGAGGCTTCTGGGGACACTAATGTAAGAGGGGGGCCTCTGGGGACACTAATGTAAGAGGGGGGCCTCTGGGGACACTAATGTAAGAGGGGGGCCTCTGGGGACACTAATGTAAGAGGGGGGCCTCTGGGGACACTAATGTAAGAGGGGGGCCTCTGGGGACACTAATGTAAGAGGGGGGCCTCTGGGGACACTAATGTAAGAGGGGGGCCTCTGGGGACACTAATGTAAGAGGGGGGGCTCTGGGGACACTAATGTAAGAGGGAGGCCTCTGGGGACACTAATGTAAGAGGGGGGCCTCTGGGGACACTAATGTAAGAGGGGGGCCTCTGGGGACACTAATGTAAGAGGGGGGCCTCTGGGGACACTAATGTAAGAGGGGGGCCTCTGGGGACACTAATGTAAGAGGGGGGCCTCTGGGGACACTAATGTAAGAGGGGGGCCTCTGGGGACACTAATGTAAGAGGGGGGCCTCTGGGGACACTAATGTAAGAGGGGGGCCTCTGGGGACACTAATGTAAGAGGGGGGCCTCTGGGGACACTAATGTAAGAGGGGGGCCTCTGGGGACACTAATGTAAGAGGGGGGCCTCTGGGGACACTAATGTAAGAGGGGGGCCTCTGGGGACACTAATGTAAGAGGGGGGCCTCTGGGGACACTAATGTAAGAGGGGGGCCTCTGGGGACACTAATGTAAGGAGGGGGGCCTCTGGGGACACTAATGTAAGGAGGGGGGCCTCTGGGGACACTAATGTAAGGAAGGGGGCCTCTGGGGACACTAATGTAAGGAAGGGGGCCTCTGGGGACACTAATGTAAGGAAGGGGGCCTCTGGGGACACTAATGTAAGGAAGGGGGCCTCTGGGGACACTAATGTAAGGAAGGGGGCCTCTGGGGACACTAATGTAAGGAAGGGGGCCTCTGGGGACACTAATGTAAGGAAGGGGGCCTCTGGGGACACTAATGTAAGGAAGGGGGCCTCTGGGGACACTAATGTAAGGAAGGGGGCCTCTGGGGACACTAATGTAAGGAAGGGGGCCTCTGGGGACACTAATGTAAGGAAGGGGGCCTCTGGGGACACTAATGTAAGGAAGGGGGCCTCTGGGGACACTAATGTAAGGAAGGGGGCCTCTGGGGACACTAATGTAAGGAAGGGGGCCTCTGGGGACACTAATGTAAGGAAGGGGGCCTCTGGGGACACTAATGTAAGGAAGGGGGCCTCTGGGGACACTAATGTAAGGAAGGGGGCCTCTGGGGACACTAATGTAAGGAAGGGGGCCTCTGGGGACACTAATGTAAGGAAGGGGGCCTCTGGGGACACTAATGTAAGGAGGGGGGCCTCTGGGGACACTAATGTAAGGAGGGGGGCCTCTGGGGACACTAATGTAAGGAGGGGGGCCTCTGGGGACACTAATGTAAGGAGGGGGGCCTCTGGGGACACTAATGTAAGGAGGGGGGCCTCTGGGGACCAGTTTACTCGGCTGCCAATGGTGCCGGTTTAAAAAAAAGTACACAGTATTCAGAATTGCCGTTTTCATCGATCTGAATACGAAATAAATGAAATAAGAATTTTTTTTTTTTTTTTTTTTTTTTTTTTTTAAAGCGCACCTGTCCCCGCGAGCTCCCACAGCAAAGAAAACGCATACGGAAGTCGCGCCTGCATATGTAAACAGTGTTTAAATGACACATGCAAGGTATCAACACGATCGTCAGAGCGAAAGCAATAATTCTAGCCATAGACCTCCTCTGTAACTCTAACCTGGTAACCGTAAAAAAAAAAAAAAAAAAATTAAAGCGTCGCCTATGGAGATTTTTAGGTACCGTACTTTGTTGCCATTCCACGAGTGTGCACAATTATAAAGCGTGACATGTTTGGTATCTATTTACTTGGCGTAACATCATCTTTCACATTATACACAAAAATTGGGCTAACGTTACTTTTTCATTTTTTTTTCTTTTATTCATGAAAGTGTCTTTTTCCCAAAAAGTTGCGTTTAAAACACGGCTGCACAAATACCGCGTGACATAAAATATTGCAACAATCGCAATCGTATTCTCTAGATTCTCTGCTAAAAAAATATATATAATGTTTGGGGGTTCCAAGTAATTTTCTAGCAAAAAATACGGATTTTAACTTGTAAACACCAAATGTCAGAAATAGCCTTGGTCATGAAAGGGTTAAAATTGGCCAGGGCAAAAAGGGGGTAAAATGCCGGTATTGAAATGGTTTAGCCCTGTGTGCAAAGCCATGATCATGTACACAGGTCTTAATGCCTGATTGTTTGCCAAGGGCAACATTCTCGCTACTTTTTTCATTTTCATAAATCATTCTCTTTGTCTGAGATTTAGGTTCATCCAGTGGCGGAATTTTCATAGTCGCAGCAGTCGCCGTTGCGACCGGGGGCCCTGTAGTCCGGGGGGGCCCGCCCGCCGCCCGTGTGAGGGGCCCGCCCACCGCCTGCCAGTGTGAGGAGCCGTTACGCTGCGGGGATCGGGTGCCAACAAGGCAGTAGATGCAGGGGCGGCATCGCAGCAACCCCCCCAAGACCCGGCATCTCCCCCTGCACCTCTGGCTGGCCGTTTAGAGTGCAGTGGGGAGATGTGGAAGGCAGCGATCGGCAGCTCTATGGTGCCTGTGTGGGCAGCAGGATCTCCCTGGGGCTTGTAGTACTCGAGTGTCAGTGTATACAGAGGAGAGGGGGAGGGGCCTCTGACCCAGGCAGGTATCAGTTTCACTTTCACTCTGCTTGCACACTGTTGTCGATGCCCGGGTCAGAGGCCCCTCCCCCTCTGCTGTATACATGATTCGGAGATAGAACTACAAGCCCCAGTGAGATCCCCCTGCCTGTGGACACCATAGAGCTGCCGATCGCCACCTTCACCAGCCAGGTACAGGGGAACCTCTGCAAGGGGGAGTAGGCTGTTTGGGGACCCTGATGTAAGAGGGGGGCCTCTGGGGACACTAATGTAAGAGGGGGGGCTTCTGGGGACACTAATGTAAGAGGGGGGGCTTCTGCGGACACTAATGTAAGAGGGGGGGCTTCTGCGGACACTAATGTAAGAGGGGGGGCTTCTGCGGACACTAATGCAAGAGGGGGGGCTTCTGCGGACACTAATGTAAGAGGGGGGGCTTCTGCGGACACTAATGTAAGAGGGGGGGCTTCTGCGGACACTAATGTAAGAGGGGGGGCTTCTGCGGACACTAATGTAAGAGGGGGGGCTTCTGCGGACACTAATGTAAGAGGGGGGGCTTCTGCGGACACTAATGTAAGAGGGGGGGCTTCTGCGGACACTAATGTAAGAGGGGGGGGCTTCTGCGGACACTAATGTAAGAGGGGGGGCTTCTGCGGACACTAATGTAAGAGGGGGGGGCTTCTGCGGACACTAATGTAAGAGGGGGGGCTTCTGCGGACACTAATGTAAGAGGGGGGGCTTCTGCGGACACTAATGTAAGAGGGGGGGCTTCTGCGGACACTAATGTAAGAGGGGGGGCTTCTGCGGACACTAATGTAAGAGGGGGGGCTTCTGCGGACACTAATGTAAGAGGGGGGGCTTCTGCGGACACTAATGTAAGAGGGGGGGCTTCTGCGGACACTAATGTAAGAGGGGGGGCTTCTGGGGACACTAATGTAAGGGGGGGCTTCTGGGGACACTAATGTAAGAGGGGGGCCTCTGGGGACACTAATGTAAGAGGGGGGGAGGATTCTGGGGACACTAATGTAAGAGGGGGGGGGGGCTTTGGGGACACTAATGTAAGAGGGGGGACACTAATGTAAGAGGGTGGGCCTCTGGGGACACTAATGTAAGAGGGTGGGCTTCTGGGGACACTAATGTAAGAGGGGGGGAGGCTTCTGGGGACACTAATGTAAGAGGGGGGCCTCTGGGGACACTAATGTAAGAGGGGGGCCTCTGGGGACACTAATGTAAGAGGGGGGCCTCTGGGGACACTAATGTAAGAGGGGGGCCTCTGGGGACACTAATGTAAGAGGGGGGCCTCTGGGGACACTAATGTAAGAGGGGGGCCTCTGGGGACACTAATGTAAGAGGGGGGCCTCTGGGGACACTAATGTAAGAGGGGGGCCTCTGGGGACACTAATGTAAGAGGGGGGGCTCTGGGGACACTAATGTAAGAGGGAGGCCTCTGGGGACACTAATGTAAGAGGGGGGCCTCTGGGGACACTAATGTAAGAGGGGGGCCTCTGGGGACACTAATGTAAGAGGGGGGCCTCTGGGGACACTAATGTAAGAGGGGGGCCTCTGGGGACACTAATGTAAGAGGGGGGCCTCTGGGGACACTAATGTAAGAGGGGGGCCTCTGGGGACACTAATGTAAGAGGGGGGCCTCTGGGGACACTAATGTAAGAGGGGGGCCTCTGGGGACACTAATGTAAGAGGGGGGCCTCTGGGGACACTAATGTAAGAGGGGGGCCTCTGGGGACACTAATGTAAGAGGGGGGCCTCTGGGGACACTAATGTAAGAGGGGGGCCTCTGGGGACACTAATGTAAGAGGGGGGCCTCTGGGGACACTAATGTAAGAGGGGGGCCTCTGGGGACACTAATGTAAGAGGGGGGCCTCTGGGGACACTAATGTAAGAGGGGGGCCTCTGGGGACACTAATGTAAGAGGGGGGCCTCTGGGGACACTAATGTAAGAGGGGGGCCTCTGGGGACACTAATGTAAGAGGGGGGCCTCTGGGGACACTAATGTAAGAGGGGGGCCTCTGGGGACACTAATGTAAGGAGGGGGGCCTCTGGGGACACTAATGTAAGGAGGGGGGCCTCTGGGGACACTAATGTAAGGAAGGGGGCCTCTGGGGACACTAATGTAAGGAAGGGGGCCTCTGGGGACACTAATGTAAGGAAGGGGGCCTCTGGGGACACTAATGTAAGGAAGGGGGCCTCTGGGGACACTAATGTAAGGAAGGGGGCCTCTGGGGACACTAATGTAAGGAAGGGGGCCTCTGGGGACACTAATGTAAGGAAGGGGGCCTCTGGGGACACTAATGTAAGGAAGGGGGCCTCTGGGGACACTAATGTAAGGAAGGGGGCCTCTGGGGACACTAATGTAAGGAAGGGGGCCTCTGGGGACACTAATGTAAGGAAGGGGGCCTCTGGGGACACTAATGTAAGGAAGGGGGCCTCTGGGGACACTAATGTAAGGAAGGGGGCCTCTGGGGACACTAATGTAAGGAAGGGGGCCTCTGGGGACACTAATGTAAGGAAGGGGGCCTCTGGGGACACTAATGTAAGGAAGGGGGCCTCTGGGGACACTAATGTAAGGAAGGGGGCCTCTGGGGACACTAATGTAAGGAAGGGGGCCTCTGGGGACACTAATGTAAGGAAGGGGGCCTCTGGGGACACTAATGTAAGGAGGGGGGCCTCTGGGGACACTAATGTAAGGAGGGGGGCCTCTGGGGACACTAATGTAAGGAGGGGGGCCTCTGGGGACACTAATGTAAGGAGGGGGGCCTCTGGGGACACTAATGTAAGGAGGGGGGCCTCTGGGGACTCTGGTGTAGGGGAGGCTCTCTGGGGACCCTGGTGTAGGGGGGGCTCTCTGGGGACCCTGGTGTAAGGGGTGCTCTCTGGGGACACTAATGTAAGAGGGGAGACTCTCTGGGGACACTAATGTAAGATTGGAGGCTCTCTGGGGACCCTGGTGTAAGGGGGGACTCTCTGGGGACACTAATGTAAGAGGGGAGGCTCTCTGGGGACCCTGGTGTAGGGGGAGACTCTCTGGGGACCCTGATGTATGGGGAGACTCTCTGGGGGCCCTAATGTATGGGGAGACTCTCTGGGGGCCCTAATGTATGGGGAGACTCTCTGGGGGCCCTAATGTATGGGGAGACTCTCTGGGGGCCCTAATGTATGGGGAGACTCTCTGGGGGCCCTAATGTATGGGGAGACTCTCTGGAGGCCCTATTGTATGGGGAGACTCTCTGGGGGCCCTAATGTATGGGGAGACTCTCTGGGGGCCCTAATGTATGGGGAGACTCTCTGGGGGCCCTGATGTAGAGGGAGACTCTCTGGGGACACTACTGTGAGAGGGGAGGCTCTCTGCGGACCCTGATGTAAGGAGGGACTTTCTTGGAACACTAATGTAGGAGGGGAGGCTCTCTGGAGACACTAATGTAAGGGGAGGTTCTCTGGGAACCCTAATGTAGGGGAAGGCTCTCTGGGGACCCTGATGTAAGTAGGAAGGCTCTCTGGGGAGTCCCCCTATGTGATGGTGTGTGTGTGTGTGTGTGTGTGGGGGGGGGGGGGGGGGTCATTGAAGGGCCTGGCCTTGGGGCAGCAAAGGGAATATGAGAGAAGGCGGGGGAGGAGCTTTCCTCTCTGTGTGGAGTACCTATACCGTCTACCCATGAGACAAGAAGGCATCCTGGCGGGAGATTAGAAGGCACAGTGATGGTGACCGTAACTGATTGAACGGAATTCCCAGGGATTCGATTGATTGACAGTAAGTAACATTTTTCAGAGCTGAGCAATCGATGCCAACCTCCACCACCTGTGCCTCTTACTGATCCCCCCCCCCCCCCCCCCACCACTGATTTCAGCCCTATCCCCCCCCATTATTTCTACAACAGAGGTGATGGGGGATAGGGCTGAAATCAGTGGTGGGAGGATTGGATCAGTAAGAGGCACAGGTGGTGGTGGGAGAGGATGGCACCACCACTGCCACCCCCCCTCAAGTACCACCACAGCCACCCCCCTCAAGTACCACCGCTGCCACCCCCTCAACACCACCACTGCCACCTCCCCCTCAAGTAACACAGCTGCCACCCCCCCTCAACTACCGCCGTTGCCACCCCCTCAAAAAAAACTCAAAATCAAAATCATGCTTTTTCGGGGGGGGGGGGGGGGTCCTTTGTGATTTCTTGCACCCGGGCCCAGAAGTTTCTAGTTACGCCTCTGGGTTCATCCTAAATTTGTGCTTCTGGGGCTGCTGAAAATGATTACATTACATTATTATCGCAGTCTAGGAACGGCCATATGCATGATAGTAGTACGATGATCGATTGTTGGTCTCTGCAAATGTGGAAGTAACACACAGCCTAGAAAATCATTTCTTCTCTCTAAAAACACAAAATGCTGTTTAGCTTTATACTTCACCCCATGTTAATGTATGTGAATATATGTACTGGTCTGTGGAATCGGGCATTAATGACTTGGAATGTATAACTTCCTGTTTATAACAATAAAACATTTCCTGATTATATGTATAAAAAAAAAAAAAAGATTTATACTCCACCACTGTACGATTTTAAGAAGCGAACATTTAAAATCTAGAGGTGAAATAACTGATGCATAAACAATGGTTTTCTTAGAAGTCTAGACATTATATAACCTGACTATACAAATATCTCAAGTGTTTTCACTAAGGCCCCAGGCTTAGTTTTATTACAAGGTCAGTACAGAGAAGCACAGAATGCTGCTGTGATGATAATTCTTGCACGTTGCTAGAAACCCCCGGCAATGTGCAGTCACACCTTATCTCGTATTTATATTTATGGTTATTGCTACTTTAGGTGAATGTACAATGTATATAGTCCTTCCGAATTCCATTTTTTTTTCAGTCTGTTAATAAATGATTGTACTTTCAATGTTACTGTATTAATGCAAAGTTTGACCCTGATGCCTGTTACTGTATTAATGCAAAGCCTGATGCCTGCAAGCCAATCTCTGAAATAGTGTTGTTTACCAGTTATACCTTTTTTTTTAAAGCGGAGTTCCACCCAAAAATGGAACTTTCGTGTATCCGGTCCCCCCCCCCCCCCCCCCCTCCGTTATTGCATTTTGGCACCTTTCAGGGGGGAGCAGATACCTGTCTAATTCAGGTATTTGCTCTCACTTCTGGCGATAGATCGCCGCAGAATCTGCGGCGATCTACACCATGTCCGGCCCCTCTTCTGTCCCCCCTGCTATCTTCTGGGAGACGCACAGGTCCCAGAAGATAGCAGGGACCAGTCAGGATACGTAGCGCGACTCGTGCAGGCACAGTAGGAAACCAGGCTGTGAAGCTGCAAGTTTCACTTCCTGATTCCCTTACTGAAGGCGGCTCCACCCGGGAGCCAAGGGGCATCGAGGGCACCCTGCACAGTTAAAACGGACCCCCCCCCCCTCGCTGTCACATTTGGCACCTTTCAGGGGGGAGGGGGTGCAGATACCTGTATAATACAGGTATTTGCACCCACTTCCATGAATAGGCTTCCGCCTGAGTCGCGCACCTTTTTGTCACCCCCTCGCTGTCTTCTGGGAAACACACTGGTTCCAGGAGACAGCCAGGACCAGTGAGGGTGTCACTCGCGCATGCGCAGTAGGGAACCAGGCAGTGATTCCCTCACGAAGGATGGTGGCTGATTGCTCAGGTTCAGCTGCCAACATCGCGGGCACCCTGGACAGGTAAGTGTCCATTTATTAAAAGTCAACAGCTGCAGTATTTGTAGCTGCTGACTTTTGGAGAAAATTTTTTTTTTAGGCGGAACTCCGCTTTAAAGTGATTGTAACACCTCAGGTAACAATAACAAACATGTTATACTTGCCTGCTCTGTGCAGTGGATTTGCACAGAGCAGCCCAAATCCTTCTTTTCGGGCCCCTCTTTGGTGCTCCTGGCCCCTCGTTCTTGTCAAGTGCCCCCCACAGCAAGCAGCTTGCTATGGGGGCACCCGAGGGAAGTCACAGCTCCCTGTATCCATTCAGACACTGAGCCGTGACCCGCCCCTACCCCCTTTCTCTTTTCTTTGGCTGACTGACTTTGACAGCAGCGGGAGCCAATGATGCCATGCTGCTGTCTCAGACAATGAGAAGGGGAGTCCCCGGCAGCCGAGACATTCCTACAACATCACCCTCCAGTGCTTCTACCGGCTCGCCCGTGCGATCACCAAACCGGAGAAGGAATCAAACAGTGCCGGATGTTGACCATAGAGATTTACAGCAGGCCAGATCGTCCTCAAAGTCTCTATGATCGTTCAGAGGCTGGGCGTGATGTTATGACATCACGCCCAGCCTCTGCATTTGGAAAAATGCAGCCACCTCAGCGGGAAAGTTGAGATCATTTTTGTTTTGTTTGTTTTTTAATTCAGGCTTCTCAGCCTAGAGGCAAGTTCTGGGGACTTATAAACCCCAGATCTCACTGTAAAGAGGACCTGTCATGCCCTATTCCTTTTACAAAGGATGTTTTCATATTCATTGTAATAGGATCAAAAGTGATGTCAGTTTATTATTGTATTCTATCACATTCATTTATATGCAGTAGCTATATCCCAAAACATTTAACACACACACAAAACAGACATCTAAAATTACTTAAAATCTTTCCTATCGAACATGCTTGTGTGGCTCAATGATATGATAAAATTGAATGAATACTGCCCCATGTTGATGGTAGGAAGCAATGTTAGTTACTGGCCATTACTAGTGATGATACTCTGGAGAAATCACCAGCCAGAAATACAAATGTCATATCCTCATCAGCCCTCAAATTTTCCAGTGGAAAATGAGGGCTGGCAAGCATGGGCTGCCTGCGAGGGGGGGAGACGAGCACCACCGGCAGGCGGGGGTTGAATGGGAGCTCTTCTCCCAGCGATTGCCCCAGGGGAAGAGATGGGGAAGAAGAGGAGAGCTGGCCGCATCACAGAGTGGGAGATTACCCGCTGTAATAGCTTAGATTAGAATTGCCCCTGCTCTCCGTCGCACACAGCCCCGCCTCCTGACCCAGCGCCTGTGATAGATAGACCGCTGGTCCAATGCTGGGATGTGTTGTCTCTCTAAAGCGCCGGGTCAGGAGGTGGTGCTGTTTCGTGATGGCAAGCAGAGGCAATTCTAATGTAAGCGGTTACAGGCAGCATGCTATCCCCAGTCTGTGATCCAGCCAGCAATCTTCTTCCTCCCCTCTCTTGCCCTGTCATGATCCGGCTGCCCTCTCTCTTCCTCTGTACAGGTCACGCTGCATTGGTGGGCACAGGTGAGGCTGCAGGTCACGCTGCATTGGTGGGCACTGACGAGGCTGCACTGATGGGCACTGATAAAATTGGTGTTAATATTTTATTTTTGCAACTTAATTCTGCATAAAACATTTAAGTGTCCTTTCATGAGATAATTTATAAATGCCTGATTGGGGGCGGTGCAGGGTAGGTATTGGGTGGGACAACTGATTGCGAGTAACTCTTAAAGGAACACTAAAGGTTCGTTTTTTATTAGATCAATTGATTGCTGTAAGCAAGAGCATTTAAATATCACTTACCTCGTTTTTCCTTTTGACCTCCAAAATACAGTAATCCAGGTTTGAAAATGCCATTTCCTGTCACTCCTCTTCTTGCTTTCCACCAGCATCTGGGCCGTTTTGCATGGTGGGAAGCAGAATGTGCTCACCCCCTCCCTATGACTACAGCCCTGCGTGAAGATGCTTTCTTATCCCTCAAAGGCATGGAGGCTAAGCCTAATGGGAACTGTAGTTCCCATTAGGCCGTGATGTAGCAAGAATGAATGCGCACCGCAAACCAGGAAGTCAGTGAGAATAATGATTCAGGAGTGACAGAGGTGAATAAAGCAGCTCGATTTCAACAGGTATCAAACTAGTTATAATGCAAAACATTACTGTCAGACTTTAATTTAAGAGGAAAATATTTTTGTCTTTACAACCCCTTTAAGGCCTGGCTAGTAGCTCAAAACTTGACATTTTGAGCCCTGTCCTTATAACGCAAAGTCTGGCTCACCAGCAGGTATGTCACCCAAGATATGGGTTTAAAACGCTACTGTGATAATAGTGACTCTGCAGCGAACATGGAGTTCATCAGTTGATACACTAACAAGCCAGGATTTTCATGTTGCATATGATGGTCAGTTGCAGCACATAATCCAAATGCAAAGTTGTATGGAGCGAGCACTCCACACACATAAATTGGTGTTGCATATGTTCTAGCAAACAAATATTTGATTTATTTTTTTATGCACACAGCTGCAACATTGAGTGATGCCTTGGGTGGCTTTACTTTCCAGGATGCCTCCAGTCAGGTTGTCCAGCTGAGACCACAGACTTGGTCTCGTATGACACTGCCCATGACTTGGGATCCGACTTGTGAGACCCCAGGTTGCATGACAATTGAAATCACATGTTGGTCAATGAGACCTATCTTAATTAGCAATACTGAAGTCTCTCTGACTTTAGTAAAGCTTCCTTCTATCCAACATTGTGCCCATAGACTTTAATGAAAGTCGCCTCCAAATAGGATCCTCATCTATATTGATGTGATTATGGATCCAACGTTACCGGAAGATTACCCAGGCATCACCGTAAGCCATTTGACTTTCAGGTCGTAGTAGTGTCAACCGTGCCTAAAAGAGGAACTACACTGTATCTGAGCACTACAAACCAAAAGCGCTATTTAATTTATTTGTAATCTTCAAAGCAAACTCCCCCATGCATCTATGTCTCCATACTTTATTTTGCTGAGAAATGACTAGCATTTCTGGCTATGGCCATCTTGAGTAAGGGCAGATGATTCATGTAGCATTTACTTCCTGAAATCTACAGTATCTTACAAAAGTGAGAACACCCCTCACATTTTTGTAAATATTTTATTATATCTTTTCATGTGACAACACTGAAGAAATTACACTTTGCTACAATGTAAAGTAGTGAGTGTACAGCTTGTATAACGGTGTAAATTTGCTGTTCCCTCAAAATAAATCAACACACAGCCATTAATATCTAAACTGCTGGCAACACAAGTGAGTACACCCCTAAGTAAAAATGTCCAAATTGGGCCCAAAGTGTCTATTTTGTGTGGCTGCCATTAATTTCCAGCACTGCCTTAACCCTCTTGGGCATGGAGTTCACCAGAGCTTCACAGGTTGCCATGGAGTCCTCTGTTACTCCTCCATGATGACATCACAGAGCTGGTGGATGTTGGAGACCTTGCACTCCTCCACCTTCCGTTTGAGGATGTCCCACAGATGCTCAATGGGGTTTAGGTCTGGAGACATGCTTGGTTAGTCCATCACCTTTACCCTCAGCTTCTTTACCCTCAGCTTCTTTACCCTCAGCTTCTTTACCCTCAGCTTCTTTACCCTCAGCTTCTTTACCCTCAGCTTCTTTAGCAAGGTAGTGGTTGTCTTGGAGGTGTGTTTGGGGTTGTTATTTTGGAATACTGCCCTGTGGTCCAGTCTCAAAAGAGAGGGGATCATGCTCTGCTTCAGTGTGTCACAGTGCATGTTTGTTTGTTTGTTATTATTATTATTATTATTCAGGATTTATATAGCGCCAACAGTTTGTGCAGCACTTTACACAACATGTTGACATTCATGGTTCCCTCAATGAACTGTAGCTCCCCAGTGGAGGCAGCGATCATGCAGCCCCAGAACTTGACACTCCCACCAGCATGCTTGACTGTAGGAAAGACGCACTTTTCTTTGTACTCCTCACCTGGTTGCCGCCACACACACTTGACACCAAATAATTTTATCTTGGTCTTGTCAGACCACAGGACCTGGTTCCAGTAATCCATGTCTTAAAGGGGAGTTCCACCCACAATTTCAATTTTTAAATATAAATACCCCTGTAATACACAAGCCTAATGTATTCTAGTAAAGTTAGTCTGTAAACTAAGGTCCGTTCTGTTAGGTTGTTACAGCATTTATATAGTTTATAATCTAGAAATAGACCGTGCCCATCTCAAGTGTGGGCATCATGAAGCCAGACTGTATGACTTCCTGGATTTCAGCTTTGCATATCTCGCACATGCTCAGTGCTGCACAAGCAATGTAATAGGTTTCAGTCAGGTTTCAGTCAGGTTTGCAAGGACTACTGGGAAACATGATGCCTATCCCAGAAACCCTTGCAAATAGCCTTGTGACTTAATAGCCTAGGCTAATAAGGAGGAGGAAGTAATGAAGGATTACAAAATAAAGGTATTTACAAGCAACTAATTAAATAAAAATTGTCCATTCTGAACACTATGAGATTAGGGCATGCAGCACAGACAAACATAAAAAAATGGGTGGAAGTCCACTTTAAGTCTGCTTGTCCTCGGCAAACTGTTTGCAGGCTTTCCTGTGCATCATCTTTAGAAGAGGCTTCCTTCTGGGGCGAACGACAGCCATGCAAGACCAATTTGATGCAGTGTGCGGCGTATGGTCTAAGCACTGACAGGCTGACCCGCCCCACCCCTTCAACTTCTGCAGCAATGCTGGCAGTACTCCTACATCTATTTCTCAAAGACAACCTCTGCATATTACACTGAGCACATGCACTCAACTTCAGAAATTTGAGGGGTGTACTCACTTTTGTGTGATTCTGTATCTGTCGTTGGCTTGGGCATGCAGGCAGGAGGGTGTACTTGGATGAGAAAACCCCTCCCCTACTGGAGACTCTTGGGATGTATGACATCTTTTTCTTATGCCGCGTACACACGACCGTTTTTCATGACGAGAAAAATGCAATTTTTTAAATTGGTCATTAAAAACGATCGTGTGTAGGCTTCAGAGCATTTTTCTGGTACAATTTTTTTTTTTTATTAAAATATATATTTAAAAAAGGAGGAAAAACAAACAACAAATTCCCATGCAGGGGATATGGACATAAAACATAAGTATACATAAAAGCACATAGTAGAAAATATACTATTAAAGGAACTAATTACAAATTACCACCGTCTCCCCAGCCGGGGCCAGGGGGCAGTGCGTTATGCCTGAGCCAGAAGGCCCAGGGGCCAAGGCAGGTAAAAGGGGGAGGGGGCGGAGTTATGCGCAAAACGGGGGAGAAAATAAATACATAAAAATATTTAAAAACAAAAAAAAAACCTGCACAACAAAGGAAGAAAGAAGGGAAGAATTGAGCAGAACAGCGAGCAAAAGCTCAGAAACAAAGAAAGAGAAAGGAAGAACCCCAAGGACAAATTAAATTTAGAGCCCCAGACTAGACGGTGCAAACTAGGGAGTGTATAGGACCACCATGGGGCACATACCTTAAGAAATTTAGCATGAGAGTCATGGAGGACGCTAGACATCTTTTCATGGATCATAAGAGTCGTCAGGGTATTCTTGACCTCTGAGAATTGGAACAGAAGGTTTTTTCCAGGCCCTCGCTATTGTCCGCGATAAATAGGTATGTGGCTAATTTCTGCTGATGAGAGAAGAGGTCCGGGATTGGGCAATGGAGTAATGCATATTTGGCATCCTTACGGAAGGGGACATGAAATCGGGAGGATAATAGGCCAAAGACCCTCGACCAGAATCTAACTAAGCGGGGACAGGACCATCATGTGTGCAGTTCATCTCCTCGTTGACCACAACCTCGAAAGCACCTGTCGGTACACAAAGGGTTCGACTTGGCAATGCGAGCTGGGACCCAGTACCAGCGTAGAAGGACCTTATAAGCTGCCTCCAATGTGGCAGTGTTGAAGGAACATTTTGCTATGCTGGACCAGGCCTTACTCCAGTCTGCAAGATCTATAGGGGATAGATCACGCTCCCATTTAAGCACATAAGTAAGGGTAGTAGAAGAGCTACCGGAAGCAAGTAAAGAATAGATCATATGGGATAAGGGGCAAGGAAGGGGGAAAAGAAAAGGGGGGGCCGGAGGGCCTTTTCTCCGGCCCCCCCTTCTCTTTTCCCCCTTCCTTGCCCCTTATCCATCCCCCTCCCTCCCACTTTCAAATTGTTTCTTCCTTCCCCTCCCTTTCCTTTCAGCCCTCCTCCCCCATTTCCCTCCCTTCCCACCCCATTGCCCCTTCCTTCACTTTGCTACCCCACTCCCCCATCCATTCCCCCCCCCTTTTCTTGCATGTATCCTCTCCTCCCTTTCCTCCCCCTCCCCCTCATTCCCCCCCCTTCTTATCCATCACTCCCACCCCCACCTCTTCCCATCAAGCTCCATCCCCTCACTTGGTGGCCCTTTTTCCTAGTCTAACCAATTACCTAACATTATTACTAAAAGCACTTCTTTACTTCATTAGAGCCCGTTCTAATATCCCCTTGTCCGCCATGGGGGGACTATCAAGCCCATGACCCAGTCATTGGACCAGCTTAGGTGAGCATTTTGACTCCCCTAGACATTGCACTGCTTTTGTTTTTTCCATGCCTTAGATTTTTCTAATATGCTTGTTCTTTATTGTATATTTTGAATGCATCTCATAGACCCTCCTAAAGAAGCGGTATCACCGCGAAACCAGTCGAGGTTGCTGGCTGGCTCCACCTATTAGACCTATATGGTTTTGTTTTTTACAATACTTGAACTGATCTGATTTGGGGGGTCTGTCCCTAATGCTTTTATATGTATATTGTTTTATGTGAATAAATAATTTTTTAATTTTCTGTATGGTTTCCTATCAGTGCCTCGAAAGTCCCAATCAATACCCTTTGACCTGTGAATTTCTATGCCAATAGGCCCCAAGCAGCCTCTTGTCTTTATTCACGTGGCTTCATCCTCTTAATCTAACAGTGGATGTGATTTTTGTTTGTTAAAGTCCATTCATTCCAAAATCAAATGTTAAAAGCAAACGAAATGACAAACAAATGTTCTGAGAAGTTTTTGTATGACTTTTTTTGAAGTTTTTTTTTTTTTTTTTAAATACTATCCATCTATGGCCAGCATTCATCTATGGCCAGCATTCATCTTTTTTCTTTTTCTGGATCTTCATGGAGTTTCTCACAATCATTCTCTGGATGATACTAGTTGCATTGCCACACTGTCTGCATGGCTCACTGTTGAGGCTCAAGGCAATCGTATCATTGAGCTACACGCGCATGTTTGGCAGGAAAGATTTTAAGTGATTTAAAATGTTTGTTTTTTTCTCTTATTGTCCATGGACGGACACAGCCTTCTCAAGTCTTGACAAGTGGGTTATGTTCCTGTTCACAGGAGAGGACTAGGCACAAACATGTTAGATATTTAAATACATGTTACTTTAACATAGTTGAACTGCCCAGCCCAGGGGGCAGTCCCTCCAGAAATAACCCTCCTCCCTGCAGCATGCAGCCTCAGTTTTTTTTTCCTGCCTCGCAAAGGCGAAGGACTTATGGGCTCCCTTTGGGCCCAGCGCCCTGAGAAAATTTTTATTTTATTTTCTTTATTTTAATTCTTTGGGAATCTTCTATCTATTGGCGGCTGAGAGACAGGCTGGATATATTGATCCTTGTAGTCTCCTCAGTCCGGCCGGCAAGCGTGAGCACACCATTGCTAAGGGCTGGGTCTGCCACGACATACCCCATGACTCCTGGGATGGCCGGTGAGCTTTGCTCCAGGGTCCACATATGACTGGGCTGTGGTGTTGTCTCACAGTGGACCGGGCCGACAGCTACTCCAATGCGGTTGTATGCCAGTTAAGGAATGCGTGGGCGAGTCCTCGCATGGACGGGTAAGTGCAGTCCTGCCCGCCTCAATGGGTCAGTATGGCTGGGCATTCCTTGGGTTAGGGGGTCCTCCTATTCTCCCTTCCCTGCTCTCTGTCATGTTTCCCTCTACTGCACTGCTATTACTGCTGCTGGGGGGGGGGGCTCCTTTTTCCACCAGGGGACTGTGGGGTGTCTGGGTCTGCGTTTTTCTTCTGTGGGGGTGTTTTTGCCACAGTAAGGCCCCATTAGGTCTTCTCATCCACGTTGCGGCGTTTCACCGCCCTTTGGCAGCCCTGCTCTCTCTGAGGCATCCGGCAACCATTTTGGATGTGGATTTGGCCTCTAGTGCTGACTTCTACTGCACTCAGCACAGGTCTCCTCACGGTTTATCTCACAGCTTTTTCCTCTCACACACGCTGTGTACTGAGGGCTGGCAGCGGCACTGAACAATCTCCAACTGTGGTTAGTGAGTCCCCTGGGTAACCTCCCGGTCAGCGCAGCAGGAGGGTGGGCTTTTATTCAGGTCTGAATAGGTTTCTGAGAGCTGTCTGGTTATGGAGTCAGCATCTGGTTCTTCTTCCCCAAACATACCAGAGGTGGCAGCTGGTGCTTCTGCACCTGTGGTTCCCATAGACACTTTGTTGGCAGTCCTGGAAACATTTGTTACCAGGGTGGATGCGGCGTGAGGGCGTAAGGGGGGTAAAAAGCACCCCCCCCGCCATCCCCTGGGGAATGCTATGACTCAGACCAGGACCTGGCTGCGGCTCAGGTCCCTGGTTCTGTGTTGTCTGAGGATGTGGACCAGGACCTTCCTTGTGAGGAAGAATTGTCGGCTGGGTCATAACATGACAGGGCACTTGTCGATGCGCTTATCAGTGCTGTGAGGGACTCCCTTAAGCTGCATAGTGCAGCTGAGGCATCCTCTAAGGGCTCGGTCTTTTTTGGGTCCCACAAATCAGACCATTCTGTGAAGGTTTTTCCTTATGTAGCTTTCTTTGATAAGGAATGGGAAAAGCCGCAGAAGTCCTTTGTAGTTCCTCAGCGCCTGGCGGTTCGGTACTCCTTTGAGGAGAGCCTCTTGAAAAAATGGCCTTCTCCTCCGGTAGTGGACCCCCCAGTTGCCAGATTAAATAAGGTGACCACTCTCCCTATAGAAGGGGCCCCTGCCTTCAAGGACCATACTGATAGGAGGTCCGAGGCACTGACCCGCTCCATGTTTACCATATTGGGATCTGCATTGCGGCCTATTTTAGCCGCAACCCTGGTGTCTCAGACATTTACTGAATGGGCAAAGGTTTTGCACCAGACTGTGGAGGAACACCAACTCCCTCCCAAAGTTATTAGACTGGCTAACCAGTTGGTACAGGGCCTTGTACAGTCGTATGCAAAAGTTTAGGAACCCCTGACAATTTCCATGATTATCATCTATAAATATTTGGGTGTTTGGATCAGCAATTTCATTTTGATCTATCAAATAACTGAAGGACAGTAGTGAAATGAGGTTTATTGGATTAACAGAAAATGCGCAATATGCATCAAAACGAGATTAGACAGGTGCATAAATTTGGGCACCCCAACAGAAAAATCACATCAATATTTAGTAGAGCAGAAATAACAGCCTCTAGACGCTTCTATTAGCCTGTAATGAGTGTCTGGATGAATGTATTTTGGACCATTCCTCCTTACAAAATATCTCCCAGTTCAGTTAGGTTTGATGGTTGCCAAGCATGGACAGCCCTCTTAAAATCACCCCACAGATGTTCAATGATATTCAGGTCTGGGGACTGGGATGGCCATTCCAGAACATTGTACTTGTTCCTCTGCATAAATGCCTGAGTATCTTTTAAACAGTGTTTTGGGTCGTTGTCTTGTTGAAATATCCAGCTCCGGCGTAACGTTAACTTTGTGACTTTGTGATTCCTCAACATTATTCTTAAGAATCGGCTGATATTAAGTGGAATCCATGCGACCCTCAACTTTAACCAGATTCCTAGTACCGACACTGGCCACACAGCCCCACCGCATGATGGAACCTCCACCAAATTTTACTGTGGGTAGCAAGTGTTTTTCTTGGAATGTTGTGTTCTTTTGCCGCCATGCACAATGCCCCTTGTTATAACCAAATAACTCAATCTTGGTTTCATCAGTCCACAGCACCTTATTCCAAAATTAAGATGGCTTGTCCAAATGTGCATTTTGCATATCTGCAGCAACTCCGTTTTGTGGCGTGTGTGCAGAAAAGGCTTCTTTCGCATCACTATCCCATACAGCTTCTCCCTGTGCAATGTGCACTGAATTGTTGAAGGATGTACAGTGACACCATCTGCAGCAAGTTGATTTTGGAGGTGGTCCGTCGGCTGTTTTTGACCGTTCTCACCATCATTCGCCTTTGACTCTCCAATATTTTATGTGCCTGCCACTTCTGGCCTTAACAAGAACTGTGCCTGTGGCCTTCCATTTCCTCACTATGTTCCTCACAGTGGACATTGACCCCTTATATCTCTGGGACAACTTTTTTTAGCCTTCCCCTAAACCATAATGTAGAACAATCTTTGATTTCAGGTCATTTGAGAGTTGTTTTGAGGGCCCCATGTTGCCACTCTTCAGAGGAGAGTCAAAGAGAACAACAACTTGCAATTGGCCACCTTAAATACCCTTTCTCATGATTGGATGCAACTTTCTATGAAGTTCAAGGCTTAATGAGATCACCAAACCAAGTGTGTGTTCCAATTAATCAATGCTAAGTAGTTACAGGTATTCAAATCAACAAATTGACAAGGGTGCCCAAATTTATGCACCTGTCTAATCTCGTTTTGATGCATATTGCGCATTTTCTGTTAATCCAATAAACCTCATTTCACTTCTGAAATATTACTGTGTCCTTCAGTTATTTGATAGATCAAAATGAAATTGCTGATCCAAACACCCAAATATTTCTAAATGACAATCATGGAAATTGTCAGGGGTTCCTAAACTTTTGCATACGACTGTATATGTCTGTGATGCTACACTGGATGCAGCACCCTTGATATCCAGAGCTTCTGTTTTGGCTGTGTTTTTTTGCACCGCCTGATTTGGCTGAAATGCTGGTCTGCTGACCAAGCATCCAAAAAAAAGCCCTGACTGATTTACCCTTCAAGGGTGGGAGGCTTTTTGGTACCTCGCTGGATGACATTATCAAGGATGTCACTGGGGGTAAGAGCACTCTCCTCCCTCAGTCCACCAGGGGAAAGGAGCCGCGACATAAGCCGGGTCCTTCGTTCCCCACTCAGAAGCGGTATTTTCATCAGTCGGGCCCCCGGGTAAACCCTCCCAGGCCGATAAGGGCTCAACTGGGGGACAGAAACGTCCCTGGGTGCGTAAGCCGAACAGGCCGGCACCCAAACCCGCCAATGCATGAAGCCTTGCCCCCGCCCAACTCATGGGTCGGGGTGCGGCTTTGCAGGTTCACAGCTCGTGGACCTCCCTGCTCTCCGACCAGTGGGTCTGCAAGGTGGTCTCTTCGGGGTACAAGATACAGTTTCTTTCCTATCCACCGAACAGGTTCTTTCCCTCGAGTCTCCCTTTCCCTCCGGCTTGTCGGTCTGCCCTGTTAGGGGCAGTGCAGGACTTGCTAAGTTGTGGGGTAATTTTTCCTTTTCCGCAGGACAAGAGGTTTCAGGGATTTTATTTGAATTTGTTTGTTGTCCCGAAGAAGGACGGGGTCTGTCCTATCTTGAACCTCGAAGCCCTAAATGCCTTTGTGAGAGTAAGGAATTCCCACATGGAATTCATTCGCTCGGTGGTGCCTGTGCTCCATCCGGGGGACTTTCTGGCGTCCTTGGACATCAAGGATGCTTACTTGCATGTCCCAATTTGCGCAAGTCACCAGAGGTTTCTGCGTTTTGCGATAGGGGAGGACCACTATCAGTTTGTGGCCCTTTCGTTTGGACTAGCATCAGCACCAAGAGTTTTCACCAAGGTACTCGCACCGATCCTAGCTTTGCTGAGACAGCGAGGCATTGCCATCGTGGGCTACTTAGACGATCTTCTTCTGAGAGCAGCTTCTTGAGGAAAAAAACTGGAGACTTGCACGGCTGAAGACTCCGGAACGTCTCTGTGACATCACATATACCATGCCTGTTACTTCCATACAAATGTGAGTTGATTACCTTTATGCTGATTAAAGCCTACTTTTTACAAATGACTACACCCAGAGGCGCCTCTTTCCTTGTGTTTGCTAAAGATTTGATCCTACATTCATCCATTTCTCCCCCTTTGTCCTACCTTCCCATGTGTAAATCTCAGGACAATGTCATTATGGTGATCCATATGAATCTGTATTTCTACAGAAGACTTGTTGCATTCTTTCCCTCTTCCAGCAGGTGGCGCTGTAACCATATTATATCCGTTCTGCAAACTTGTGCCAAGTTTTCTGTATAAATATAATATTACCAAGCCCTTTTTTTCTTTTTATTATTCATTTTTTTTTTTTGTTTGTTGCTTCAGGAGTATACAGTTTGTTCAGTTTTCTTAATTTTTAATTTCTTCATTAGGGGAAAATATTTATATTTGTAAGGTGATGCAAGTGTTGCAAGAATTTTTTTTTTCATTGATTTAAGAAGTGCCAAAAGTGTTTATGTGCCATCAGATCCTTCAGTAGTTTGTTTTGTTACATACAGTTGTGCTTATAAGTTTATATACCTGGCAGAATTTATGATTTCTTGGCCATTTTTCAGAGAATATAAATAACACAAAAACTTTTCTTTCCCTCATGGTAAGTGTTTGGCTGAAGCCATTTATTATCAATCAACTGTGTTTTACTCTTTTTAAATCATAATGACAACAAACTACCCAAATGACCCTGATCGAAAGTTTACATACCCCAGCTCTTAATACCGTGTTGCCCCCTTTAACATCAATGACAGCTTGAAGTCTTTTGTGGCATTTGTGGAGGAGGCTCTTTATCTTCTCAGATGGTAAAGCTGCCCATCCCTCTTGGCAAAAAGCCTCCAATTCCTGTAAACTCTTGGGCTGTCTTGCATGAACTACACATTTGAGATCTCCTCAGAGTGGCTCAATGATATTGAGGTCAGGAGACTGAGATGGCCACTCCAGAACCTTCACTTTATTCTGCTGTAGCCAATGACAGGTCGACTTAGCCTTGTGTTTTGGATCATTGTCATGTTGGAATGTACAAGTATGTCCCATATGCAGCTTCCTGGCTGATGAATGCAAATGTTCCTTTAGTATTTTGTGATGACATACTGCGCTCGTCTTGCCATCAATTCTGACCAAATTTCCTGTGCCTTTTGTAGCTCACACATCCCCAAAATATCAGCGATTCACCTCTGTGTTTCACAGTAGGAATAGTGTACCTTTCATCATAGGCCTTGTTGACTCCTCTCCAAATGTAGCGCGTTTGGTTGTGTCCAAAAAGCTCAATTTTCGTCTCCTCACTCCAAATGACTTTGTGCCAGAAGGTTTGAGGCTTGTCTCTGTGCTGTTTGGCGTATTGTAAGCAGGATACTTTGTGGCATTTGCATAGTAAATATCCCCCCCCCCCCCCCCCCCCCAAAAAAAAAATAATATAAACTTTTTTCAGTTTAGGCCGATATGTATTCTTCTACATATTTTTGGTTAAAAAAAAAAAACACAATAAGCGTTCATTGATTGGTTTGCGCAAAAGTTATAGTGTCTACAAAATAGGGGATAGTTTTATGGCATTTTTATAAAAAAATGTATTTAGTAATGGCAGCGATCTGCGATTTGTATCGTGACTGCGACATTATGGCGGACATATCGGACACTTTTGACGCTATTTTGGGACTATTCACATTTGTACAACGATTAGTGCTATAAAAATGCATTGATTACTGTATGAATGTGACTGGCAGTAAAGGGGTTAACCACTAGGGGGCAATGTTAGGGAACGTGGCTACGAGTGACACGTCACTGATCGCTGATCCCGATGAGAGGGAGCCCAGATAAGTGTAAGTGTCACTAGGCAGAACAGGGCGATGCCTTGTTTTACACTGGCCTCTCCCCGTTCTGCAGCTCCGTGACCCAATCGAGGGACACTGGCAGACAAAGAGTCTGAGGGTCCTGCGGGCACGGAGCTGGCGGCAGGGGTGCGCTCACGCCCGCACAGCGGGAATTTCAAAGTGATGTAAATATATGTCCCTTTGCCCAGCCGTGCCATTCTGCCGACGTATATGTGCGTGAGCCGGTCTTTAACAGGTTCTGAACACCCAAGGAGCTGAGAGGATCAACGATCATCATCTCACCACTGTGATTGGAACCTGATCTTAAGTGGGGACTGAGAGCCCCCCAGTCATGTAATATGTGTGATGTGCGGGTGTTAACGCTCACCCTTTTAGTGCCACACATATGAGTTAGGCATGCAGCAATGGGTCACTGAAGATTTACTTACCAGATCTTCCACTACTCTATGCTGCTAGACTCCAGCAGAATCTTCTCCCCTATGCTCCAGTGGTCTAGCGTTCGAACAAAAGTTCTGGAAGTGACGTCTCGTGGAAAACGCCCTGTGGGAGGGCGAAATACATTGACGTAATTTCCGGTTCTGAATCGAGACGTCACTTCCGGTCTTTCGTTCGAACGCTTGTTGACGGCGTTTGCCCGCTGTTAATTTTCACTGGATTCATACTTATTTTTTTACCCTTCAGTTTGTAAGTACTTGTCCACTTGCACAATAAATTTCTTGGTCAACAGTACTTCACTACGGCACTTTTTATTTTTATTTCTGGTATGATGGTCCACATTTGATGTTTACAAATTTCGGAGATCTTCTTGATACACTGATGTGAGCTAGCCATCCCTGGTTAACTTTTCTGAATTTCAGGGTCATTTGTGTAGTTTCCGTTGTCATTTTGATTTAAAACGAGTAAACACAGTTGATGTTGATTGATAATAAATGGCTTCAGCCAAACACTAACCATGCGTGAAAAATGTTTTTGTGTCATCATTCATATTCTCTGAAAAATGGCCAAGAAATCATAAATTCTGCCAGGGTATGTAAACTTATGAGCACAATTGTATAACTGAACATCGAGGGGGCTACATCTGTCATAATATAGACAAAACCTAACACCAGGACGCTTTCTAAATTGATATATTATGAGCTGCTTGAGGATTATTATATGTGATTCCATTTTTTTTTTTTTTTTTTTTAAATGGGGGAAGGTTTAATGTTTTAAAATTTTGTATGACATTTAATTATATATATATATATATATATATATATATATATATATATATATATATATATATATATATATATATATATATATAAATATAAATATATATTATTGTTTTATTCTTACAGAAACCATAGTTTTTGTGTCGGTGATTAACAGAGAAATGACTGTGGTATTTTAAATTATGGCATTTGTAAATCTTAAATGGAAACTACTATATTTTAGCATATAAGTTGTTATGCCTTGTACACACGATAGGAATTTCTGATGAAAACAGTCTGATGGAATTTTTTTCATCAGAAATTCCTATCATGTGTGGGCTTTTTTTCCATCAGACTTAAAAAAATAGAACATGTTTTAAATTTTTCTGAGGGAGTAAAATCCTATGGGAAATTCCGATCGTCTGTGTGTAACTCCGTCGGGGGAGATTCCTACTCATGCTCAGAATCAAGTCGACGCATGCTCGGAAGCATTGAACTTAATTTTTCTCGGCTCGTCGTAGTGTTTTACGTCACCACGTTTTGTACAGTCGGAATTTTGTCTGACAGTGTGTATGCAAGGGACTGATGAAAGACAGCTTGATCGGAATTCTGACGAAAAATTTCATCAGATTTTAGTCCATCAGAAATTTCTATTGTGTGTACAAGGCATGCGTGTAACAGTTCCCTGAAATATTGTGTTTTATGTTACTTTCACATATATGCTTGCTATTTCATATTTGAACGATTGAATTTAATTAATGGCTGGCTAGTTTCTCCCAGTAGTGACCAATCCATAGGCCAGCAGTTGCTGATTTTACAAGATAAACCCCCCAATATGCTTATGTATAAAAAAAAATTATGAGGAAATTTTTTTTTTGTCTAGAACAACCTATTACAATTCTTATCTTGGTAGTACAGGACATGGGCAACATATTCATACGCCACAGGCTATAGGCACATACATTCAGGTGTTTGGACACTAGCAAGCTTTTGGGGAGATTCCCCATTCCCCTAATAACCTAATCTCTCTCTGACTCTTCAGTTTTGTGCTAGTGTCTCAAAGTGCTGGACCTTTTTTTTCCTTTGCAGAGAAATCGGCTTTACTAATTTTATTATTTTCTTTTAATTCTTAAATCGACACATTACAGGCTGTCTAGGGACATACTGTATGATCCGATTACCTGCTTTCTGGGTACAATTCAGTGGAAGTGCAATACGGCTTAATAGATTTTAGAGGACCTCACTAGAATAGTTGTGCAGAACGTTACGCAAAAGGGGAAGTTCCGCTTATTTTCATGCCCGCCACATTTGGCACCCGCTCCTACTCCTGGTCAGATTACCGCAGTGATCCAAGCAGAAGTTTGGCCCCCTTTTTCTTCCCCTGCTGCCTTGTGAGACTCATCACAAGGCTGTGGAACCATTCACAAAGCATAGCGGGAAAGTGGCTGTGAAGCCACAAGATTTCACTGCCGGTTTCCCTTCCTCAAGATGCCGGCGTTGGTACCCAAAGCCGTTTGAAGAATCAGCTTGGGTGAGGACAATGCCAGATCCTTGGACCGGTAAGTGTCCTTGTATTAAAAGTCAGCAGCTGCAGTATTTATAGTTTCTTACATTTTTTTTTTTTTTTTTTTTTTTTTTTTTGGGGGGGAGCCTGGAGCTACTCTTTAATGTGCATGTGATGGATTACACAGGGTTTTGTAAAGCTATGAAGTTTGTCCCTACAAATATGGATACAAGAGTATGCCTACATCTCTAATAAAGACCCACACTGTGATCGCCAAGAATTTGCAGGTGTCTTTTGCACATGATAACATAAGTGAAACCTCGAAGAGTGATGTTCATTGGAGTCTGTAATTGTACTTACATTTATTTAACGATCATATGTTGTTTTTGCAGGTGTTCTACAGATGATGCACGCTAGAATTGGTGCTTTGCAAAGTGCAATTGACAGGTATGTATGAAATGTTTGTGTTAAATGTATTGATAATTGATATTTTGGTTATTAAGGTAAAAAATTCTCTGTTTCCATTGTAGAATAAGAGCAAAGATTGTAGATCCGTATAACAAAATTGTGTCCCGTACTGCACAGCTGGCACGTCTGCAGGTAGGTTTATATTTATTTGAAACTAAAATATGTGTCTTCCATAATGATAAAGCTTATTGGTTTAGTTTGACTCTATCAAACATCCTTTTAGAAGACATTAAAGTAATCTATTATGATCAGATCTAGTGGTAAACTGATATAATAAACTACGAGGTACCTTAAACATTACTGCACACAAGGATCCATTCAAAGAGTATTTTTTATGCATCTTGGAAATCCATTCCATGGAACTTATCAATGGTCCGTTAAACTCTTTAGGGAATGTACCTACAAGTTTTTGGGTGTTTAAGCTGGAATCCTAAAGCAAACCTGACTTGGCCTTTAAACATATCTATACTGGCAATCTTTCATTTGACGGGACAGTTACGCTTTCTAGTAAGCGATATCACAATATTCTTGTCCCGGGCTGCGTCTTGGAAATCCTGCAGGTATACCTTACTGCCGTTTGTGTCATTGTTGCCTATATGTCTGCACATCGGGACTCTATCTCCTGCTCTTATCTTGCTTTTCCCAGCAGTTATAGGAGCTTTTGTGCAGGACTGCAGGAACATCCCTGAGGCGGAGCCTTCTCCTTGCTGGCTACTGCTGTTTGAGTGGGTGGGATGGGGATGCCTTCCTGCCTCGGAGATTATGCCCGCCTGGAAGAGGTTAATGTAGATGCCCCTTATTTCCACATTCGTGTTCAGGTCTGTATTCTTGGTAATCAGTAGGTCTAGTAACACTTTGTTTCTAGTTGGTGCATCTACCATCTGACCCATGAAATTGTCCTGCAAGACATTTAGAATCTGGCAAGCCTGAGACGAATGCGCGGTTCCTTCCGCCCAGTTTGTCTGGATAATTAAAATCCCCCATTATGATGACACTTTCCATCTTTGCTGCTAATCCAAATTGTAATAGGAGATCTGTCTCCCCCTCCTCCCTCAGGTTAGGGGGCCTATAGCATACTCCAGGTATTTTCCCCTTGGTTTCATCCCTTTGGAGCTCTATCCAGAAGGATTCCACCTCCTCCCTAGCTCCCTTAGTGATATCCTCTGTCACATTATTCTTGATATACAGGCAAGATGTGGCTCAAGTTATCGGTAGTATTTCTGCGAATACTACCTTGGAGGTCCTTTTCCTCAATTTAGCTCCTAAGTCCCTAAAATCGTTCTTTAGGACATTCCATCTGCCTCTGACTTTGTCATGGTTCCAATGTGCACCGTGACAGCCAGGTTTTCTCCAGCCCACCCAGTAATCTGTCCACCAGGTTTGTCATGTGACGAACCCGAGTGCTCGGTAGACAGCATACAGTTCGACACTTCAGGTTTTTGTCACAGATTGCCCTCTCTGTCCTTCTAAGAATTGAGTCCCCTACCACTAGAATCTGTTTTTCCTTTCCCTTCGCTTCCCCCCCACTCTCACTGGAGGAGTTCTTCCCCTGGCAGCTAGGGACGTCCCTCAGCTCCAACGGTGTTGGTCCCTGACTGGTTTCACCAATGTCGCTCAATGGAGCGTACCTATTGGAATGTTCCAGCCCAGGATCGGCCTCCCTGGCACTTTCCCCTCTAACCTTCCTAACGGTCACCCATCTACCCTCTTCCAATGCCTGCACCTTTTTGTATCCTCACTCCTCTGTGCTGGCCCCTGCCGGGTATGTTCCTGAAGCCCTCTACACATGATCGGATATCTGATGGAATCTAATCCGATGGATTTTTTCCTCGGATATCCGATGAAGCTGACTTTCATCAGTCTTGCCTACACACCATCAGTCTAAAATCCAACCGTGCCAAAAAGCAGTGACATAAAACACTACGACATGCTGAGAAAAATGAAGTTCAATGCTTCCGAGCATGCGTCGACTTGAGTCTGAGCATGCGTTGATTTTTGAACGATGGACTTCCACACAGACTATTGTTTTTTTTTCGATCGTTTTTTTTTATCCATAGGAAAATTTTAAAACATGTTCTATTTTTTTTTCACCGATGGAAAACAAACCGATGGGGCCCACACACGATTGGTTTGTCCGATGAAAACGGTCCATCGGTCTGTTTTCATCAGACAAACCGATCGTGTGTACAGGGCTTTACTCTCCTTTAGTATGGAGTGTCTTTTCAGTGCTGACAGTTGCTTCACTAGATTCAGAACCTGGGCTTCCAGGGAAAAAATGTGCTTACATTTTGCACAGCAGTATTCGCCGTCGATCAGATGATCAAGGAACACATCGTGCATTGTACCTACTAATTTAATGAGGATTGGGGATTATACCCTGTCCAAATTAACTAACAACAAGCTTCCTGACATTAATACTCAACAATACACAGGTACTCAATAATACAATACACGTGCACTCGCAGCCCACGTGTACTCCCAATACTCGGGTACTGTGATGTCCAAAACTGGAAACGACAAGGATTTAGTCACTTCCGGTTTTGGTTTGTTTGTTGAAAAGCAAACTGGCTTGATTGGCTGTTTTGGAGGACACAGGAGAGAGGATCTCTCTGTTTAAATAAAATAAATTATAAAATTAAAAAATAAATAAAACTCCCCTTGTGCTCACATGCAAATGCAAACACACATATGCAAAATGGCGATCGCACCTCACATGTGAGGTATTGCCATGAACGTCAGAAATGGAGCAATATTTCTAGCACCAGACCTCCTGTGTAACTAAACTGTTAACCTGTAAAGGCGTCACCTATGAATAATTAAATTTACAGTAGTTTGTCACCATTCCATGGGTGTCTGCAATATTAAAGTTTAACATGTTGGATATCTACATTTACTCGGCGTAACATCATCTTTCATATTTTATGAGTGTTCACTAACATTAATTAAAGTATATTTTTTCTCGAAAATTTGCGTTTGAAAAACCACTGCGCAAATATCTTGTGACATAAAAGATTGCAACGTACACCAAAATATTTCCAAGAGTCTTTGCTTAAAACGGAGTTCCACCCAAAAGAGGACCGAGGTTTAGGGCGGCCGCATCGCTGGGAACAGGTGAGTGTGTTTATTAAAAGTCAGCAGCTACACTTTTTGTAGCTGCTGACTTTTATTAAACACAGAAACGTCTGGAACTCAGCTTTAAGAATATATATAATGCTTGGGTGTTCTCATTTTCTAGTAAAAACAATGCAGATTTTTACATGTACAGTAGGTGATCGCGATATTGTGTTTCCAGCACAACGGCATCGCGCTGATTCTCGGCGACAGAGTGCCGACATCTCGCACTCGCTGATATAGGAAAAGCACATTCCAGCGATGACATAGGAGCAACGGGGATCTGACTTGGATTCCTGCCAATTCTAGCCGCGGCGTTTGGTATGAATCATGAGGGGGAACTCCACGCCAAGTTTTAAATACAAAAGCTGGCATGGGTTCCCCCCTTTAAGGGCATACATACCAGGCCCTTAGGTCTGGTATGGATTGTAAGGAGAACCCCTACGCCGAAAAAACGGCAGGAAAAGTGTCAATAAAATAAACACGCAACACAGGTTTTTAAAATGTATTAGTCAGCTCCGGGGGTCTTCTCCGCTCTCCGGGGGGGGTCTTCTTCCGTCTTCTCCAGTGTCGTCTCGCCGTTCCCCGGTTCTTCTCCTGCTCGCTCTCCGGTGCCTTCTTTGGGGGTGGCCGCCGCTCTCTTCTTTGATGCTCTTCTACTAGCAACGGCCAGCCCGGTCTTCTTTGCCGCCTTCTGCCTTCTTCTTTTCTTCCGATGTTGACTCGACGCTCCCTCCCGCTGTAATGCCGGGTGTGCAGTGCACAACGATTTATATAGGCCTCTTATGACGTCGCAGTCCCAATTTGCGCCGGGACCCACGAAGCATGCTGGGACTGTGACGTCATAAGAGGCCTATATAAATCGCCGCACACCGAACACCCGGCATTAAAGCGGGAGGGAGCGTCAAGTCAATATCGAGAGAAAAGAAGAAGAAGGCGGCAAAGAAGACCGGGCTGGCCGCCGCTAGTAAGAGAGCTTCAAAGAAGATGGCGGCGGCCGGCACCGGAGAGCGAGTGGGAGATCAACCGGGGAGCGTCGAGACACCGGAGAGCGGAGAAGACCCCCGGAGCTGACTAATAAATTATTTTAAAAACCTGTGTTGTGTTTATTTTATTGACACTTTTCCTCAGGTGAATGGGTAGGGGTACGATGTACCCCATACTCATTCACCTAGGGTGGGGGGGCCGGTATCTGGGGTCCCCCTTATTAAAGGGGGCTCCCAGATTCCGATAAGCCCCCCACCCGCAGACACTGACAACCAACAGCCAGGGTTGTCGGGAAGAGGCCCTGTCCTTATCAACATGGGGACAGGGTGCTTTGGGGTGGGGGGGCTCGCTCGCTCGGCATGCGGCCTGGTATGGCTCAGGAGGGGGGGTGCCCACTCGTCCCCACTCCTTTCCTGACCGGCCGGGCGGCGTGCTCAGATACGGGTCTGGTATGGATTGTGGGGGAACCCCCACGCCGTTTTTCAGAGTAGGGGTTCTCCTTACAATCCATACCAGACCTAAGGGCCTGGTATGCCCCTGAGGGGGGAACCCATGTCGTTTTTTTTTTATTTAAAACTTGGCGTGGAGTTCCCCCTCATGATTCATACCAAACGCCACGGCTTGAATTGGCGGGAATCCAAGTCGGACCTCCGTCGCTTCTATGTCGGCCTTTTCTCCTTGTGGCGAGCCGACTCGGCGCTGGCTCCCGCGACGGGACTCGTAGGTGGTTAATCTCGCCGAGAAAGGGAGCGAGATTGACACAATGTCGCGGTCACCTACTGTATGAGAGAAATGTCAGAATTGGCATGGTTGGAAAGTGGTTAAGCAATGTAGAAGATCTGCGTCACTTTAGGCTTGTTCACCTGTGCATCAAACACCACAGCATTTATTCAGCATTTTTAAAGCCTCATAGCTGCCCTTCAACACCTACCATGAATATTACAATGGCACCACACAGTGATGTTTACACAGTAAGGTTGTGTTGTGTTAACAATTAAGCAGCATGACACTTGAGGCATCCTTATCGATTCATAAACGCAGCAAATCAATCAACTCTATAGGCATTGCTCTGTTCTTCATAATGAGCACATATGTGAACGAGTTCTTTAGGCAGCATTCACAGGAGTGGTGGCCAATAGTTGGCACTTTAAGTAAGGACTAGGTGTGCATAGAGGAAAGTGCCAAAAACAGAGTGTATCAGGGCTTGGTAATGTTGAACAACGTGCGTACTAGACTGATAAAATTGGAGGGGAAATTAGTATGATTGTTTCAGATGCTGTTAAATTTTTCCTTGCTTGTCAGTGTTGTTTGGATGTAAATGTAATTCTTAAGGGAGAAGTATGACTAAAGCTCACTTCACCTGTGGGTCACAGGAGTACACTTAGTTTTGTACTCCTATGACCCACATTCAGCTGACAGCAGGCTAAAATTCGCTGTTGGCTGACATCACACAGCCAGTCATGACTTTAATGTCGGCGTCCACCTAGATGCCTGAGCTGAGCTGGCTCCTGCCCCCTTCACATCCCGTGCTCCAGTGGGTACAGGAGTTGCAGAGCAGAGAGCCGTTGACAGACAGTCCACTGGCTCTCTGCTCCCTAGACCGAGAACTGAGTGATCAGCGCTCTTGATCACTCAGCATTTGGTCTTAAGGTGACGGGACAGATGCAGCATTGGATCGGTGCTGCGCCCACCTGGGTGACTATAGATGTTTGTTTTTGTTCTCTAATCCCAAACTTCTCTAACCACCCAAAATAACAATAACATGACACGGACCCCCCCCCCCCGCACATGACACGGACCCCCCCCCCCCCGCACATGACACGGACCCCCCCCCCGCACATGACACGGACCCCCGCACAGCACTGCACAGCTCATGGACCCCCGCACATCACACGGACCCCCCCTCACATCACATGGACCCCTGCACAGCACATCACTGCACAGCACACGGACCCCCGCACATCACACAGACCCCTTCACAGCTCTGCACATCACACGGACCACCTGCACAGCACAGTTCACAGCCCCATTTCATTATAAAGTCCCCCCCCCTGCACTCCCAGGAGACCCACAGTCTCCTGGGACAGCATTTCCAGCCTACTCTGAAGTTGGGAGGACATCGCTGCCAGCCTCTTTATTATGCACTGCTCACCCTGTGTCGCTGTCATTGTAGAACAAAGCTCTCTCACGGACCCGGGCATGTGACTCTTCTCTGCTGTTTCATTGATGGTCACATGACCGCTCTCTTCCTCCAATCAAAAGCTACACTCAAGGAGGAGGCGGAGCGGGAGGAGGAGATCGGCCAGAACGGGCAGCATTGCTTCAGGTATTACAGGCTTCTGTTTGTTCTGAGGGTGACACGGGAGGAGTGTTTTGTGATAGGGGACTGGCAGTGATGTTTTCTAAAGTTTATAAAGTATGGAAGCACTGTCCCAGGGCCAGGAGAGGCGGAGCGGCCGGCCTGACACCCTTCCAATGGGTGGCACCCAGGGTGGACCGCCCAATCCCCGCCCCCGTTGGTAAAAAAAATATATTGGCGTATAGCATGCAGGCACGGTTTACCCTATATTTTCAGAGTAAAAAAGTGCGTGTTATACGCCGATTTTAATACGGTATATTTTAAAGTAAATCCATGTTGTGTGTGGCATTAGCATGATATTCCAGGATTTTTAATATAACCTGTAACGTATTACTAATAACTCATGGAAAAACATATTTATTTTTAGTCGGCTTGTGATTTGCTTCGGAGGATTATTCGCATCTTGTATCTTAGTAAGAGGCTACAGGGCCAGCTGCAGGGAGGAAGCAGGGAGATAACTAAAGCTGCACAGAGTCTTAATGAGCTGGGTAAGTTCTCATGTTTTTTCCCCATTAGTTGTATTTTGTTTCTTGATTATTTTTACAATTATTTTATGGCATCAGCACAATTTAGATACATTCAGATTGCTTAATATCAAATGTGTCTCCCTACTATTTGTTGTTACAGTCCACTAAGCTATTTGCCTGAAGTGGCACATTGCGTTTTTGTGAATCGTAGCGGTACATTTCAGCAATGTTATTCGAAATGAGGTTACAGTGGGTGACTTATTCAGACATTTTTCTAGCTGGCCTGCTTGAAATCATAAGGTGTCTTGCCTTGTGATGAAAACCATTGTTTGCTTTGTTCTGTATTGAGGTGGATATGTGGTGCTTTCAAGGTTCCTCTGGTATATTTGCATCATTACTGTTCTCCATTTGAAACAGTTTGGTCATCTCCACATTGGATATGCACGTACGACTGGGGTGTCCAACTCAATTACATCTCAGGGCCAAATCAGCATTATGGTTGCTGTCAAGGGGGTGGTTGTATCTGTAAAAAAAATTAAATTAAAAAAAAATATATATATATATATATATATATATATATTAGTGCTGTCAACCGATTAAAATTTTTAATCGCGATTAATCGCATTAATGTCATAGTTAACTCATGATTAATCTATCTAATTTATGACGAATTTCCCCACAAATATCGCACAATTCTGCAAGTGATTATAATTTATGATCGCTGTTTTCTAGCTGATCTAAAACCATTTTTGACATAAAGGGACACTTTTTTACAATCTACAGTTTTCAGGCAGGAAGAATAGTTTTTATTTTATAAAAGTACATGTAGGACACTGGGCAGACCACTAGGGACAAGGGGGTGTGTATTTTTTACATACAGTACTGTAATCTATAAGATTACAGTATACTGTGTGTATTGTGTTTGTTTACTTTTTTGAATTTGGCGCCGTTCTCCGCTCCCGTGCGTCGTAACGTCGCAGGGAACGGAGATCGGCGGCACACAGACACTGTGAATCGAGCGAGGAGGACCCGCCGAGCGAGGAGGACCCGCTCGATCACACAGCGGGGTGGCATCGCCGATCACACAGCGGGGTGGCATCGCTGGATCCAGGGACAAGGTGAGTAACTTGCCTGTGAATCCAGCGAGAAGGTAAGCCGCGCCGCGCCGCTGCACACTCTGCACGTCCACCCCGAGCGCTCCCGCGTTAATCGCGCGATAAAAATATTGACGGCGTTAACATGGGTTTGCGTTAACGCCGTTAATATCCCGTTTAACGCACAGCCCTAATATATATATATATATATATATATATATATATATATATATATATATATATATATATATATAAAATCTATCCAGGGCTTTTTATTTTATCAGGAAATGGGTTCAGGAACTCAACCAAGCACTAGCCCCCCGAGCTGCGTTGAACAGTACAGTGTTAGTGAGATGTGACTGTGAAGCGAGTTAGGACAGTAAACAAGAAAATCGCATGGACATCTATGAGATTTGACATCTTTAAAGTGGTTTTAAAGCTCAGACTTAAAATAAGAACAAAACATATCCCTCTATTTTTGTACTTGGCTCAATCCAGAGCACTAAGTGCCATTTCCGTCTGCTGCTTTGTTCCTCTGCTGCTTTGTTCCTCTGCTGCTTTGTTCCTCTGCTTTGTTCCTCTATCTATTTTCGTCCCTTCTGACAAGTTTTTCTGATGCCAAGAGAAAAATGGTGACACGGGAGGGATCGCCAACTGATGGACAGCCTCAGCTCTGTTGCTGTGAGCTGTGTGAAGGGGGGTGTGTCTCTCCCCTCCAATCAGCTCTCAGAGCTCTCCTCTCTGAGCTCTGCAGAGTGTTACTTCAGCTTTCTGCCCCCTGTTTTCTGAACCCTCAAACAAGCTTTAAAATTCAGCACTTTTAACAGATGTAGTAAAGAGAAAACTGTAGATAAACAGGTTTAATTTATGTAGGAGGATTTGATTCATCACTGTGAGGCCAGTCACTTTACTAGGTACAGTATATGTAAGGGTTGAGTTGTTTTTTAACTAATGCTCCTTTAAACAACACTATTACACAGCAAAAAGTGTGACACTTTATTTTTGGGTCCCTTCGCACAATTTACATTGGGTTTCTCTGGGCAGCCTTGCCCAGTGCAGTCCCAAAGCGAAGAAAAGGCAGATGTTCTATGAGGTCAGTTGACAATTACATGGCGGTGGTATGCTTCTGAAAAAAAAAGTACTCCATGCAACGTGTTGCAGTGCAAAGCACATTGCTGCTGCAGTAAATTGAACAGAATAAAATGGAACTTGTGACATTTAAATAAAGTTCTAAAGAAAAGGAAAAAATAAATAAACTGCACGGTGAGTGGAGATCGGCTCATCAGCACTTTTCCTCCAGTGGCCATGCGTTCAGAGCAAATTTGTGGTGTCAATGAGCCCCTAGGTCTGGCTGAATACCTTGCTTACTAAACTTATTTTTTTTGCCTTCAAGTGTATGTGTTTTTTTTTCCTTTTTATTAAGGTGGGGGATAGTCAGAATTTTCCCTCACATATGAAAGTGATGGAAAAATCCCTTGTATCACAGGAACAAGTGCTTCCGTTGTTCTGGTGAGAATTGTTGACATTACTTTTTTTTTTTGGTGGCAATAAAAAAAGGGCATCTCTGCCCAGCAATAAATACCTGGAAGGGGCTCTAACTTTTCCCTTTCTATCTAAAAACTATAAAAAAACAATTTGTTGGCTATCTTTTCACTTTTATAACTGGATTTAATGAGGAAATCAGGCCTCAATAGTGCCAGGTTTCCTAGAGAACTTCTACAGCTGCAAAGAGCCAAAGACAACAACATGGAATTGGTTTTGAAGTTACTGATACTTCCAGCATATCTAACACTAAATTCTCCTAGCGTTTGTAGCACGTTTGGGGTGCTATTAACAGTTCATGTCGCACACTCCGGAAACACCAAGTGTGATTGCGGCCTAATAATCTTAGAACTCAGGTCTCTTCTAGTATGAAAATGGCTCACCTCACATGCCTCCTCTTGCCTGTACCAGGTATGAAAATGTGTCTTGAACCAAATGGCACTTCCACAAGAGTGGTGCCACATGCCACACTGACCTTAATTGCTTTGTGTCCTGAGCACTGCTTCTGCATCCAGCACCAAGTAGACCCCACCAACAAAAATAAAGGAACCACCCAATAGGTTGTGTGCAGTGGTATGGGTAGCAGTACAGTTTAAAGCCATTTAAAACAATATAACCTTCTACTCTTTTATTTTATTTTATTTTTTAAATAAAATAGTATACTTTACCTGCTCTGTGCAATGTTATTTCACAGAATGGCCCTGAATCTTCTTTTTTGGGGGTTCCCTGCTGATACTCTTGGCTCCTTCTCTTCTCTCTGTGCAACCATGGGATCCGCTTTCTATGGTGGCAGACCTGCTGACTTGCTCCCAAGCTGGGTTGTGTCCGTCCATCTTGCACAACGCTGGATCAAAATAGGGCTTCTAAGGTGTCAGAGGGGAAGGACACAACTGCAGGGATGTTTTTTGTCTTAATGCAAGGACTGCATTAGGGCAGTGTATTTCAACCTGGGTGCCTTCAGGTTTCTTCAAGTGTACCTTGGCAAAAATGCCTAAAAATTTCAAGTGGATTAAGCCTGCTTTTTAGTTCAACAAAGCCTCAGGTTTTCATTGTGCACCATGACAACCTTCTAGCCTCCGGCATCCTAACAACCAATGATGTCATTTGTTGATAAGAAGGACGTTGGGTGCCTGCATAGCATCCTTGTTTCCCCTCGCCTACCCCTCTCTGTCAGCACTGGGGTCACATTAGCTGAGAGAAGTTAAGGGAGAAGAGAAACCCTGGAATACTAGTCGGTAGCAGTGTGCAAAGGTGTATTTGCTTTGGAGGAATAAATCGCCTCTAGCATTGGGTGTCCTACATGTATGGATGTTGCTGCGTTCATGTAAAACTATTAGTTTAGCTTTTACATTTTAGTATAGGGTGCCTCGACATTTTAAAGGGTGTCTTGACTGAAAAAAGGTTGAGAAACCCTGCATTAAGGTAAATAATTGATGGGTTTTATACTCACTTTATCTGCTTAAAGAGGAACTGCAGTCTGCTCACATAATGTGTATTAAAAACATGTTTGCCATTCTGTAGCTTCCCTCCAACCACGTTGCATATTATTTTATATATACTGTGATTTTGTACTTGCCAAATATGCTGCAGAAATCTCCCTCCACTGAGTCTGGATGTAACCATTTTAACTGTGGGCAGCTGAAGCTGCTGCCTGTTCACTTCCTGGATTTACACAGAGGCACAGAGCCACACCTGCAGCTTTCATTGGCCCTCAGTGTTAGAGTTATGACTCATCCCTTCTCCGTTCCTGGCAAACTCTCAGTGAGAGAGATATGTGCATGATGTCCTAAGCCTAGGCTTTTTACCAGACAAGAAACAGGGCTGTATGAGTTATTTACTGGCAGAAAAAAAATATTTTACTATCCAAAGTTAAAACAACAAGGGCAGAAGATTTAATAGATGGACAGATAAAAAAAAATTACTGAAGTTCCATTTTAAGGTCCACCCCACGTACATATCCGCCCCTCATACTGCTGCAGGGTGGCCCTTACAGGCTAAATCACATGCCTGTACGTAATTTTTTTCAGCTCTGGGGCGCATGCGCTCCACTGGAGCCCCACTCCCGCTCCACTGGAGCCCCACTCCCGCTGTAATCGGACACCTGGCAATTGTTCTGAGAGAGGCAGAATGGCGATCTGCCTATGTAAACAAGTTCTGCTAGTAAGGAAGACAGGGATCTTGTGTTTCTGCTAAGCAGGAACACGGATCTCTATCTTCCTACAGTGAAACCATCCCCCACACCATAAAAAAGCACTGCCAGGGAGCACATTTAACCCTTTGATCTCCCCTGATGTTAAAGAGGAATTAAAGTCTTCATCCCCTTTCACACGGGCGGACCGTTCAGGTCTGCCTGTCAGTTTTTTTCCCGGCTGACCTTAAGGGGGGCTGCATGTAAGTCTATGGAGCGACGGATGTAAGCGGTTACCATGTCCGCTGACATCCGATCTGGTCTGATCCGCTAAAATCAGACATGGCGATACGTCGCCATCCATCCTGGCGGGTCGGATCGGGTGAGATCTGATGAAAACGGACATGCTGTGCATTTTCATCCGACCTCTCCATAGGACTGAGCGGCGCTCGACAAGCCCATCCCCGCTCAGTGAGCAGAAAGGGACCTGTCATCCGCCCCTATCGGAGATCAACGAGAGATCTCCCGCTGAGCTGTTTTAATTTTACCTACAGGTAAGCCTATAATAAGGCTTACTTGTAGGTACTGTAAATATCTCCTAAACTTGCACCGTTTTAGAGATATTTACTATATATGCTGCCGCTGATGTCATCGGTGCATGTGCACTGAAGTAATGGCCTATCATACCATTTCTTCAGGGGCCTTGTGCCGTGACCAGCGTGGAGTGACTTCATTGCGGCTCTTGCCGATCGCAGGCCCAGGGGCTGTCAATCCAGGAAAATGTCAGCGGTGTGCGGGCGCCGCTGCAAGAGCTTCATTCTAAGTTAAGCTTATTATGCCTTTTGTCTTGCATCTTTTTTTTGGGGGGGGGGGGGTTACAACCTTGTTAACCCCTTCCCTGCCAGTGTCATTGGTACAGTGACAGTGCTTTTTTTTTTTGCTTTTTTTTTCACTGGTCCCCAAAAAGTGTCAAGTGTCAGTTAGGTGTCTGATCTGTCCGCAAAATGGCAGTCTCGCTAAAAATAGCTGATCGCTTCCATTACTAGTAAACAAAAATAAAAAGTCCATAAATCTATCCCATAGTTTGGTTTGTGCAAACGTTATAGGGTCTACAACCAATATAAGTTTTTTGGGATATTTTTTTTACCAAAAATATGTAGCAGAATACATATTGGCTTAACCACCTAAGGACCTCTTCATACGTCGGCAGAATGGCACGGCTGGGCACATCCACGTACCTGTACGTGGCCCTTTAAGCCCAGCCCGCGCTGCGGAGCTGAAGAACAGGGAAGGTGTGTGTAAACGCACCTTCCCCGTTCTTCACAGTGGCACTGTCATTGATCGTCTGTTCCCTGATATAGGGAAACGCGATCAATGACGTCACAAGTCCAGCCCCGCCCCCTACAGTTAGAAACACATATGAGGTCACACTTATAGGGTTTTCTTCCGTCTGAAAAAGTGGATCTTTACGGACGTTAGCGGATGCTCATCCACTAACGTCCACAATCCCATAGGGATGCATTGTGAGTCCGTAAACTGACTTGTAAAAAACGGACCGTTCGTCCGCCCGTGTGAAAGGGCCCTTAAACTGGCTTTCACTGGTTGACTGAGAAGTTCCTGGCTGACTTTTGTTCCAGCAGCAATTTGGTTAAACCTAAAATGTAACATTGTCAAATGGTTGCTGTGCGTATTTTTATAAGTTTTCATTAAAATTGCAATTAAATGCATGTATTTTAGAACTATTATTAAATGGTTGCTAATTCGGTAGGTTTCAATACCAGATTAATCTCTACTGCTGGGATATATAGACACACATTACATCATTGATGAATTGCCATGGAAATGAGACCAAAATATATGTACACAAATGGTAACACATAATTAAATCATATCTCACCATGTTTTTATGCTTCACTTTCATCACAATCTGATACCAAAGCAGCACTCAAGATATTCTATTTCTGTCTTTGCCATGAAGAATGATTCAGATTATATACTTAAAGCATTTGTTTCACATGATTTGTCCATTATACCTATTTTACATATACAATATGGTCATTTACATTCTCATGTGGTGGGGTTCTTGCTTTTTATTTCTCATGAATTCCAGTAAAACAGGCATTTAGGAATTCTAATAGATGAATAAGATGATAATCTCAACACAAGCGACCCTTTAGATTGGCAAGAATTGTATGTTTTAATGTTTAGGGACAATGTTTTCATGAGAAATATTGTTTGATGGGTTTCTTTTACGAATCTGCTCTGGCTAGTTTCTCCGATCAGTTGTGCTGTTTTTTTATTAAGTGTTTTCTTTCCATCCCACCTGTCTACTTTTTGCCAATTATTCAGTTCAACAATACAGTGTAGAATGCATTTAAAAAAAATGTAATTTGATTCAAAGTTTGTGGTTGTGATGTTGTGTTAATTGATCTTTATATGTGTATTTGATTGTGCTGGTTTTAGAAATGCTTTATATAGTTAATTATATTATCATTATTATTACTCAGGATTTATATAGCGCCAGAAGTTTGCACAACACTTTACAAAGTACAGGTACAATGCAATACAAGAGGATTAGGAGGGCCCTAATTCAAAGAGCTTACAATCAAAAAGGGAAGGGCAAGTGATCACTGTGAGCAAAGTGCTAATGGAGAAAGTGGATTTACATTTTATTAGATGGAGAAAGGATAAGTTTCCCTGAGGAGATCAGTTTTTAGGGATTGTCTAAAGGCAGACAGAGTAGGAAATAGCTGGACAGATTCGGGTAGGGAGTTAGAGGAGTCGGGGGGTGCTTTGTATGAACAGCGATCAGTAGTTTCTCCCCCTGAAAGAATTGGGAGCTGTGTGTTTACACACACAGCTCCCGGTTCTCGCTCTGCCATGAGCGATCACGCCCGCCGGGCTTTTCGCATCAACACCAGGGGTGAGCCCCTAGTGGCCGCAGAGCAACATCACGTTATATTACCTGATTTTGCGCAGCCGAGCCAACCTGCCGCAGTAAAACTGCGGTGGCCGGTCGGCAATCGGTTAACAAGGGTGCCCCCAGGTCCCAGCCACCCCTATGTGAATGAGTATTGGGTCCCTTTTGCAGCAGTTACTGCCTCCAGTGTGGCGTGGCATTGAAGCTATCAGCCTGTGGCACTGCTGAGGTGTTATGGAAGAACAGGATGCTTCAATAGCGGCCTTCAGCTGTTCTCCATAGATTCTCTATGGGGTTCAGGTCAGATGAGTTTGCTGGCCAATCAAGCACAGTAATCCCATGGTCATTGAACCAGGTTTTGGTGCTTTTGGCAGTGTGGGCAGGTGCCAAGTCCTGGTAGATGGCTGTGTTGACCCTGGACTTAATGAATAACAGTGGACCAACACCAGCAGATGACGTGGCTCCCCAAATCAACACAGACTGTGAAAACTTTAAACTGGACTTCAAGCATCTTGCAGTGAGTGTCTCTCCATTCTTCCTCCATACTCTGGGTCCTTGGTTTTAAAATTTGCTCTCATCAGAAAATAGGACTTTGGACCACTGAGCAACAGACCAGGTCTGTTTTTCTTTAGCCCAGGTAAGACACTTCTGATGTTGGTTGTTGTTCAGGAGTGGCTTGACAAGAAGAATACGACATATGAAGCCCATGTTCAGGATCCGTCTGTGTGTGGTGGCTCTTGATGCACTGACTCCAGCCTCAGTCCACTCCTTGTGAAAGTCCCCAACACTTTTGAATGGCCCTTTCCTGACAATCCTCTCCAGGCTGAGGTCACCTCTGCTGCTTGTGCACCTTTTTCTTCCACATAACTTTCTATTAATGTGCTTTGATACAGCACTTTGGGAACATCCAACTTCTTTTTTGAGGCTTTCCTCCTTATGGAGGGTGTCAATGATGGTTTTCTGCACAAATGTCAGGTCAGCAGTCTTTCCTATGATTGTGATTCCTACTGAACCAGACTGAGGGACCATTTGAAGGCTCAGGAAACCTTTGCAGGTGTTATGGCTTAAAGCGGTAGTTCACCCCCCCCCCCCGACACATTTTACCATCGAGACAGGCATTGTAGCGCGAGCTACAGTATGCCTGTCCCGATTTTTTTAACCCCCGGACTCACCTTGTAATCGGACATCGTAGATTTCGGCTCCCGCGGGGAATGGGCGTGCCTATGGAGAGGGAGGATGATTGACGGCCGGCTCTGGCACGTCACTCTCCCCGAAGACAGCCGGAGTAGGTCTCGGCTCTTCACGGCGCCTGCGCACAGGCTATGCGCACGCGTCGTGAAGAGCCAAGCCTATTTCGGCTATTTCCGGAGAAGCGTGACGCGCCAGAGCCGGCCGTCAATCATCCTCCGTCTCCATAGGCACGCCCATTCCCCGGTATCTTCGATGTACGACTACAAGGTGAGTACGGGGGTAAAAAATTCGGGACAGGCATACTGTAGCTCGCGCTACAATGCCTGATTTTAAGGTAAAAGAAAAAAAAAATTTGTTTTCATCGATAGGGTGAACCCCCGCTTTAATTAGGTGATTAGAGTGGGACACTTTGAGCCTAGAATATTGCACCTTTTCACAATATTCAAATTTTCTGAGATTGTGGATTTGGGGTTTTCATGAACTATAAGCCATAATCATCACAATTATGACAAATCACGGCTTGCGTTGCATCTATCTCCATATATTAGTTTCACCTTTAAGTTGCATTAGTGAAATAAATGAACTTTTGCACGATATTAAAATTTTTCCGAGTTTTACCTGTGTAAGAATCTGGTAGAGATTTTTGTGTTGGAGAAGATTCTGTAATAGAAGAGATGGACCAGTCATCCCCATGGTTCTCGAGTTCTTAAAGGAAGGAGCTTCAATCTTCAATGCAACACTTTGATAGTACATGTAGCAGCTCTTCCCAACTTTCTGGATATGTGTCTGGCAAATGATCCTCTCATCCAGGGATTCCTGATCACTATCGCAAGGAAAAGGAAGCCATAATTGAAGAGGTTATTTTATATAGGATCTTTCTATAGCATTACAACATTTCTTGAAGGAACAATTTGAACCAATGGAAAATTGTTCAGAAATATTACCACAGAAAACAGCGCAAAATCCAGGGGAGATTAACAAGGGAATGTCTTTCTGCTGTAGACTTCTAGGATACCTGTAGGAGCACATGGCTGAAGTTCAAGTCAAGGGTTGCGCATGAAAAGGTGGATCCATGGGACCCTATAAGATGACAGAGCCACCTGAAATGGGACCAAGTGAAGAGAGAATGTTGATAGAAGAAACTGAAAGTAACCACAGGGTTAAAAGAATAGTGGACATGGAAACAAGGTAAATGTCGAGGTCTACAGAACTTTTTTCTTTTTTTTAGATTAGGGTATAATAACACTGTAATCCTTAAGTGAATATTTTCATTCCCCATAGTGGTACTGTACTTTCATAACGTGCCCTATCAGCTGTTAGACACATTTAGCCCTTCCCCAAAATTGTGCTGACCTAAAAGCACAGGTACTGATGTATAATGTTTAATATTTGCGAAGTCCTCCTCTCTCCATCTCTAATTATTTTCTTGGGCTGCTAACATATGCCGAAGGCAGTGTCACTGGAAGGGCAGAGGTGTCTAGGACATATGGGTTATGAGTGACAGTCTGGCTTTTTCAGTCTTTATATATGATGAGAGTTGAGGTGACGGCACTGAATTAATCGGTGGCACTGCTCTTCCTTCACTGAATTGTTAAAACTCTTGCAAATAGCATTTTTGCAGCATTTTGACTAAACACATTTCCACAGTAAGGAAACGTTTTGGCCATGAATTCTTCTCACATTTTCTTGTAATCGTTTGCACATAAAATGCAGAAAGTACTGTCCTTTTTGTAGACCATGTCAAAACGTGTGTAAACAATTGCAAAATACATAGAAAGTATATAAACTGTATCCAGGAAATTTGCAGGTGTGAACAAAGTAAGGGCTCTTTCACACGGAGCGGACCGTTTCTGGGTCCGCTCCGTGTGTCCTTCAAAGCTCAGCGGGGATCCCCGCTGAGCTGTCGGCGGATAGGGCGGTCCCCGCACACAGTGCAGGGACCGCCCTGTCTCTGCTCCGCTGTCCCCTATGGGGGACCGGATGCAGACGGACCGTCTGTCCGTCTGCATCCGGTCCGTTCCGCCGAGCGGAAGAAAAATAGGGTTTCTTCCGTTTGGAAAAGCGGATCCCGACTGACGCGGACGCTAGCGGATGCTCCATCCGCTAACGGACGCGTTCCCATAGGGATTCATTACAAGTCCGTTAACGGACTTGTAATGAACGGACGAACGGCCCGCTGGTGTGAAAGGACCCTTAAAGAAAAAGGGCTGTAAGTGTATTTTTGTGTTCACTATGGTAGAAAACTGGAAGATGTGGAAAGAGAACAGTTTAACTTCTTAGATATCTTATTTTAGTATAACAGGTTTTGACAGACCTTTGACAAACTGTGACCGAGCTTAATATGAAAGGAGACACATGGAGCATCCATTTGCCCCATACCTGTACTAAATGATTGCAATTTGAGGATACCTGCTTAGCCATTGCAGTGCAAGGTTAACTTTAGCAAAAGGGTCAGCGCTCCATTTTATCATTGTCATCCCCTATCTGTTTTCATCATATGCGTTTCTGCCTGCCTTGTCATTATGACAGCTAGTGGGATCAAATTCTTCTACACCCACAAGCCTCTTATTTGCATTAGCTGCTCTCTGTAGATCTATGCAGGGGTTGTTATTACTAGATTGACATCTCTAGTGATACAAAACATTCTTATAGTAGCAAAAATAGTGGATTTTCTAATTATCTTTTATTGAAATTTGAATTTTCTGATGGAAACCTATTTATTCGATAACAAAGTATGTGCAGTACAGTATAACATGTTTGTACTGCAGTGCTATGTAGTATTTCTTGTGTGTAAAGAATAGCAGTATTGTATATGTCACACGATGCATGTATTGTAAGGGGGATATCGTACATGTCAGTGATGATCACTCATTTAAACATGAAGAGAATATATGTCAAGCATTTAGCTTTGCATAGCAGACCAGTTTTTTTTCTGCCTGGGGAAAAAAAAGTCATATTAAAAGTGTGCTTGGGTGTCAGATGATTTATATAAAAGCATGCAGCTTGGCCTTTAATGTGGTTGTAAAGTCAGATTTTTTTTATCTTAATTCATTCTATGCATTAAGATAAAAAGCCTTCTGTGCGCAGCAGCCACCCCCTAATACTTACCTGAGCCCACCTCTATCCAGCGATGTAGGAGTGTCTCGCCTGCCTAGGACTCCCCTCCTCATTGGCTGAGATATTAGCGCAGCACCATTGACTACCCCTGCTGTCAGTCCACCAATGAGGAGTAAAAGGTGGTGGGGCCGAGCCGCGGGTTTGTGTCTGAATGGACACAGGGAGCTGTGGCTTGGCTCGAGTGCCCCCATATCAAGCTGTATGCTATGGGGGGGATTCAACAGGAGGGAGGAGCCAAGAGTGCTGACGTTGGACCAGAGAAGATGAGGATCCGGGCTGCACTGTGCAAAACCACTGCACAGATCAGGTAAGTATAACATGTTCGATATTTTGTAACTAAAAAAAAAAATAGACTTTCGTATCACTTTAAGACAGGGGTCTCCAAACTTTCTAACCAAAGGGCCAGTTTACTTTCCTTCAGAGCTTACAAGGGCCAGACAGTGGTCCGTAGGAGTCGAAAAGGTCCCGACATCAGTGGGAAAAATGAATGCCCTATTGCTTCAGTGTGAGTAATTGTGCCTGTCATTGGGTCCCATTATTGGTGTCATTGAGAAAAACTGTACCCCGTTGTTGGTGTCATTGAGAAAAACTGTGCCCCGTTTGTTGGTGTCATTGTGAGGAATTGTCCCCCATCCTTGGTGTCATTGTGAGGAATTGTGTACCATCGTTGGTGTCATTGGGCCCCTTTGTTGGTGTTATTGAGCCCCTTTGTTGGTGTCAGTAGGAGAAACTATGTCCCATTGTTGGTATCAGTGAATTTAAATAGTGCCCCAAGGGCCGGATAAAAGCAAGCAAAGGGCCGCAGTTTGGAGACCACTGCTTTAGGATATTGAAGAAAAATTTTTCAATTTAAATTCAGGAATAAAACATTTTTGCAATCCAATGACATTTGTGTCCAGTATTTGTTTTTAGTTTTTTCTTCAGTATCTTCAAAGGCTAACAGGACAGATGGACCCCATTATGCATAGGCTCCATGCATACACCGAATGTGCTTATTTTACACAAATATATCTTATGTTTAATTATATCCAAAAAAAGTACCTGTGTGCACGCAGTAAGACACGATTAACATAACTTATACATGCTTTGCAATATGGAGCTTGTAGAGAATACTTTGAAGTCCACATGTAACAAAATGTGCAGTTCAGTCTGAGCAAATGGTGAAGACTAAAAAGGTAATCCGTGGATGCTGAAGAGTGACCATTATCAAAGTGATCAAAAGATCCAAAAACCTAGATAGCCAATGTTCTCTTGTAGAGGTAAGGCTTGGCCTGGCCCTTTCCTGCTTCCCCGAACTATCAGTTGCTGTAATGATGGTCAGGTTTACTGACTAATAGGGAATCTCAGGAGGTAGGAGGGACAAGTTCAACCTCAACATTTTCAAGGAAAGTGCATATAAATTTAGTTTCCTGTATCCTTAGATCAATTGATCTTTTTGACACTTGATTTCCACAGAATATCACCTTTAGTTTTGTTGTATATGCTCAATTTAAACAATAGTAGTCGTAACTGTTTCAAGAGGAATCGGTCAGTAACAGCAGAAAGTAAATGGTCCTAGGACTGTAAATTCTTACTATCATTGAACAGAAAGTGTTGGGCTTTTCTTATTGGTTTAATTCTTAAAGATGAATTAGTCATGCGGGTTAATTGTTTCTTATTTATTTAAGGACACTTAAACAGAAGCTGCTTATCATTTCATGACAGAAAATATGTGGTACTTACTTTGTCTGATAGACAGATCGAAATTTGAAAGGTTCAGCAGGAACTGGTCCATCGATCCATTGTCAATTACAAGCAAAGCTACATTTTTATTGATTTCTTTTTTGCATGGTCCCAAACGTCCAGCCAGATAGTATAAGACTTTGGAAAAAACAAAACAAAGGGAAACTTTTTTTTATTTAATTTAGTGTAAGGAAGGATTCTAACCTCCTGTAATTTCTTTGCCATCTGCGTCCCATTTGGAGAGACTTTTCCTCATGTCCGGTAGCCACAAAAGCAAATGGGAGGAAGTCTCTGGTAGCCACCAGGGTCACCAGAATAAGTGTCCCCATTGGAAGATTTCCTTCTTTTTAGTGGTTTGCGAACAATTTTGGATTTTCTTTCACTTAAATTTTTGGTGATAATGGTCAGCGGGGCAAACAGAGAGGTGAAACCCCCTAACAGGAACAAAAAAAAGAGAGCAAAAAAAAAAAACTGACAGGTATTCTAATTCCCCTCTATGCTAAAAAAAAAAAAAAAAACATTTTGTCTTCAGTTTTGAGTTAATCTGTGTTCAAATACCATTAGGGTTGCCACTGACACCAATGCTGGAGCTATTATTGCAGCAACTGACAGCTATAAAGGGGAAAAAACTGCACTATTAAAAAGAATAAATAAAAAAATTTGGATGAAACAATCCAGGTAAAGCAGCAGCTTGATGTGAGATGAACGTAAATGGATAGGAGAAAGCCGCACTAGTTAAAGTCCAAAAAAATACTTTGGGTTATTTGATTGAAGAACATGAACTTGTTCTAATGCCACGTACACACAACCGTTGTTCATGTCCTGCAAAAAAACAAAGTTTTTCTCAAAGTGATTTGTCGTGATTCCTCTCAAGCCTGGGCCTTGCATACAGACGTTCGTGAAAAAAAATGCTTGAGCAAAGCGCAGTGACGTACGATGGCACTATAAAGGGGAAGTTCTCGTAGACTGGCACCACCCTTTGGGCTGCTTTAGCTAATTTCCCCATCTCATAACTTCTGAGCATGGGCGTTTTTTCCCCCCTCGTAAAAGCGTGCACACGACCATTTTTTCACGACGTGAAAAACAACGAGAAAAAATTGAGCAGGTTCTAAAAAATTTTAGCCCATTTTTCTCATCGAGAGCATACACACAGCCGTTTTTCACAACCAATTAAAAAAAATCGCATTTTTCTCATCATGAAAAACGGTCGTGTGTACGCGGCATCAAAGTTTCGAATGGCGAGATGAATTCATCTAATTGTAGACACCACAGTGATTGATTCACAAAAGTGCATTGCCGCCATATAGAAAGCTTGCTTACCAGATAGCAAGCAAACCAGGCATGTGGCTATAACCCAGCCAAGGCCTTTACTTGCACGGATGATCTTCGGGAACCCTGGATGGATGGTTGCACTGATTTACACATCGATAGCACCATAAGATCCGTAATCGTAATATTCTCTCCTCCATGTGTTCTCTAAATATTTAAAGTGTGTACCGGGCTTTGGCTGTCATCAAGCAGGGCTGAAATTGATAGTACAGCCCATTCATTTAGTGTGGACTGTCTAACTCATTGCAAAGCACCTCCTACACATTAAAGCCCTTTGTGAGTGTCAGGGGCCACACTTGAGGCACTCTTACATTTTCAAGTTGATCACACTGGTTTAGGGTGTCATCTGAGATTTTCTCTTGTTTGGATACCTTGGAATATTAAAATGCTGCAGACTTCCATGCTGTTAAGTTAAAATTTAACTATCATGAAATTATGTTTTTGATCAAGTGCTTGTAACTAATACAGTTTCCATTCAATATTTAAAACACATAGCCTATGAATGCATACAACTGAATAGAGGACTTCTTAAAAAAAAGAAAGAAGAAAAAACAACTGAATTTCTGTAGACATAAAGCGTGTAAAACTCAATGGGACGTCTGGTAAGATATGCAGTCACGTAGACCTCATGCTGATATCCTCTTTGATAGCCTTATCTCTACTTTCCTGTTACTGTAGATGTGCAAGGTGTCTAAATATGACACTGCAGTTCAGTTGGCATCATCTACTCTTAAGCTCTCATTAAAGAGTGTTCCTAAACCCAGGACCCTGCACTCACTGGTTTCCCACAGTGCACAGAACATGGACATGCAATTATTTTAGTTAATGTATACTGCTAAATACCTTGGCTCATCAGCAGTATATAGCAGTCTTATGCCTTCTATCAGTGTCTGGTTAAAGCTTGTAGGAGGAGTTTTCATTCTACTCTGAATATCCCTTGAGGCTGCAGGACCCATGACCCTCTGTCTGGACAGTGCTGATCAGCCCTGTGCTGATCACATACGCTCTCCCAAGAGAAAAAAAAGAACTCTCTAGCAATACACACTAAACTGAGCATGTGCCGAGTGCCCACCAGCCTTGTGCATTATCATTTGATGTATTTATTAAAATATAAAATAGAAAAAAACTACTCACAAGAATGGAAAAAAACACAGTGTTATGGTGTCTCCAGATCCTAAAGAGAGGACATGCAAACCACTGCTGGCCGATGCGTTTCGAAGGATTATCTTCTTCCTCAGAGCCTCAATACTGGTGCGCCTTCTTTTTTCTATTCTCTCATTTGACTACTAGGAGATAACCCTATCCTGGAGGGCAGCAAGGCCTAAGATATTATCCATTCTGAACCTTGGATCGCGTGGTGAACACATTTGTGCGCAAGGGTATTTGTTTTGCTGGTATTTGAAACAAAACAAAAAAAAAAAAATTGAGCCCTCTAGCAGTGCTCTGTCACCGCTCCTCCTGCTTCCATTTTAACCCGGTCTTTCTTCCAGGTTCAGTCGCTTTGGCCACTTAAATGGTCAAGCTGTGATGTCACTCCTGCACATGCGCAGAGAAGTCACACCACCACAGCACAGACACAGAGGGTGCCCTAAATATGATCTGAGCTGTGCATGCGCAGATCAGATAACATTACCGCTGAAAGGCCAGGAGAGGCATTTATGATAGAAGAGACCCCTCGGGTCACTTCTGTTAATAAAACTCTGCCTATCAGTGGTTGTTATATTATTAACTGCAACACTGATTTAAGTACAGGCCTATAAAGAGGTAAAATGCAAACGCACAAATATGTATACACCACAGTTCCCAGAAATAACGGTCAAAGTATATATGTCATTTTGCTAAATATAAGCAATGCTATGCATTAGCGCAAGCAAGTATTTATTGTTTAGAAGGAAGTATTCACAGACAATTCATCTTGCTGGATAGTAGACAGTGTACAGTTGGTGAAAATCTTGGCAGCCATTCCACAATAATGCCAGAGTGGCTCAGCAAAACCAAGGAGAGTACAACAACATAAATGGCTGTGGGCAAGAGCTCTCAGAATGTTCCTTTTTAAAGGGACAGCTAAACACTAATTTCATGATGCAGAAGAACCGTGTTAGCTTTTCAATATTTTGAAAACCCTTGACACACCCGCACAAAGTACTTTTTTTTTTTTTTTACATAAGCATGTTGTACAGCCATGGCCAAAAGTTTTGAGAATTACACAAATACTAATTTTCACAAAGTTTGCTGCCTCAGTTTTTGAGATGGGAAATTGCATATACTCCAGAATGTTATGAAGAGTGATCAGACGAATTGCAATTAATTGCAAAGTTCCTCTTTGCCATGAAAATTAACTTAATCCTATAAAAAAAAAATCCACTGCATTTGTCAAGAAGGCTTCAGGGTGCCCAAGAAAGTCCAGCAAGCGCCAGGACCGTCTCCTAAAGAGGATTCAGCTGTGGGATCAGAGTGCCACCAGTGCAGAGCTTGCTCAGGAATGGCAGCAGGCAGGTGTGAGCGCATCTGCATGCACAGTGAGGTGAAGACTTTTGGAAGATGGCCTGGTGTCAAGAAGGGCAGCAAAGAAGCCACTTCTCTCCAAAAAACATCAGGTGGTTTATGCCATAATGTGCTAGTGTGCACCGCATATTGGCACATTATGATACACTTACTTTAATGTGTTCTTCAGTGCTGCTCTGTCACCCTTCTTTTGTGTCCCAGCAGCTTCCATCATCACCTGGTCTTCCTGCCAGGTTTCTTCTCTCTGGCCACTTGAAAGGTTGGGCGCAATGCGCACGTGAGTCACATCACCAGAGCACAGATTATTTGCCGTACATGTACACTGAGGTATACTTGTGGGGCCCAATGTACATAACAAGTGAAATGTAGGTCATGCATTTTTAAAAGAAGAGACCAATTATCTCTTTTGTCATAAAAACCTGTCAGCAATTATTTTTTAAAACAGAGTTTAATACCACTTTAACCACTAGCTGACGGCCGTACGACTTTGTACGGCCTCAGCGCGGCTCCCAATCTCTAACAGGCCGTCTTTTTACGGCCGCCCCTTTGCACGTTCCCCGCGCGCGCTCCCGAGCGCGCAGCGGGGAACTGCTGTGCTGGCCGTGTCCTTTGGACACAGCCAGTCACAGATCGCCGTGAACGGCCAATCGGAGTGGCCGTTTCCTAGGCGATCTGTGCGGCCAATGAGAGATGATCTCATATGTTTACATATGAGATCATCTCTCATTCCCGGCTCTCGCAGACAGCGGTGCTGTCAGGGGAGAGAGGAGACGGATCTGTGTCTCTTGTATCCCCCCCCCCCCCCCCCCCCCACCCATCCCCCCCCCCATCCCCCCCCCCCCCCCCCCCCCCCCCCCCCTCCCCCCCCCCCCCCCCCCCCCCCCACCCCCCCCCCCCCCCCCCCCCCCCCTACGAGATCGGTCACCCCCCCCCAGTCACCCCCCTTCCCCCACAGTTAGAACACTAATTAGGCTACACATTTAACCCCTTCCTCACCCCCTAGTGTTAACCCCTTCCCTGCCAGTCACATTTATACTGTAATTAGTGCATATTTATAGCACTGATTGCAGTATAAATGTGAATGGCGCCAAAAATGTGTCAAAAGTGTCCGATGTGTCCGCCATAACGTCGCAGTCCCAATAAAAATCGCAGATTGCCGCCATTACTAGTAAAAAAAAAAAAATAATAATAATTCTGTCCCTTATTTTGTAGGCGCTATAACTTTTGCGCAAACCAGTCGCTTATTGCGATTTTTTTTTTTTTTACTAAAAATATGTAGAATACGTATCGGCCTAGACTGAGGATAAAAAAAAACGTAAAAAAAATTGAGCTATTTATTATAGCAACAAGTACAAAAATGTTTTTTTTTTTTTTCAAAATTGTCGCTCTATTTTTGTTTATAGCGCAAAAAATAAAAACCGCAGAGGTGATCAAATACCACCAAAAGAAAGCTCTATTTGTGAGGAAAAAAGGACGTTAATTTTGTTTGGGAGCCACGTCGCACGACCGCGCAATTGTCAGTTAAAGCGACGCAGTGCCGAATCGTAAAAAGTCCTCTGGTCAGGAAGGGGTTTAAGTGCCCAGTAAGGAAGTGGTTAAGTTACCGCATTATGAAAAGAGCAGTTTCTCTTCCCAGAGGTCTCCAGGTTATGAGTGAATTGGATGCAGGTGCGGGTAGTTTTTTTGGGACTCAATGTTAAGCCCTGGAGTAAAAGGTAATATTTTACACAAATTAACTTTTGTGTGATAACTGGTATTGTTGTCAGTTAACCCTGCCTGGTGTACCTGAGGGGCATCCACCCTATTATGGAAGCTGTAAAGGAAAGCGTCAACTGGGCCAGCAGAGAGAGGCTTCTCATGCGACACGCACTCATGGTAATTTGACATCACAGAGTTTTCTAGCATTGATCCTCAGAAATTTCTATTTGCAGTTTTGCCATGGATAAAAAGTAGTAGTAGTTTGTGGCCAGTAAGGGATGGTGCCTAGTTCGAAAATTCGCACAGAGGCCCATTTGTAGTGATGTCATTGCCAGCTATACAGGGGCAGATTTGATAGACGTGCAGTATCTGCCCTTACTATCGGTAGCATAGTGCTGCTTGAGCCGCTAATGTAGACAAAGCCACATATAAACAGCTTTATGGGACATTTTGGGGTTTATTTACTAAAACTGGAGAGTGCAAGATGTGGCGCAACTCTGCATAAAAAACATTCAGCTTCCAGGTTGTATTGCCAAAGCTTAATTGAACAAGCTGAAGTTTTCGTAAATATACCCCTTTTTTGTCAACCATAAAGGCATCAAGGTAAAAGTAGAAACATTTGTTCTGCATTCTTTAAGAAAAATAGCCTGTCAGTTGCTTGAACGTTGCCCTGAAATGTCATAAAACATAAAATGTTTAAGAAGAGTTGCCTCAGCACATGCCTGTCCCCAGATGGAGTTTAGTCATTAGGTTTTCACTGATTTTGTCTGTTCTTGGCTGCGTGGTTGCTTGGCTCAACTGTGCTTCAGAAATCTCTGGCTTGTTCAATTCTAATTAACATCAAGTTGAATAATTAACACATGCCTACAATGAAAGTCAGTAGGTAATAACTATATTTTACACATTTCTGTCGGTATTGGATACCGGGGAAAGTGTGAACTTCAACCAGGACTATAAACAGAAGCTGTGAATCAAAAACTAGATGCACCTTGGTACATAAAGATCATGAAATGTTTAGAAATATTGTCTCAAATAGGTCACAGGTCAAATAAATGGTCAGTATTAGTCATTCAAATACAGTTTCTGCCCACAACAGCTTTTTTTTTTTGTTTGGAGAGAAACAGGGGTGTGAGATTATACTTTTACAACCATGCTAGAGATATCTATTGCTGGTTCCTCTGATGTCATCCCTCCCTACTTGCTCCTGTATGTGAAAGTGTATGTTACATTTTTTAAAAGGAAATCGATAGTGTTTAGGCACCTTTCACACTGGGGCGGTGGCGGCGTCTGTGGTAAAGCATCGCTATTTTTAACAGTGCTTTCCACCGTTTTTGCAGAGGTTTTCGGCCGCTAGTGGGGCGCTTTTAACTCCCGCTAGCGGATGAAAAAGGGTTAAAACCACCTGCAAAGCTCCGTCGTAGCCGTGCTGCCCATTGATTTCAATGGGCAGGAGCGGTGGAGGAGCGGTATACAACACCGCTCCTTCACCGCTCCAAAGATGCTGCTTGCAGGAGTTTTTTTTTTTTTACGTCCTGCCAGCGCATCGCCTCAGTGTGAAAGCCCTCTGGCTTTCACACTGAGACTGCAGGGGAGCCGTTTTTCAGGCGCTATTTTTAGCCCAAAAGCACCTGAAAATGCCCCAGTGTGAAAGGGGTAAGTGTGTGGGTATGTGTATGTATGCGTGCATGTTTTATTTTAAAAAATAATAATTTTTGCTATTACTAAATCAGATTCACACCCAACTCCAGCTTAGGTATAGCTGAGGAAATGTCAGCCCCTGGCTGCTCTAAAATAATCTGTGATCACTGCCCTTCTGCCAATCCCAACCCACATACACACACTTTTTCAATGCTGATGGACACCCAGCATCATCCAAACCACTGCCTATTGTTCATTACAGCCTACAGTAGGTACAGTATCTATCTATTTTACTGTGGGTAAAATACTTGAACCTGGAGTGGGGTTTTAACATATATGTTCCTGGTAAATGTAGGTATACTTTAAGGGGTCTATTCATTGCACTTGCTGTGCAATAAATATATTGTAAAAAAAAATAAAAAATCAATCAGTGCTGCATATTAGTGCCACTTTTACATTAAATAAAAAAAAATGTATCAATATCGGCGAGTACTTGAAATAAGGTATCGGTACTTGTCTTAAAGTGGTATCGGTGCAACTCTAAAATTGTCTACTTTCTGTTATAAAACGTATTCAATAAAATCTAATTTCTTCATATAGTTAGGCCAAACTGTATTCTGCTACATGTCTGAAAAACCAAACTGTGTTTTTGGGGACACTATACTATTGGGGGCACTAATATGATCAAGATAATGATCTATACAGACACTATGCTAGTTATGGCGGTGATTAGTAACTTAATGTGTGACTGTGATGGTTTGGCAGGCAATCTGCCGCTAACTGACACTGGCTGGGAGGGACACTAACTGGCACTGACATTGCTAGTGACACAAATACAGTGAACATACTGTATGAATGACACTGGGCTGGGTGATGGGAGTGACTCAAGGGGTTAACTGTGTGCTTAACAAATGTATGCAAGTATATTTGTGATGCTTTTACTTACAGATCTGGCTGGAGTCTCTCCTTGCTTTGTTTTGATTGCTAACTTTAAGCAGGGATAAATCTAGCCAGAATCTGTGTTGTGTTTATAAACACAAAGATCTATGTGCTGTGATTGGGTACAGCTGATCAGCAGGTATACAGCCAAAATCATTGGCTGTAACCCCGCGGACAAACTCACGCTGTGTCCAGCACAGGTCAGCAGGGGATTTCGAGAAGTGCCTCTAAACCAGGAACCTCACAGTGATGTACGAGGTAGGCTGCGATGCCTGGGGGTCGGCAAGCAGCAAAGCTAGCCATGCACATATAGACAGACCCTAAAAGGTTCTTCCCTCCATATTATACATGTCTCTCTCATTGGCAGTTGTATTTCGACAGCCAGCCCTGTTGAACAGCTGTTGCATCTGATTGGATGCAGTTGCTGTTTAGGTTTACAATTTTTGTCTTGGTTGTTCCGTTTTTCAATTGATGTTTGGTGGGAGACATGCTACAAAGCCACCCACTGAGTGAATTTCAGCTGGCTCCGTGTATGGTGAGCTTTACACTTAGCTAAAATTTGATGAGTGTCATTACCTTTTTAGCATTTCCAAAAAATTACATGTTACTACAAGTAATTATTTGGCAGTTTGTTACTACTGAAATCTGTTTTGCATGGAGTTTTTTTTTTTTTTCGTTTAGAGAAGTACAACCTATCTAGCTGCAACACTAGCCATTTGATATTTTATGTTATTAAATAATCACTTCTCCATTTCAATCAACACCCATGATTTTTTTTTCAAAAACTGTCCGATGTTGTTTTCTTAAAGCTATGACCAGCCACTGGACTTCTGTACACTGTTTGCGTACAAGACTCCTCCAGACATGTAATCTCATGCTCAAATGGCGTTTTTTTCCAGGTGTTTTTCTTATGATAGCCCTGGAACTAATCTTGTGATTAGGGAGACACTCTCAGCTAGCTCACATGAAGGAGGAAGTTCCTGCTACTTGTAAATCAGTTTAGCAGAAACACAAAATGTAAAAACAAAAATCTGTGAAATCGATGATCAGGGAAGGACTTTTTTTATGCTCCCAGGCTGCCATCCATGCATTAGATTATTGGGCCTCATGCACACTGGACGTTCTAAAAATGCCAGTAGTGTTAGCTGTTGAAAGCTGAAGAATGAGTTTTGCAGTGTTTTTAGAGTAGCGTTTTTTAGCTGTTGCGTTTCTTCGCTTTTTTTTATTTAATTTTTTTTTTGCAAAACTCATACAAAAGCTTATGGCTCAAACACGCCAATAGACACAGAATAGCCAAGTTTTTCAGTGCTTTTAAGCTTTTATTAGCATTGGAGTGTGTGATACATTTGCCTATATGTCTCAGTGTACTGCTCCCTGCTTGCCATGTCTGTAGAGGTAGAAAGGAATTTCATGTGTGATTCATTCCTCTGACAGGTTATTGACGTGCTAATGTCCCCTCACTATTCTAAAGGTTAATTGATCTATTGTGTTGTGTAAAGAAGATCTGTGTTTACCCTTAAAAGATGAGTATTGTATCATCAGGCTAAATGATTAGAGAAGTAGTATGTTAATTATTCTGATTGCTTCAGTGTAGTAATTAACTCCAGTGATGTCTTTATCTAAAGAAATGTGTCTGCGTGGTCGGCTCCGACTTGTCTCCTATAATCTGTATGGGAAACCCCACTGTGTGAGGGGGGCGTTCCTAACAGGCTGTAACCACATATAAGCTGAGGTTTTGTGTCAATAAAGTGTCTTCTTGGTTCCAGCATCCAGTCTTGTCTCATGTGTGGCTTTCTGGGCGATTCCAGGGATATCCCTCCTCGTGGAATATTGGGGTGATTTTCGTTATGGGAAGAAGGGAACGTTGACGGGGATATCATACCGATACCGTCACAGAGTGTTTTTACTTGTTGTTTTTTTTTTCAGCCAGAAAATGCCCCTGCCAAAAAATGCTTGTAACAGCCTATGTGTGCATGGACACATAGGATAACATACTGTGGAGTTTATTGGCTGCAGAAAAAACACCTGTAGCCAAAAACAGCACCTGTAAAATTGTCCAGTGTTACATGAGGCCTTAATATATATTATGTGTCCAGAGGTGATATACACATGCTGGTTGCAAGTCAGTTTCCCACCCCAGAGCAAAGAAAGGATAAAGAGAACACATGCACCTTTAAAAACGAATCTGCAGTGGTAGCTGATGGGGAAATTTCATATTTTTTTAATTAAAGTTGTTTCACCATATCTAAACAAGCCTCCTAAACCTGGTTACCTTAGCTGAATTTATACCAAAGGAATGTCATTACAAACTGACCAAGTTCTTAAAAGGTCATTTTGCTTGCAAGAAGGTTGGTCATTTCCTCACCTGTGTATATACTACAGCTAAAACGTGGAATAAGTCTCACATCAGAGCTGCTATCATGCACACGTCTAAATCAGATCATCTGTGCCAGGCCACGAAAGTGGGTGGGACTCCGTGGCGGAAAAGTCATCTTTAGTTAGGTATTCTTGTTCTATTTTCTAATATTGTTACATTAGTTTTCCGTATCTGTCATTACTTAATTAAATGTTATACTGTATACAGTATCTCACAAAAGTGATTACATCCCTTACATTTTACATTGCTTTTCATGTGACAACACTGAAGAAATAACACTTTGCTACAATGTAAGGTAGTGAGTCTACAGCTTGTATAATAGTGTAAATTTGCTGTCCCCTATAAATAACACCACACAGCCATTAATGTCTAAACCGCTGGCAACAGAAGTGAGTACACCCCTAAGTGAAAATGTCCTAATTGGGCCCAATTAGCTATTTTCCCTCACTGGTGTCATGTGACTCGTTTGTGTTACAAGGTCTCGGGTGTGAATGGGGAGTAGGTGTATTAAATTTGGTGTTATCGCTCTCACTCTCTCATATTGGTCACTGGAAGTTCAACATAATCCCTCATGGCAAAGAACTCTCTGAGGACCTGAAAAAAAAATTGTTGCTCTACATAAAGATAGCCTAGGCTATAAGACGATTGCCAAGACCCTTAAACTGACCTGCAGCACGGTGGCCAAGACCATACAGCGGTTTAACAGGACAGGTTCCACTCAGAACAGGCCTCAATATTGTCAACCAAGAAAGTTTGAGTGCACATGCTCGTGTCATATCCAGAGGTTGTCTTTAGGAAATAGATGTATGAGTGCTGCCAGCATTGCTGCAGATGTTGAAGGGGTGGGGGGTCAGCTTGTCAGTGCTCATACCATACGCTGCACACTACATTAAATTGGTCTGCAGAAGGATCCCTTCTAAAGATGATGCACAAGAAAGCCCTCAAACAGTTTGCTGAAGACAAGCAGACTAAGGACATGGAATGTCCATGGTCTGATGAGACCAAGATAAACTTATTTGGTTCAGATGGTGTCAAGCGTATGCAGCAGCAACCAGGTGAGGAGTAAAAAGACAAGTGTGTCTTGCCTACAGTCAAGCATGGTGGTGGGAGTGTCATGGTCTGGGGCTGCACAAGTGCTGCTGGCACTGGGGAGCTACAGTTAATTGAGGGAACCATGAATGCCAACATATACTGTGACATACTGAGGCAGAGCATGATCCCCTCCCTTCAGAGACTGGCCCGCAGGGCAGTATTTTAACATAACGACCCCAAACACACCTCCAAGACAGCCACTGCATTGCTAACGAAGCTGAGGTTAAAGGTGATGGACAGGCCAAGCATGTCTCCAGACCTTAAACCCTATTATTGTATCTGTGGGGCATCCTCAAACAGAAGGCGGAGGAGCGCAAGGTCTCTAACACCCATCAGCTCCGTGATGTCAATATGGTGGAGTGGAAGAGGACTCCAGTGGCAACCTGTGAAGCTCTGGTGAACTCCTTGCCCAAGAGGGTTAAGGTAGTGCTGGAAAATAATGGCGGCCCACACAAAATGTTGACACTTTGGGCCCAATTTGGACATTTTCACTTAGGGGTGTACTCACTTTTTTGTCAGTGGTTTAAACATTATTGGCTCTGTGTTGAGTTATTTTGAGGGGACAGCAAATTTACACTGTTATACAAGCTGTACACTCACTACTTTACTTTACATTGTAGAAAAGTGTAATTTATTCAGTGTTGTCACATGAAAAGATATAAAATATTTACAAAAATGTGAGGGGTGTGCTCACTTTTGTGAAATACTGTACCTACAAGTGTTTGTGTGATCTCTCTTTGTACATTTTGAATACAACCTGGAAAACCAAAACGATCACATAACTGTGATGAAACAGTAGCTCACATAATATTGTCCTGACCAACGCTCTATCCTGGCCTAGGCCAACAAGTCCCTAGCCCTAGGGCAGCACTTTGCAGGGGGGCAGCACGGAAAGAGTCTCCGCCTGCTTGCGCTACACTGTTAGTGTAGCAACAGCCTGATAGGGCAGACTGGGCTGAGAGACAAATTGGGGGGGGGGGGGGCACTGCTTCTAATTTTGACTGTCCTATCATCCTGGACCACAAACCTTCCTCACTGTGCTATTTTTTCTGCTGCACCATTAGCATGGTTATTTCTTCTTAGTCCTCTCCATAAAATGATCAGAAATTTGTGCTTAAAGTAGAACCATAGGCAACACTTTTTTTATTTTTTTCCATTTTGGATAGAGTAAGGGAGGGTTATAGCCCCTGTCAGTTTATGTTTTACCATACCTGCCCCATTGCAGAGATTTCCCTTCACTTCTTGCCCCATAGTCAAACAGGTAGTGAGAGGAGATCAATGCAAATTAAGGGAATCCATTGCCTCAGGCTCTCGGAACTAGTGTCCCGGCTCAAATTTCAGGGCTGGTCTTAAACAGAAAGGGGTGTGGCCTTGACAGGAAGGGGTGGGTCACATTTAAATTAGGGGGTGCATGAGTTTAGTCAGGCCTAGGTCAGCACAAAACCTTAATACTCTACTGGTCCTGACATGTTTCTTTTCAGACACATTCTCTTTAATAGGTGCATAGCCAACCACAAAAATTGTACACATGATGAATTCTTGCAAGTAAACCACCTGGACTGACTGTAAAAATTAGCTTGTGTCAATGTTGTTGTTTTGTGGAAATGCTCAGAGTGTGACATATTCTGAAGCGTTGCCATTTTGCATACTTAAATACTAATTTCTTAACTATGTGTAATTACTGTTACAGATGGAGCTTCAAGCTGTTACACACTAGTACCTAAGCTGAAAATAAAATTTGAGATTAGAAATTCAGCTTTATGATGAAGCAAATAAAGGGAAACGTGAATAGTGTGTGGTATGCTTTAACTCTTTGGTACTTATTTAAGAACTTCAATAACTCCTAGGAGAATATCAGAAATTGCATTACAACCAGACTCTTGGCTACCTGTTATGCTATTTTTTTCCATAGCTTTGGGAGACGAAGACTGGGGGCAACTAGTAAAATAATTGGCTGTGCAACTACCTTCCACTTCCAATTTTCAGACTTTTTCCTGCATTTGTGTTGACTAAAGCCAGGGAAACCTGCAGCGTGTTAATTACATAACATATTTGACAGTTCTTCTCTCTAGCCCTCTCCAAGCAAGCTCATGTTTTGTTTCACATTTCTTCATGTCTCTTACAGAAGGTTGACAATTTGTTCCACACCAGTAACTATTGTCTATATTAAGATTATGTGTGGTATTTTTATGGAATTTCAGCAATTGTATCCAACAACCAAATTTGCATTCTGGTAACATGTATACATTTTAACTTTAATCTCTCAATCAACATTAACTATTTTAATCCTCATAAAGTAAGCATTAGTAAACAGGCATGTAATGTATTTACTTGTTTTACATTTTTTATTTTTATAATTTTTTTGAGATTTTTTATTTATTTTTATATATTTTTTTTATAATTTTTTTCAGTTGCTTCTTTGTTTATGGCCTAGGCCAAATTGAAGCCATTCATATATCTGAATTATAATCCGTCCTGACGACTTTAATGGCCAAAATATAGGAACCTCGGATTGTGGCCTTGAAGGCATGCCACACTATCCCTTGAAAAGCAGTGTTTGTATTGAGAGACCAATAAGATTCGATTTGCAGGGAAATTGGTTCAGCGACACGATCATTGTGAATCCATTGGGGAGCCAGTCTCCAGGTACCTGGATCTTTCTGGTTTGCAAACAGGAGGCACAATTCAGTGCGTGGAATAGTCAGAGAGACCTGCTGGGAGATGAGAGGCCTCGGATATTTTTAAGAGCACCTGATCGCTTTCAAAAGTGAGATCAATTCTGGAGCCTGATCTGTGGACTGTGGATAAATGTGAAAACGCCTTGGAGTCAGTGTGTTTCCATCTCCACAGCTCTGCAAAAGCAAACATGTCTGCCCAGTGGGCGAGATCAGGAGAAGCAGCACACAGGGGGTTGGAAGAGCCTAGTGTGGGGTCAAGGATGGAATTAAAGTTCCCTGCAAAAATTATGTGTGTAGAAGGGAGGGGAGTTAGTTTCTCGTAGATGTAGAAAAAAGTAAAGTGGGGTCTGCTGGGGGAGGAAGAGGTTGACAAAAGCCCAAAGGACTGAGTGAAGTTCTAGCACCAAAATTATGTACCTGCCACCGGGGTCTAAAATAACTCTCTCCGCTTTACAGGGCAGAGCTTTTTTTTTTATAAGGATAGCAAAGCTGTGTCTGGGAGGATGAGCGGCGCTTTTAAGGCATCGCTGGATGCGCCAGGACCATCGCTGGAGCTGACAGATGGCTTTACGGGCTAAGATCACTGCCAATGGGGCAAAATGAGAGCAGGATTAGGCAGGATTACCACAAAGCTCTCTCCTCAGACATTTACAGGTGTTTTTTAATGTAAATTTTTCTTTGACTACTTGCAAAAAAATAAAAATTCTGAACGTAAACGATTCAAAACTGATGTTTTTTAACGTTGGATACTATCTGTCAAGTTAAAACGTCCTGTGTACATTAAGGCTTTATGTACGCTGTTACTGGTAAACGGTCGTTTAGAAGCAAGAGGGCGTTTTTTTATTTTTTAGTTGCCCCTGAACTCTCCTCTGTTATCAGTACTCTCCTCTGTTATCAGTACATGTACACAGGATTGTTTATAGTAGTTTCTAAGCAGTCTCCCTTTCTTGAGTTTAGAAACATTTCTTTGGAAAGCAAAAAAATGCCTTCAGGACGGATGTTCAGAGGCATTTGAAATGGCAAGCACCTGTAACAGCTTGTAAACGTGGTACCTCGCGTTTAACCGTGTTTCGTTTACAGGCGTTTTACATTTTTTGACAATTTAAAAAAAATAAAACACGCAAACGTGGCGGCAGAATGTCGGTTACTATCTGTCAAGTTAAATTGTTCAGGAGAGGTTGTCAAACGTCCCGTGTACATTAAGCCCTAGCCTAAAACTAATAACCTTGATTCTAAAATCAACAATTAACTCTCTTGTTTTCCCTGTATTCAAGGTTAATATGTTGCACACCACTATACTATCCTACCAACCTCCGCTTTGTAAGATTCCTCTTCCCCTTCTTCAATGCAGCCGACTGCTGTAGGATCACCAGCAAATTTAATAATCCTGTTTTGTACAATAGTGTGGTGTACTGTCGGAAGTATATAGAGCATAAGAAGGCACTCAACACACAGCCCTGTAGAGATCCACTATTTTACTTTCGCTCAAAAGAGGCGTATGGGCCAATCTTAACCACCTGAGATTTGTTGATTACAAAATTCTTAATCCAGAGACAGAAAGTGGCAGACCCAGCTTCAGCAATTTCCCAAACAAGTCTAGGCTAATGGTGTTAAAGGCCGAGCTGTAGTTCATAAACAGCATTCTCACATAGTTTGCAGGACTTCCGAAGACCTGGTGCCATATGCAATGCTAATGCAGTGGTGTGTTCTGTTCTCCTATTTGCTCTGTAGGCAAATTGATTAGGGTCAAGACTACTTGGTAAACTTGTCTTAAAATACCACAGGACTAACCTTTCTAGGCACCTCATAATCACTGGAGTATGTGTAAGCCAGGCTATCTATGACTGACTATTTGGGGATAGGTATAATAAGGAATAATAAGGCCAGATTTTAATCAGGATGAAACAATAGCCAATGACAAAGATCTTATTGAAAACCCCTGCCGATTGTTCTGCACATACCTTGAGAACCTTTCCTGGTGCTCCGCCTGTACCTGCTGATTTCCTTATATTTACCGTTTTTTTACCTCATGTTCCTGCACAGTGAGTTTAAAACTGCCAGGATCTAACAAAAGCCCCACATTATGCTTTGATAGTGTGATTTCAATTCATCCTTATTCAATTCCTCAACTAATGTGGTGCTGGCGTTTACCTTCATGTGAGTTTTCCCTCTATAATTGGTAATATCTTATATTTCCCTCCATCCCTCCCATGTGGTGTTCTCTTTTATTTTCAAATTTTTATAAGCAAATTTTTCCTCCCCTTTGCCACTCTCTATACTTGCAGCATTATACTTCTCTTTGTCTCCATTCCTAAAAGTGCTGTTTTGCTCCCTAAGAAGATACCATACTTCCTTAGTCGTCCAAGATTTCCGATTTGAAAAAAAAATTGATGTGCTTATATTTCATAACATTGTCTACACAGAACTTTACATAGCTCAGAGCTGAGTCTATATACAGATTTAAATCTTGCTGCTCAATCACATTCCAGTCCGTTATTTTAAAACAGTCCTGCAACTGTGAAAGAACTGGCCAAGTTTTAATTTCGTTATATACTGAAGCTATTCTCTACCCAACGGGAGAATATACTGGAAGTACAAATAAAGAGAAGTTATCCGACTGATCCAAATGAAACAGTTGGATGTCTCTTTTAAGCTTGCTTGATGTTGGCATAGACCCTTAGCCAACGTATTGTCTCCTCTGGTAGCATTCTTCACAAACTTGGGTCTTGGGAGCGCAGACTTTAAATTTCCTTGATTTAAAATCCCCTGCAACAAGGACTTCATCTTGCTAAACCGGATAAGCATCTGGATTACTGGCTTTCACCCTTGACAGTGTCTCCAGTGCCACCGCAATATCTGTATCAGGTGGTATGTATACTGTAATAATAATCACAACCGTGAATTCTCTTGGCAAATAAAACGGTTTAAACTTAATTGACAAAAATTCTAGCACCAGAGAACAATGATTGTTTAGATAGAACCTTAGGGATTGATTTACTAAAACTGGAGACTACAAAATCTGGTGCCAGCTTAGCATAGAAACCAATTTGAATCCAAGTTTAATTGTCAAAGCTTAATTGAACAGGCCAAAGTCAGAAGCTAATTGGCTATCATGCACAGCTGCACCACATTTTTTACCACGTGCCGCCCGATCACCGTCAAATGACGAAGGAGTTGTGCGGCTCTCATTCTGGGGTGACGTATGACTGCGCCCCATAACGGCCACTCTCGAATGCCCGCAGGGGGCGTGCAGCGTGGTGATTGCAGTCCAATCTGGGTAAAGAGACGATGATGCGGCTCTTTAACTATGTGATCGGCTGTGTCCAATCACAGCTGGTCACATGTAAATGCTGAAGTGCCTTTTTTCGGCTCTCCTCGCCTCACTGACTAAGTGTGTGTGGCGTGGAGAGCCGATCAGTGGCATTTCCTTGCAGGGGAGACCAGGACAGGTAATCAGGGCACTGATCATCAGTGCCCTGATTACAGTAAAGCCCCAACAGTGCCTATCAGTGACACCAATCAGTGCCCACCAGTACGGCATCATAGTGCCTCTTCATCAGTGCGACCTATTTAGTGCCCATCAGTGCAGCCTATTGGTGCCCATCAGTGCTGCCTCATCAGAAAAATGATTTATTTACTAAATTTACTAACAGAAACTAAAACTTTTTTTTCAAAATTTTCTGTTTTTTTTTCTCATTTCTTTATAGTAAAAAATTAAATGAAATTATGAACACAGTGGTGATTAAATACCACCGAAAGAAAGCTCTATTTGTGTTGCATGACCCCGCAATTGTCATTCAAAGTTCTGAAAATTGGCCTGGGCAGGAATGGGGTGAAAGTCACCAGTAGGCAAGGGGTTAAAGATACATTTTAAATGTGGAGCTGCGGTGGCTCAACGCGATTGGCACTGGGCTGACAAGCCATTCACCTCTGCAGCTAGGGGTTCGGATCACGCTCTCGGCTACATGTGAATTGAGTTTGGTGGTCTCAGCCCGGCTCCCAGTGGGTGTGCTATGCGAGGTAAGCCTGCGCTTAGTACGCCCACCCCCCTCCCACAAAAACCACCACACTTACACGCACTCGAAATTGGGTTAACATCACGCACTTTGACCACGCGGTCTCTAAAAAGAGAGGCGAAGGACTAACGGGGCTGGTTGAGCGGGCTAATCCTCTCACTCCCTTATAGGGAGTCCCTCTGCCCCGTTGGGCTTCAAAGCGGAGCAGGTAGGGCGGGCTGTGTGGGAGGACCCCCTCACACACCTGCCATTGCCACCCGGGGCATGGAGAAAGGTGGCAGATTGCCTCTGGGGGAGGCCTGCCTACTCCCAACTCCTGCAGTCCGGCTCCTCTCTCGAGTACACGCACAAAATACACTTTACAAAAAAAAAAAAGATACATTTTAATTGTGTACTTCAGCAAGACCAGAAATATTACAAAAAGGGAATAATGATACAATACTCAAAGGTGCAGCCTTTAACACTGTACAATCAGAGCAGAATGAGTTACAGCATACTGCAAGTACAGAAACTTTAAATGAGAACAAAGTTTATCCAGCATGTAATACAAGTGTAGCAACTGGACCAAAAATATCTACCTATTGGGGGGGGGGGAACCCCTTCAATATAAATGCCTTCCATTGCAGTATGCTGTGTAGACATTTTGATGGCTCTTAAACAAGACCTTTATTTTCCAGGGTAGAATTTAAATGTTTAAGAAGAAAAACAAAAAGATAGAAAATCCCAACAATGAACACAAGTCGATAGCACTACAATAGCGCTCTGAATTACTATCAGGATATTTGTCAACGGACACACATCAAGTAGTGTCCTACGTTATATGCGTAAACATTAGTCAGTAGGAAGAACAGAATAGAGAAAGAGGGGGAAAAAAGGGGGTATGAGGGGTATAGACAAAACAAAGATAAAATATATTAATACAGCTGGAACGCCATCGCTTCATGACCCACACAATCCACTCCATTATCTCTATTGACGCTCATTCTCTGATAGAATGATCTAAGTAAACCAAAGGACACGTAGGTGTTGTAGTCACTGGAATATTGCACCGCATTCTGCACCAGTTTTAGTAAATATCCCCCTCTCTGTCGGTATATCAGTCATTAAGAACATAAATGCAAAGTCCCCCTCTCCTCTGCTTTTGAATCCATATTCCCATCATGGCGATAACCATTCCGACCTGGAAGCTGTATAACAATATCAGGTACGAGAAGCCATATTTCAGTTATTGTCACAATACAGCAGTCCCTAACCAAATGTTGATCTAGCATTATTTAAAAGAAGATTTAGGGGGGGGGGGGGTCCTATGTGCCTGTCTCCTCGGTCTTGCCAGCACACCTGATAAACAACTTTGCTTCTGTTTCTGTTTACTCCCCTGCCATTTCCTATGGCATTTTCCAGGTATGGTGCCCCAGTTTGTGGTGCCCCAGTTTGCCGGACTATGTCCAGTGGGACATCTAATCTTCCCAAAAAAACTCCCTTAACGGATGTATTATACTGTAATCCAATCTCCAGTATCTCATTGCTGTTGTAGAGCAATTTTCCTTCACATGCCACAAAAAAATTTCAAATAAATAATGCATAACACAAGAATTGGAAAATTAAACGGCATGACCTTATATCCATTGTTAGTAATTTTCATAACTTGTGCACAATGATCATTATCAAGATCACTTAGTCCCAGGCTAGAGCCCTGTGAACCAGTTGGGTAACAATCTATAATTGTAGACAGTCAGTTATCACATACTAAAAACTATTCACTGCTGTTCAAAATTCTGATATTTGTGTTGCAATATATTGCTATGATGTGTGGTGGTGTGCCATTTATTATGATTTCCACCCCCAAAACACCCTAAGGCAGCGTAGCCCTGACACATACGTTGCAGCGCACTGTAACACACCAGTTGGAAAATATGTTGTGTGTACATTTTTTGTCTGCAATTTGTAAAACATTTAAAATAGACTATTTACACACAATAAACGCCAACCCATGACACAACATGTAACACAACATACAAGTACTGCAAAGTCTGAATGGGCCCTAAACCTTATTTGGGAATATTTTTAAATGTATATTTGTAACTGTTACCAACTATTTATCAATTTGATATTTTGGATTGCTGGACCCATATATCTGTAGTCCATTTTATACATACTTTCTATACTTTGTTTCCAGATGGATTAAGCTGAATGAAAATCATGCATCTATTATTTACCTGTTTTAGACTGTCAATGCTGAATGTAATGGGGGGGGGGGGAGGGGACACCGGACACCAATTTTTTCCCCCGATTTTATAGCCAGTAAAACAAAGTATTGATGCCAATGGGTTAGCAAGGTAGTCAGGCAACTAGCTTTGAGTTAACATTTTATTAAAGTGTAGGTTTGTTTCATTCAAAATATTTAATGCCAACTTAAGTTTATAATGCATAGATATGCAATTGAGGATAGTCAGGTTCAGAAATGAATAAAGCAGCGATAGACGTTGAAATGAATCGCTAGTAAAATTAGTGATCCCCTGTTTATTGTACACAGCAGGTTGTGCTTTTACTTTACAATGTTTGAAGTTTCAGTGTCATTTATTGCAGCATGGAAATATTCTATATTTTTTCACTTAATCCTCCATTCAATAAATTCACTGTTTAAAAAAAAAAAGATGGGAGCAAATATAATCCAAGCAGTACAATAGCTCCCAGATGTCTCTCATTTTGGAACCAAATCCCTCTGTTCCTCTTTCCTCAGTTGTCCCTCCTTTTTGTTTAGATCTATACACTATATTGACAAAAGTATTGGGACACCTGCATTTTCATGTGAACTTTAATGACATCCCAGTCTTAATCTGTAGGGTTCAGTATTGAGTTGGCTCAACCCTTGCAGCTATAACCACTTTACCTCTTCTGGCACGGTTGTCCACAAGGTTTAGGAGTGTGTCTTATGGACTTTGCTTTGTGCACTGGTGCACAGTCATGTTGGAACAGGAAGGGGTCATACCCAAGCTGTTCCACAAAGTTGGGAGCATGAAACTGTCCAAAATGTCTTGGCTTTAACAGTTCTCTTTAACGACTAATGATGAACGCAGCGTCTCTCTGCATGGATGTAGTCCCAAGGGAGGGTGCGAGCACGCTGACTAACCCCCAGCCAGAGCGGCTCAGATGATGGAGGCAAGCTTACTGAGGAGAAACAGGAAATAAGAAATTCAGACAAAGAAAAAAAAACATTTAGAAGGGGTATCGAAGGACAAGGTAAGTGAACCAACAATGCATTGGCTTAAAGGAACCTTTTTAGAAAATAAACAAACCTTTACAACCCCCTTAACCCCTGAAAAACAACCCCGCACCATAATACCCCCCCCTCTACCAAATGATTTGGACCAGTGCACATAGCAAGGTCCATAAAGACGAGGAAGAACTTCACTGGCCTGCACAGAGTCATGACCTCAACCCCATAGAACATCTTTGGGATGAATTGGAGCCAGGCCTTCTTGTCTAACATCAGTGCCTGACCTCACAAATGCACTTCTAGAAGAATAGTCAAACATGCCCATAGACACACTTCTAGACCTTGTGGACAGCCTTCCCAGAAGAGTTGAAGCTGTTATAGCTGCAAAAGTTGGGCCAACTCAATATTGAACCATACAGACTTATGCTGTCCATACAATATACAAGAAATCAGCCAAAATTCGGTCATTTGGCCAGTTCGTTCGTTTTTCACGTAGTTAATGGGCACGAAATCAAAAATGGTTGGGACGTTTTTGATCTGAAAAATGAAGGACAAGTTTGGATATTTTCTGCCGAACGAATGATAAATTGAAAGATTGCATTTCCTATCCGAACTGTTTTGCACTAGGTATATGTAAAAAAAAAAAATGATTCATTTATGTCCACTGGGCAAGAGAAGTGACAATAGCAATACACAAACAGTGCCCCTGAATAAATATAGAAACACGGGAAGACCCGGAGGGCCGGTTCCTTTTTGTTAAGGGCAAGATTCAGGGTGTCACGATCAGGCGTCAGGCTCAGAGGCCATTAGTTATAGCAGCAGAGCGGATATTCACACAGGTCACCCTGGCTGATGACACGGGTTCACCTGAGGTGCGGGGTCTAAGCACTAACCGGTATTCACCAGAGCTCCTGATGGTGGAGATGGGCTTTGCTGCGTGTTAGTGCCAGGTCACGGTCCTCAGGATAGCCCCACCAGGAGGTGAGCAAGCCGGGGGCCGGAAGCAGATATAACAGGTAGGGCTCAAGCAGAAGCGGAGTCGGGGAACGAGCCAAAAGTCGGTAACAGATAGTTGCAGGTTGGGATTCAGCAGAAGCGTAGTCAGGGGACGAGCCAAAAGTCGGTAGCGAATGGTAGCAAAGATCGCCTGGCAGCAAGAGAGACAGGAGCAAGATATTGGCTGGTGAAGGCACAATATTCTGGCAACCAGGACGTGCAGGGACATGGCTTTTATAGGAAGTTCATGGGAGGAGCAAAGGGTTCAAGGCAAACAAGATTCAAGACAAGATCATTCAAGGAACTATCCGAAGAACTGTCCAAGGAGCTGTCTAGCATTCCAGGTGGCTCAGCAAGCAGAGTCACTACCAGACACACCAGAGGTCCCAGTTTCAAGCCCAGGTCCTAACACAGGGCCAGTATTATACTTTAGCCACGATCTATGCCCTTAATAGTAATACAGTTACATTTTTAATAAAGACTTTGAAAAGTTTATAAAAATTTAAAAAAGGTTTATTGATTATGGGAGGGGACTTTAATATCACCCTCGACCCTAGTGTAGACACCTCAACGGGGAAAACCTTTTATATCATACAGAGCATTAAGATGTGTAAAAAAACGCCTCCGCTCCCTGCACTTGGTGGACAGTTGGAGGGTGCTGCATGGACGAGAGAGGGACTACAGCTACTATTCCAAAACACATAATACCTATTCAAGGATTGATATGTTATTGATCGACCAGTATTATTTAGGTTATGTATATTCTTCATCTATTGAATCAATCACCATATCAGACCATGCCCCAATAAGCTTATCGGTGAACCCGGTATCAACAGGGAGCATAGAAAGAACATGGAGATTGAATTAATCCATTTAGGATGATAAAAGGAATGTGGAGTCCCTCTATCGTACATTAGTACAGTACTTTGAGATTAATGTGTCAGAAGCGGTATCGGATCAAGTTGTATGGGAGGCCCATAAGGCCGTTATCTGAGGGGAGTTAATTTCTATGGGAGCACATATCAAAAGGGAGATACAAAAAGAGATGGCTACGCTCTTGGATGAAATACACAAAATGGAAATTAAACACAAGGTCCATCTGAGGATAGAAGAGGCCCAGAATCTAGAGAAGTTGAGGATAGATTTAAAACAATTACTGGATCGAAAAGTTCAAAACAAACAGATGCTTCGCCCACCGGTTCTATGAACCGGGGAATAAGAGTGGGAAATTATTAGCCAGACAATTAAAGAAACAGGAACAACGTCATGTACATACCATTAAAACAGGAAATCGGCAAATTACAGACTCTCAAGCAATAGCAGCGGAATTTCACCGCTTTTATTTGTCTTTGTATAATATAGAACAGGCCTCTGGAGGGGCAGCAGAGGGAGATCAGAAGGTTAGGATTCGGGAATACATAGTTACCTCAGGGTTGAAGGCTATTCCATTAGAGGCACTGGAGGAGATGGAAAGAATAATTTCCACAGAGGAGTTGGATGGAGTGGTCTCGGCGTCAAGCCTGGGTAAAAGCCCAGGACTGGACGGTTTAACAAATACGTACTGTAAGGAGTTTGCCTCAATCCTACTGGCTCCTCTCTGCAGATATCTTAATTCGGTCTTGAAATCTAAACCTCTGTCGGCAGAGGCCCTATTGGCTTATGTGACAGTCCTCCCAAAAGAGGGGAAAAATCCCCAGAAATGTGCCAGTTACAGGCCCATCTCCCTCTTGAATTCCGACGTGAAGCTTCTGTCTAAGATTTTGGCCCTAAGGCTGCAGGATCATATAGTTAAATTGATTAATTTGGACCAAACAGGGTTCATGAAAGGTTGGGAGGCAAGAGATAATACGATCCGAGCCCTTCAGGTAATGCACTGGATGCATAAAGAACCAAAACGGATACCAAGTGTAGTGATCTCAATGGATGCGCAAAAAGCATTCGATAGAGTAGGATGGTGGTTCATGGTCGGAGTTCTGAGGAAGATGGGCCTGAAAGAAAGGATGATGGGTTGGGTAATGGCATTGTATGCGGATCCTAGAGCAAGGGGCAAAGTGAATGGGAGATTATCAGATTATTTAGAGATACGGAACGGGACTAGGCAAGGATGCCCTCTGTCACCATTGTTGTTTGCATTAGTGTTGGAACCTTTCTTATGTACAATCAGGGGAAATAGGCAGATCAAGGGAAATGAAATTGGGTCAAGGGTACATAAGATATCAGCGTATGCGGATGATCTATTACTGTATCTTTCCTCACCCCAGGAATCCATGAAGGAATTGATGCAAGAAATAGAGAAATTCGGTCTTTTATCAAATTTTTAAATAAACATTGAAAAGTCGGTGGCAATGCCAATTAATGCATCTCTGGGGTTGAGGAAGAAGTTGCAGAGAGCGTTTCATTTTGTATGGCGCCTGGACTCCCTATCATATTTGGGGACTCGTATAACTCCAGACATAAAACGATTATATGACTTAAATTATGGACCCTTAGTTGTTTCGATAGTAGAAGATCTGAAGAAATGGAGAGGTAATACCTTGACGTGGTTTGGTAGGGTAAGTGTGCTTAAAATGAACGTCATCCCTAGGCTCATCTATGTCTTGCATGCCATTCCCATAACTCTCCCACAGACTTTTTTTAAGCAAATAAGGACGGCCTTAACGACTTTTGTGTGGGGAGATGAACACTCCAGACTGACATACGAGATGTTGAGGAGATCAAAGGGGGAGCGAGGGTTAGGCCTCCCGGATATTGGGATTTACTATGGGGCCATGCCCCTGGTTCGGATCATGAATTGGTGCCATGATTCAGAAAGGTAAAAAATGGGTACCACCGGAGAAAACATTGGCAGGTAGGAATTTGGCGGGAGCACCATGGATTCCAGCCGCAACATAGGGGATTATCGGAGTACGTATCCCCCCTGACTAAAACAACACTTACAATATGGGATAGAATGAACAAGACAGGAAGGTTTGCTCCCCTGATATCACCCATAACGCCCCTAGAAGGGTTCCCTTGGTTCCCCCGGGAGAGGAGAGGGGTAGTTTAGGGTGTTTGGGTGGGGAGGGAAAACTGTGCTGGAGTGGCCCCACAAGGGAAACTACTGCCATTGGGAGACCTGATAAAGAATCTGGGGGAAGTATCAATGGCAGAGTGGAAATATGGTCAGTTGAAGGATTTATTTAACAAATGGAAACATCAGATCAGACCTGCAAACCCCCTGACCAGTTTTCAAGAGGGGTGTGTTAACTTATCAGAACCGGGTCACATGTTCTCCCAAATGTATAAGTGGGTATTGAGTCCCCAAGGCCACACAAGCCCTTATTACATACGGGAATGGGAAAAGGAGCTGGGCCATAATTGAACAATTGGACAGACTGATGGAGACAACACACCACTCCTCAATAAGCTCTTATGTACAAGAGATGTCCTATAAATTTCTCATCAGATGGTACCTCACACCTACTTGACTGGCACAGATGTATCCATCTAGAGATGTTAAATGTTGGAGGGGGTGTAACCAGAGGGGCTCATTTCTCCACTTATGGTGGTTTTGTCCCAAGATTAATGAATTCTGGGAGGAGATAACACCCTGAATAAAAAAGTTTAACACTTCGATCTATAGAAACCTCCCCTCTACATTTCCTCTTTTCATGGGATTCCAGCTTCTATTAAATTCTATAAAAGAAGCATTACTCTACATTTGCTAAATGCAGCTAAGGCACTAATCCCTAGATACTGGAAGCAATCCATATGCCCCACGATAGGGGAATGGAAAAGGGAGGTGGAGAAGATTATGGAAGCAGAGAGATGGGTACATACGGTGAGAAACCAACAAAACAAATTTAAAGATACATGGGCAGGGTTCATATATTATGCTCCCGAAGTGAGGATGGATTGAATCTAAGAGCTGGGGGGGGGGGTTGAGAAGAGCCAGGTAATTGTCTTTTTTTGGGGGGTGGGGGGTTTGAGTGTAGCCTCCCCCAACCTTGGGGGAGTGCGCTGGAGGGAGGAATTGGAAGGGTAAGAAGGTCACCCCCCCCCCCCTTTTTTTTTGTACACTTTTATGAATTTCACAGAGAACATTCACATTTGTATAAGAAAATAATAAGTATTGAATAAAAGAGTAAATTAATATAACACATAAAGGGAGGGTAGGAAGGGAAGGATTGGGGGGAGGGGGGGAAAGGATGGGAATGAAACGTAATGGGGAATTCAATAACACGGGTAGATGAAAACGCGTGATAAGGAGCAACTTGGCTCCTTTTGAAACCCAAAAGCACGAAAGGGGTGTGTAGAGTGAGGAGTGAATGGGGTGTTTTTTTTTTCTCTTTCGAGGGAGGGGAAAAAAGTAGGGGCGGTCCATGGCCAAGAAAGAATAGAAAAAAAAAAGAAATAAATAAGAGTATGGATTTAGAGTAACCCGAAGGGAAAGAGAAAGGAGGGATACACGGTTAAAAAAAAAAAAAAATATAATAATAATATAATATATTTTTTAGTATGATATATGTCTAGGATGTATATCTGTAATGTTTTCTTTTTTTGTTGTTTTCTTTTTAACTGGTCAAATAAAAATGGCTTTAACCACTTAAGACCCAGACCATTATGCAGGTTAAGGACCTTGCCCCTTTTTGCGATTCGGCACTGCGTCGTTTTAACTGACAATTGCGCGGTCGTGCCACATGGCTCCCAAACAAAATTGGCGTCCTTTTTTTTCCCACAAATAGAGATTTCTTTTGGTGGTATTTGATCAAAACTTTTTATTTTTTGCGCTATAAACAAACATAGAGCGACAATTTTGAAAAAAAAATCAATATTTTTTACTTTTTGCTATAATAAATATCCCCCAAAAATATATATTAAAAAAATATTTTTTCCTCAGTTTAGACCGATACGTATTCTTCTACCTATTTTTGGTAAAAAAATCGCAATAAGCGTTTATCGATTGGTTTTGCAAAATTTATAGCATTTACAAAATAGGGGATCGTTTTTTGCATTATTATCAATGTTTTTTTTACTAATGGCGGCGATCAGCGATTGTTTTTTATGACTGCCACATTATGGAAGACACATCGGACAATTTTGACACATTTTTGGGACCATTGTAATTTTCACAGCAACAAGTGCTATAAAATTGCACTGTTTACTGTGAAAATGACAATTTCAGTTTAGGAGTTAACCACTAGGGGGCACTGTAGGGGTTAAGTATGACCTCATATGTGTTTCTAACTGTAGGGGGGCGGGGCTGGACGTGTGACATCAGTGATCGTCTTTCCCTATATCAGGGAACAGACGATCACTGACAGTGCCACAATGAAGAACGGGGAAGGTGTGTTTACACACACATATCCCTGTTCTTCAGCTCTGGTGACCGATCGCGGGACACCGGTGACGATCGGGTCCGCGGGTCCCACGGGCGCGGTCACGGAGCTTCGGACCGTGTCGCAAGCACCCTGGACCAGAACCCTGTGAGGCGGAGACCACGACCACCAGATGTGTACAGATGTGTACTACATCCCCTCATTGGCCACACCTTCTAAAGCACCAGTCGCTATAGGATAGGTTTGAACTCGCTATCCGAGACCCAGAACCATTGTAGAAAACTTTTGTATATAGCTTTCAGAGTGGCCGTGTTGAAGGAGCACTTGGCCACGGAGGACCAAGCCTTGTTCCCCCCTCCCGCCGCCATCCGGTGGTTCTCCAGGCTCTCCCGTGCCATCGGAGGCCCGGAGAACGAATCGACGGGCGCCGGCTCACGATGATGGAGATTTCTGGTGACCAGATGGTCACTGGTCATCTCTATGACCGCCGGAGGCCCGGGCGACACGTTATAACGTCACGGCCGGGTACCCGGAAGTAAACAAAGCTGCAATCGCAGCTGAAAGCATGAGATCTGTGATTTTGTTTCCACAATCTCATGTTTTCAAGCCTGGAGGAGGACCTGACACAGTGGCCCAGATTCAGCATAGTTTTGCGCTTAACTTACGGAGGCACAGTAGCTCCGTAACTTGCGAGGGCGTGCCGGCAAAATTGCCCGGCGTAAGCGCGTGCAATTTAAATGATCCCGCCGGGGGCGGGAATCATTTAAATTAGGCGCGCTCCCGCGCCGAGCGTAGAGCGCATGCTCCGTCGGGAAACTTTCCCGACGTGCATTGCGGCAAATGACGTCGCAAGGACGTCATTTGCTTCAAAGTGAACGTGAATGGTGTCCAGCGGCATTCACGAATCACTTACGCAAACGCCGTGAAATTCAAATTTCACGGCGCGGGAACGGCGGCTTTACTTTAGCATTGGCTGCCCCTACTATTAGAAGGGGCAGCCTTGCGCTAAAGTTGCCGTACGGAAACTCCATACCTGGCTTGCGCAGGGCCCGCGCAAGTTTGTGAATCAGTGGTAGTATGCAATTTGCATACTACACGCTGATCACAATGGGAGCGCCCCCTAGCGGCCCACGCATGAATGCAGCCTAAAATCTGCGTGGCATAAGAGCCTTATGCCGCGCAGATTTTAGGCTGCAGTCGGTGTAACAAGGTTCCTGAATCAGGAGCACTCGTTACACCGGAGCAAGAAAGCAATTGCGCCGTGTAACTTATGGTTACACAGACGCAATTGCTTCTTGAATCTGGGCCAGTGATTCCTATTACAAGGGATGTTTACATTCCTTGTAATAGGAATAAAAGTGATAAAAAAAAAAAGATGTGAAAAAAAAATGTTCAAACGCCCCTGTCCACGGTAGCTCACACCCAGAAGCGAACACACACGCAAGTCCCACCTACATATGTAAACGCCGTTCAAACCACACATGTGTGGTATTGCCGCGTGCATTAGAGTGTGTGCAACAATTCTAGAAGAAGATCTCCTCTATAAATCTAAACTGGTAACCTGTAAAAAAAAAAATTAAAGCGTCGCCTATGGAGATTTTTAAGTACCGAAGTTTGGCGCCATTCCATGAGTGTGCGCAATTTTCAAGCGTGACAAGTTGGGTATCTATTTACTCGGCGTAACATCATCTTTCACATTATACAAAAAAATCGGTTTAACTTTACTGTTTTGTTATTTTTTTAATTCATGAAACCGTTTTTTTTCCCAAAAAAAGGCATTTGAAAAATGATTGCGCAAATACCGTGCGAGATAAAAGTTGCAATGACCGCCACTTTATTCCCTAGGGTGTCTGCTAAAAAAAATATATAAAGGTTTTGGGGTTCTGAGTAATTTTCTAGCAAAAAAATTATGATTTTTACATGAAGGTGCCAGAATAGGCCCGGTATTGAGGTGGTCTAAGTGACTATAAAGACAAAAAGAAAGGGTTATATGTACACACGACCGTTTTTAATGTCATGAAAAAAAAACGAACTTTTTCTCTACGTGATTCTTGTCAAGCCTGCCTTGCATACACAGGATCGCAAAAAAAAAAAAAAAAATGCTAGAGGAAAGCCCTGTGACGTATAACGGCACTATAAAGGGGAAGTTCCATTCGGATAGCGCCACCCTTTGGGCTGCTTTTGCTGATTTCGTGTGAGTAAAAGTTTGGTGAGAGACGATTCACGCTTTTCAGTCTTGGTGCTACAAATGCTAGTTTTACCAGAACGAGTGCTCCCGTCTCATAACTTGCTTCTGAGCATGCATGTTTTTTTCCCCCTCGTTAAAGCCTACACACGACCGCTTTTCACGACGAGAAAAATTAGAGCATGTTCTAAATTTTTAATGCCCATTTTTCACAATGAGAAAAATGCTAGGGTGCCTACACATGATCTTTTTTAATGACCAATTTAAAAAATTGCATTTTTCACATCATGAAAAACGGACATGTGTACGCGGCATTAGACCTCCTCCAAGTCTTTACTGCTATCTGCACTTTGGAGAGATTTCTTTTCAATTCCTGTTGTATTTTCAAGACCGGACATACTGTATAGGGAAATGTGTTCCTAGTTTAGGTATAATGATCCTTTCCATGCAACTTTGTTCTGAGCCTATATTTCTTCTTTCATTTGTTAGTAAGGTAAAGCCTCTGACTAACCTACATTCCAATATGAAGCTTACCAAAATGGCCCCCTTTAGAGCTTGCCACTTTTCTAAATTGGTGCTTGCAGTTACGAGAATCCAGGGCAGATTATGCAATAAAAGCTTGGCTGCTATGGGCATTAATCCGTTTGCTTAAGCATGAAATAATAAACTGTAGGGTACTGATTGGGTCAATTTAGTTAATATTTTCATATTTTGATACATTTTTTTTAAGGCTTTGTCCCCCTCTCTGCTGAGTGAACTGGGCAGCTGGTTGAACTAGTACTAGATATTAAAGAACACCTATTACTTATGTACGTCCATGTCACCTGTTGAGCCTCTTTAAGTTGTGAGCACTTGCAATGGTAGGAGCTTCCCTTTCTGTGTTGGTCTTGATGATACAGACATGCTAAATATCCCATGGAGTCTCGGTGATCTTGAAGAATGAAGTCGGTACAAACAGCAAGTTATTCTGGGCGTTTGGTTTATATTCACAAATTTACTTCTTGGCGTCCCCAGTAGACTTTAGAACCTGAGACAAAACTGTAATATGTATTAGCGCTCTGCCAATAGAAATAGTTGATGTTTTAAAAAAGCAGGAAACCTAGGTGATTTACTGAGACACATCAGCTATCCGTCACTTGGAATCAGTGCAGCTCTGCAGACCTCTCCACACTGAACTGAACGGAACTTGGCTCACAGAGATCACCTGCTGTTTGTTTCATACCTTAGATCAGGAAAAAAAATGAAAGAACTTGTCTAGATGAGCCTTTACTAGTTATACTCTCTAATATTTTGCCAGCTGTTTTCTTTGATGCAAACATAATTTATACATTTTAAGAAGAGAGTTGCAAGCAGAGTAGATTACGACTAAAATAAATATTTAAGAAAATGTCTGGCATCCTTTCCTGACACCCAATGAAAAACGATCCACATAAAATAATATAAATTGCTGCTGATACCACATTGGTCATCTTGGGTGGTTGCAGAGGCGCCAAGGGATTTAGCGTTCTTCTCGTGGAACATGGGCTATATTTATTTTCACAGCATTTGAAGGATGTGCTTTTTAGTAAGATACGATGGTGCTCAATTTTCCAGTAATGCCACTGAGCTTTTTCTGTAGTGATATTAATCATAAAAAGGAAGGTTAATCATGAAATGTTATCGTATCTTCTCGCTAGTATGTGCATTGTACCTGTGTGTAAGTTTCCTTCTATTAACCACTTAAGCCCGCACCAATAGCAGCCTAAAGACCCAAGGTGTTTTTACAGTTCGGGACTGCGTCCCTCTTAAATCAGACAATTGCGCGTCGTGGCGACGTGCTCCCAAACAAAATTGGCGGCTCCTTTTTTCCCACAAAATGAGAGCTTTCTTTTGGTGGTATTTGATCACATTCTGCGGTTTTTAGTTGTTTGCGCTTAAAACAAAAATAGAGCGACAATTGTTGAAAAAAAAAGCAATATTTTTTACTTTTTGCTGTAATAAATATCCCCAAAAACATATAAAAAAACATTTTTTTTCCTCAGTTTAGGCCGATACGTATTCTTCTACCTATTTTTAGTAAAAAAAAATCGCAATAAGCGTTTATCGATTGGTTTGCGCAAAATTTATAGTTGTGTTACAAAAATAGGGGATAGTTTTAATTGCATTTTTTATTTTTTATTTTTTTTTTACTACTAATGGCGGCGATCAGCAATTTTTTTCGTGACAGCGACATTATGGCGGACACTACGGGACATTTTTGACACATTTTTGGGACCATTGTCATTTTCACCAGCAAAAAAATGCATTTAAATTGCATTCTTTATTGTGAAAATGACAGTTGCAGTTTGGGAGTTAACCACAGGTGGCGCTGTAGGAGTTAGGGTGCACCTAGTATGTGTTTACAACTGTTTGGGGGTGTGGCTGTAGGAATGACGTCATCGATCGTGTCTTCCCTATAAAGGGAATGACGCGATCGATGCGCCGCCATAGTGAAGGACGGGGAAGCCGTGTTTACACACGGCTCTCCTCGTTCTTCAGCTCCGGGGAGCGATCGCGACGGAGCGGCTATAAACAAATAGCCGCGCCGTGGTCCCGGATCGCTCCCTGAGCGGACCCGACCTCCGCATGTAGCGGGGGGGGGGGTCCCGATCGGACCCCCCACCCGCTAATAGGCGAGGACGTACGTGTACGCCCATGTGCCTGTACGTGCCATATTGTGGACGTATATGTACATGCGGGGGTCGGGAAGTGGTTAACGTATCAATAAATATATTTGATGGTATGGCTTTATCCTGGCAGCAGGGGAACGTAAGACTAAATGTGAGCAAGAGCTGCAATAGAGGGGAGAGATCTGTTCATCAATCTTATAAAATAAATGAAATGTTGTAATTATTATAGCCATGGTTAATAGTGATTTATCTGGATGAGTTCATTACCCACTGTGATGCATTATTAACTTTTTTTTCATTGGACTGTTTGTTGTGATTGTTAAATTCATCTTTTCAGTGTCATTGTAGTATACTGTTAATAAAGGTATCCACTAAATATAATTATTATTTCGAACTCGTATTGAAACGTTGTTTAACCAGTTCGACTCCACAGATTTATTTTTTATTTTTGGCATACATGTAAAAATCTAAATAAATTACATTTAAACCCCCAGAACTTTATATATTTTCTGAAAGCAAAGGCCCTGTAGAATATAAGGCGATGGTTGCAAATTTTTATTTCACATGATATTTGCGCAACTGTTTATTAAATACACATTTTCTGAAAAAATATAATAAAATGAATTTTAGGGCAAAACCACACCATATAAATACCCATTTTTGATTAAAATGTAAAAGATGAGGTTGCATCAAGTAAATAGATACCAAACGTTTCCATGTCTTAAAATTGCGTGCGCCCACAATATTGCCAAAAATGATGGTGCCCAAAAATCCCTATAGGTGATAGCTCTAAAAGCCTTCACAGCTCATCAGTTAAGAGTTGGTTAGTATCTCTTGTAACTATAATTATTATTATCACTCTGATGATCATGGCGATATGTCACATGTGTGGTGCGACCACGGTTTATATATGCGTGCACACCCTGGGCTAGAGAGGCCTTTTAGATAATTTTTTATTTTATTTAACTATATTCAATTATACTTTTACTTTTTTTTTTTTCTTTTTTTTTTATATATTTTTTCTTGATTGCTACCACAACCCCTATGTGATAGCATTAGGAAGGTGACGGGTACGCTTTGTGGAGACATTGGGGGTCAAATAAACCCTAATGTCTCCCGTGTCCTTCACACCATCTAACCAAGCACAGATCGGCTTGGTTAGAAGTGTCCCCTGGCTGTGCTGGCCAGGAAAGGGTGCATCTGAAACTGGACATAACTTCTGGTTTCACTGTTTGCATGTGAGATCGAGGCATGGATTTGCCTCGGTTTCACTGTAAACTCTCTCCCCAGCCGGCGGATATGTTCCCAGGCTCCGGTGAGTGCAGGACAGCCAGGGAACCATGGGAGGAGGGGGGTGAGGAGACACTGCTCGGCCGGCTGAAAGTGGTTACAGCTATGAGGCTGCCACATCCCTTTCATTTTGAAGCTGTTTGCTGGCTGAACAAAACCCACACAGGCCGATGGCTGCTCCTGCTTGTGGTTAAGGGTTCACTCTTGGGACCTACGGAGTACGTCCAAAGAGCTCAATTGGTTAAAAGGTAGAATGATTTGGGGCTTTTTTACCTTTTTAAAAAGCTGTTCGCTGTGATACAGTTCGCTGTGATACAGTTTGCTTCTCATAGTATTTCAAAATGTAATTGGCCCAGAATAGTTAATTTTTTCAGAATACAATTCTTTGCATGTAGGTAAAATTTGCAGCAGAATTGCTATGCCATGAACGAGACCATTTGAATTGTTTTTTAACTGTAATGTATTTTCTATGTACTCTCAATACATTTAAAACATATTATTAAAGTGTTATTAAAGGTAGAATTTGTTTAAAATTAAAAACAACAAACCTGTTATACTTACCCACTCTTTGCAGTGGTTTCGCAAAGATCAGCCCTCTTATTCTCTGATCCCCCCCAAGCACCCAAGCATGCTTACTATTTCCTGAACCGCTACTCTGCATGTCCATTCTGACCCAATGCTGAAACCTGGCCCACACCCTTTCTCTCTACATTGGCTCCCTGGCTGTGATCTTAGCCATGAGTAGGAGAGTCCCCTGCACATCACTGGATTGATATGGGGCTCAGGTAAGTTTTAGGGGGGGGGGGGGGCTGGGGGGGGGGGTCGCTGCACACAGGTAAAAAAAACTTGCGCCTTCACCACCTTTACAAGCACCTTAAATGATGGCAGGGGGTGTACTGATTCCTATTTTAACATGAGTTCATTCTGAACACTGCTACATCCCTAGATTAGCGGTGTTCCACATTAGTTTATTTTATTTTTTTTACCCAAAGATTTCTGTTTTTTGGTCAACTAAGTTGTATAGTTTATAGGTCACATTAAAGGTGGAAAAAGTTCTAAAATTATTTATCTTTATCTAATTTGTTTGCATTACATAAACCTGACATTTTAACAGGGGTGTGTAGACTTTTTATATCCACTGTATAGTTCCATGTTATACCCCCCAGCCATGAGAAAAACATATTTTTTCTTAATTCTACACCAATGGCCGCTTTTCGTGTATGTTGGAAATTCTTGGAAAAATGTATTTTCTTATCAAAGATGGGAAAATCATGTGAGAAAAATTATCTAAAAAGAAATGCACATGAGCACAAGAAAATAAATTTCCCAGAAAGAAAACAAGATTCTGTAGCAGCATGAGGTGAAATTGAAGACTCGGTTGCTCGAATTTCATAATCAATGGTGGCATCATTGGATCAAAAAACGCAGGAAATTTCTGATTTTCTAAAAAAGAATTTGGGGAATTTGCCCCAGGTATGACCTGCAAAATTTGTATCCATTTTCCTGTATATAAAATACTGTGCCCAGATTCCACCGCACTCCCAACAGCATGTGGATAGTTCGATCCAAGCAAGAGTTCATGGTGCCCGATGGGACATTTTTTTCTAAAACAAGGTTATTCAATGTACCGTTTATGGGCAGGATCTGTTCTAGTAAGAGTTCTGTCTGTCCCCTATTTTTAGATTCCTGCATGATGACGGGGTCATGCAGATGAAGCATTTAGGAAGGAACAAAACTGTCAAATAGCAAGTACAACATGTTTGGGTACATGCTTTGTCCTTATGTCAATTTATTGTATAGCTAGATATAGATGAGCTCTATTAAAATAAACCTGGCTTTGCCCATGTAGAGGGAAAACAAAGGTTCACTTTAATCCACCACCCATCCCCTGCAGTTGTAGCTTAAACTGGGATATAGTCTCTTCCCATGATGACAGTGCTAGTACTTTGTTACTGGACCAGTGCTGTCACATGGAGCAAGCCACATGCTTCCCCATATGCAGAAGTACACAGTATTTTTTTTTCCGGGCAGATGAATGAAGAGACAGAAAGGTGATTATGTGCTAATGGTGAAGAGAGAATTAAATTAATTATGTTGCTTGGCCCTGAATAGTTTTCTTTAGATCAAGCTCATCACTTCAAACAGAAACTTAATGTATCCTTTCCAAAAAATATTTTGTAATTAAAAGCAAAAACATCAACTGTTTTTAATTTCTGAGATCACATAATTTCCGTAATCCCTAGGCACTCCATAGGTCTTGTTTTCTTATGATGCCCCTTTCAGTTTTTTAGGAAATGGAAGCGCTTGTTACCACCTCCTATGTGATAGTGCTTGGGTCTCCCCTGGCTTTCTTCTGGTTACATTTTCACTTTAATTACTCTTTATACTGGACCCTGCTGAGAAGTGAAATTTAAAATTGTAAAAAATGTAATAAATAAATACCAGTATTAAAGAAATTTTCATCAGAACCCAGTTTCAAAACGGTTTGCCGATGAGAGCTGAGTTTGCCAAATCCTGTGAGAATACTGCATGGTACAGGAATGCATTCTTATGGAATTCGTGATTCTTGGGGTTGTTAGGAGCCTATATGAAGTCCAGGTGAGGAAAGGCTGTAAACCAGAGACCTTTTTTTTTTTTTTCTTTTTTATTAGTAATGTGTTTTTTATTAAATGTTTCTTATAAATAGCAGGGCATGCCTTTTAATGCAATGTCTGCTTTAGTCTGAACAAATATTTTTGCTTCATCTGTAAACATTGCATATCGGAGGAGCTAACAAGCTTTTATTAATTAGCTGCTATTAAACTAGTGTATTACTTTAGGCATAAGCAATGCAATAAAAGTGCAGAAAACCAACTAGGTAATTATGCCACATAGAAACCAAGAGCTATGTTGTTGACAGATATCACCTTTAGCAGAACTGAGCATGTCAGTGGCCTAAAACCGTTACCTTGGAGATCATCTCAGGAAAGAAGAGATGTAGGAGAGTGAAGAAATCTCTCGTTTACACGTTACCAGAAAATATCAAGAAAAGATATTCCTTAAATGTCCAGACATGTTCAGACTGTTACTGCTTTATATTACGTACAGTACATAGATGACGTCCAATACATAGAAGATCCACCATTCTACCATTAGGATAAATGTTTAGACCAACAGTTAATATTGGAGCTCTGTAGATGTTTGGTGTGTGTATGTATGTATGTATGTATGTATGTATGTATGTATGTATGTATGTGTATATGTGTATATATATATATATGTATATATATATATAAGAGAGACTGTTACTGATTAATATTTTCGTGTTCGATTAATCCATTAATTTAGATTAATTATAACGCACATAAAGATCCAACTACTTTTAGCTGATCTCCTTGCATTGCAACTCTGCATTAGACAGTGGTAAATGTGGTATACACTATATACTATCACCCGACACTAGTTTGTTTCCACAATCCATAACTTAACTTCACAGTTCACACAAATACGTTTTAAATTCAAACTGTAGCACTGACATAAGTTATTTTTTCTTATTAAACTTTAAGAAAAACATAGCAAATTAGTTTAACTTTAATTATAAAAAATATATAGTATATTGACTGTCAGTCACTTTATAGTAGGCAAGTAGGCATCACTTTAGCCAGTCACGCAGACATATCAGAGTGTTTACATTTTCTGGAAGCAGACATGATCGCATTTTATTGACAATATACCTCGAAGAACTGAACAGTCTTTCGCACGGAACAGATGTTGCAGATGCACAAAGAATTGTCTGCACAAAACTGCCAAGGACAGGAAAACAATGGTTATTTTTGCCCCCTTCCCCTGATGGAGCCTGATGCATCCTCCTGCTCCACAGATGCAAAGGTACCTTAATCCAATGGGTGCAGTTTGCTCGCATCCAGCAGGGTAAGTCTCACTGTCCAGGCTGTCCGGTGACGTCAAGAATTTTGATCGATCAAAAGAATTAAAGATTAATCGAGGATTAGAATTAATCTTTAATTTCCCCAGCCCTAATATATATATATATATATATATATATATATATATATATATATATATATATATATATATATATATATATATATAAACATTTCTAATGAGTGTCTAAATGTGTACAATAGGCGTTCACACAATAGCTGGACACATTAGAAAAAATTATTCTTCAACAGTTTACAGATATAAATATACAAACCCAAAATAATAACCTAGTCTATTGTTGGAGCAGTACATGTTTTATTCCTCCAAAGACCGATGAAAATTGATCAAATTAAAAAGTTAAATTGTGAAAAAGATGTACTGTTTTTTCACCATAGATTTGGATCAATAGAGTTTTTCCCTAATCACTGCATTAAAGTATATCTTTAACTACCGTATTTATCGGCGTATAACGCGCACTTTTTTCCCCTTAAAATCAGGGGGAAATCGTGGGTGCGCGTTATACGCCGATCCTGTCCTTGTCGGCTGTCTCAGGGCGCCGCCGACAAAGACCGAGCCGAGTGTACTTGGGCACTCGGCTAGGCTCGGGCACGCCCGCAGCCACGCGGGAGAAGCCGAGAGGAGCCAAACACACCGGAAGTCCGGCTCTGCACAGCTCGACCGAGGCGCTAAACTCAAACAGACGGACGCCGGACAAGGCCGACGATGGACGGCGGGCAAGACAGCAGACGGACACCAACCAAGGCTGGACGGACCCCGCGAAAGGCCGCAGATGGACGCCGGACAAGGCCGCCGATGGGCGCCAGACAAGACAGCAGACGGACACTGACAGTGCTGGACGGACCCCACGCAAGCCGCAGATGGACGCCGGACAAGGCCGCTGATGGACGCCGGGCAAGACATCCAAAATGTAAGTTTTTTCCTTAAACTTCCCTTCTAAACTTGGGGGTGCGCGTTATACCCTGATAAATACGGTAAATCCTTTTTGTCATTTTAAGTTTTCATTAAGAGGGAAGAGTTAAAGCCCAGTCTAGGTTTTAATGCCTGTCTTTGTCCTTACTGGGGAGATTTGTCCTCTCTGATTCTGTTGACCATTGTCACTGGGACAGAAAATAGTAATTAATTCTAAATTGTAAAGAAGGTGAGGGTAAATCTTCCAATGTGCATACCTGATTTGGTGACATCTGTCTAAGATCAAATCTACGTTTACTTTAGAGAGATTTTAACTATTCACTGCTCTTTTCAAGATTAAAAAGAAAGAAATTATAGCCAAAATCGAAGATTAATCCTTGAGATACATATATACAGTATCTCCTACTTGCTTACTAGTTTGGTTTTCCTCTAGACATTGCTGTACTGTTCCAGTCCTCCCCACTACCTTTTGACAGTAATCTGTTGATCTAAAACACACCAGCTAATGATGTTGGAAGTTGCTTGCTGGCTTTTATACAACGCCTAATGGCAGTACTAAGATGTAAGGATCCTTTCACACTGACTTTATGATCAGATCAAGCTGTGAGTTTTTCAGGCAAACCAGATCATAAGCTCCATATAAGTCCAGGAGCATACTCATAGAAACGGACATTTGCACTTACAATTGCCTAACCTTAAGTCTGTCCAGGTCTGGACCTAAATGTGACTGATCAGAGGTAGCCTGATGTAAACGGACACACATTTGTTTACATCTAGCAGCCCCCTGGATCCAACACTGGTCCACAAACACCCGCAGACAAAAAGCTGATCGGGCATGTATGTTGCAAAAGGAAGATTTAGTCTGTTCCAAATCAGCAGGGGATCTGTTCACTGCTCAATGGAGTGGGGCACACCTATATGAAAGGACCCTAAAGCCACCAGTCAGATTTTAAACTAGGTTCACACTAGCCTGCATGGTAAACCACAGTGGAGGCTAGTGCTCCAGTAGGGAGCCATGCGATGCCTGTTTTAGCACATGGGACTTTTTTATGCAAGTGTATGCTGAACCACGAAATCAAAGCTCAGTGTACAGTCTCAACATGATTCTGTGGTGTAGATCCTATGCGCATGCACAAGTGTTGCATCATCTGGGCCGGCCAATCAAAAGGCTGAAGACTTTAAAGCCCTCTAGTGCTGTAATGTTGGTATGCTGACATTACAGCACTAGAGGGCTGGTAGACAAGTCAACCATAATGTGCTAATATGCTGTAAAATACTAGCATATTGAGATCAAAAGCTCCTGGAGGCTGATTTTTTTTTTTTACTAGCTGTTCACTTTCAATTTAAATTGCGTGATTTTGCTGATTTTAGGACAACTGCAGAGTGTGCTGGATAGTGATAGTAGCTCAAAACTACAACTACTTGTAAACTTCCTGAATACAGAAGGTTGGCCTCTTGGCACGGATTACATTCAGAGAATGCTTTTGCATTTTGTGAATGAATGCAAAGCATTCTTTGATTGAATGAGATGTCAGTGAAGTCTCAATGTAACAAAATCTCCGAATGACGCCCATGCCAAGTGACCTACCTCCCTTTCACAAGACATCACTCAGCTCGGGACTCGGAAACAAGTGGAGATCAGTGAAGTAGTGGTTTCTACTTCTGTGATTTCTAGCTTCCAGGGGCATCGGGCAGGTATGGAATATACATATACATTCTCCCTGAGCGGTATGATTGGATCATCAGCAATGGGCAGACCTAGTACAGGAGACACCTGATTTAAAGGGGACATACCCCACAAGCGCATTTAACTATACTAGCGATAGTTGGTCATTTATATCTTGTGAGTGCAAATCCATGTGGGGCACTACATGTACTTATTTGGATCAAGCACTAAAGTTTAAAAAATGAATACAAAGCACTTGCACAAGCACAGTGGGCTGAAGTGGATGGGTCTTTTAAATGGTTTTGTAATTTTTGTTCAATATTGTTCGTCCACACTATTTATGCAATGTTATAGAACTTTATATGGTATGTATATTTGTGGAATGGTATTTATGACTAGCACGGCTGACTACTGAATATGGTATATACACGGTTAAATTGGGCCAAGCTCAACCAGTGTAATTATGTAAAAATATATATGTATTCTTTAATTGTTTAAGTCTGTTATGATGCATCATATCCAACTGTTAATAACTTTGCTGTTGTGGGACAAATCGCTATATCAATGTTAGGTACCGGAATCGCTGTATACAACATTGCTACAACAATGAGAAGTCACCAGATTTAGACCTAGTTTACCCATTTTTACAGTGGTACAGGAGGGAATTTTCTTTTACTGACCAGGAGTGATCCATGTGCGAATTCATCTTATTTTGTGGTATACCTTAGCTAACCTTGATCACAAAAAATGAAAATTTGCTGGACTTCGGCATTTTTGTTGGGGGTACATGAGTAATGAATAGGTTTGGTATTCCTATGGAAAAATTAAATTTTCATTAAAAATTCTTAAAGTCTGGGAACCATGGAATCTGCACAATGGTTTGTCTTAATGGCTTAGTATGACTAAAAGTATTAAATATATGGGGGGTTATTTTTACCCATGTTTTTTTTTTTTTATTATTATTATATAGATTTTAAATGGTGCAATCTGCAATTTTGAGTTACACAGCCCAATTTAATATTACAAATGCTGTTCAAACGGGGTTTGGAGAAAATGAGAGGGCAATGAGATGCCATCTATGTATAAGAACCATCAGCGTCTTCTGTGCTGTCACACTTGTGCGAGTTGATAACGAATGTGATGCGTTGGGCAAAAAAAAACGAGATTCGCATGTCTTCCAAAAAGTCATTGGGGTAGATCCACAAAGAAAGTACGCCGGCGTATCTTTGTTTTGAATCCTCAAAACAAGATACAACGGCATCTGGGTTAGATCCGACAGACGTACGTCTTCGTATCTTGGATGCAATTTTTCGACGTCCGCTAGGTGGCGTTCCCGTCATAATCCGCGTCGAGTATGCAAATTAGCTATTTCCGACGATCCACGAACGTACGAGTGGCCGTCGCATTTTTTTACGTCGTTTTCGTTCGGCTTTTTCCGGCGTATAGTTAAAGCTGCTATCTGGTGGCGTACTCAATGTTAAGTATGGCCGTCGTTCCCGCGTATAATTTAAATTTTTTTACGTGGTTTGCGTAAGCCGTCCGTGAATGGGGCTGGACGCCATTTACGTACACGTCGAAAACAATGACGTCCTTGCGACGTCATTTGGAGCAATGCACCCTGGGAGTTTTGACGAACGGGCATGCGCCGTTCGTTCGGCATGGGGACACGCTTTATTTAAATGAAACACGCCCCCTACCCGCCCAATTTGAATTCCGCGCCCTTACGCCGCGAGAGATACACTACGTCGCCGTAACTTACGGCGCAAATTCTTTCAGGATTCAAAGGAAAGAAAAGTAAGTTACAGCGGCGTAGCGTATCTCACATACGCTGCGCCCACGCAGATGTATGTGGATCTTGCCCCATTGTTTTTAATGACGGTTGTTTACATCTATGCGTTGCGATTCCTCTACGAATGCGATGTGATGATAAAAAGGGTCTTGTGCGAGTTTACAGCATTGCGTTGCGAATTTAGGCTCCATAGACAATCGTTCTGGAATCGCATTGTTGGTTCAGATATGTGCAAATTTCACCACACTACTCTCCACAAAAACCAGGAGGTACACAGGAAGTTAACTCCTTTTTTTTTTTACATTAGACATTCATATAATTCCATTGGCTAGAACATCAATTGCAGCTGTGTCCAACTCCTGAAATTCGCGCTAAAATTTCAGTAAATTTGTGGTAAATTCGCACCTGTCCAGCTCAAAATGCAAGTCAAATTCGCACCTCATACAGGACAAAAAAAATTAACAAATTTGCAACATATCACAGTGCAGCAGTGTGAACCTAGCCTTACAGTATTAGTATATAGTGTAATATAGACACCACCTATTGCCCCTTTATTCTCTCATACACAGTACACTTGTACATCTGCACCTTGTATATTGCGCTGGAAGACATTTAAATACATCAACTGCACCTGTTTTCAAGCCTGGCAGATGTTTAAAGTATCGTACTGCACAGTACAGTATTTCAATTTGGCCTATGGTTTGGCACTTGCCCTGGTAAAAGTTGTTTTGACATGTAGGAGATATTTATTGTAAGATCAAAAAGGCACACTATTGGATTAGAGTGCTTGCAGCAAACTGTTAATGCTAAAGCATAAACATAAACACATTTGTGCTTTCAACTTTTGTGGTTACAGTTTGAGAAATACTTTTCTGTTCCATGCTGACTTTGCTCCTGTACACAAAGCCACTTTCAGAAAAGCAAAGGTTAAGCTTGGTGCGGAGAAACTCTTGATCTTGTCAGAAATTCAGAGCTGTCCTGAGTCCTCTGCACTCTTCCTATGCTATCTCAAAGACAGTATATAGCCCTCTTGGTCTTTATCTTGAACTACAGAATGATTAGCCTTTATTTTGTAATGATCTGAGCATTGGAGTTGCTGAGTAGTGAGACACGGGGCAGGGCGGACACATGCATTTCCCAAAAATTCTGTGCGTTGTCAGCTTACAAAAGAGTGCATTTCTGCCAGATCAAATGGTATTTGTCTATTTGCAGAGTCTTTTGAAGGGATAAATCCATGTGGAAATGTGCATGTACTGCTGAGATGTGCTATTTTTTTTATTTTTTTTGCCTTGACATCCAATTTAAGGCGTATAATAGGCACTAAATCAGTGTAATTGTTTGTTTTCATGGGCTTAACCAGTGCCAAGCATTTGCTGTGTGCATTACGTAGGCTTAGTAGGTGAAAAGGCAGACACCTACAGAAAATGTACATTATTTACACTGGACTTTCATGTCTCCAAGGATTTAGTCTACAAGGAGGTAAAGCAGCAGTAGAAAAAGTAGCAAGGCCCCAATAAAAGGTAAGGATGGCATGAAGAAAACATAAAAAAAATTTTTTCAAACAAATGTCACCGTAAAAATATAAGTTTGGCCTACCCTACCCTTTGGCTTCAGTGAGAAACTTGGCAACTCTGATAAATGAGTTCATCATGAAAGAAGAACTGGGACTGCAGGCAGAATTGCTCAACTGGATGAGTTTTGTCCAGTCTAAATAGTATGTAGGGCAAAGTACAGGGATCAGCAGTGTTAATTTCATCACCAAAACATTTTTGCCATAATTTTCATCACCAGCATGTCAAAAAGTAAACAAAACTGACCTCACATGTTCGTCAATTGACAAAAACTATGACAAAAATTTATTTAATTTTTGTCAACGAGCGAAAAAGAAGGGAAGCAGGGACATTTACCCATGTGGACTTCCGGTTTCCTCGGAGCTCCGCCTGTTAAGCCAGTGAGAGTTTCTCCTCCCTGCAAGCAAGGTAGTGACCATAGCGTGCTTAGTGGTTTTGATTGCTTAGCACTGTGCAGCATTTACAGGCCTCCTGACTGTCCAAAACACTGTGCATTACAGGCATCCTCAGACCACTGTCTAGAGCACTGTGCAGCATTTACAAGCCTCCCGACCATCTAGAACACTGTGCATTACCAGCCTCCTCAGACCACCATTCAGAGCACTGTGCAGCATTACAGGCTTCCTCAGACCACCATCCAGAGCACTGTAAAGCATTAACACTCACTTTGCATTTCAGGCCTCCTCAGACTGTCAAGAGTGTGTAGTTCGTTCAAACCTTGATACCATAAATAAAAACATATTCGATTTCTTTTATGCCAGGAGTATATAATGAATTTGGAAATTCTAGAAAAATTCTTAAATAATGCATTACAATTGAGCTTTAGCCAACTAAGATGATTCTATTCAACAAAAATGTACTGCAGATTTTAGTCGACTAAATACGACTAAAACAATTGCAGATGACTAAAATGCGATTAAAACTAAAATGGCATTTTAGTCAAAAGACTATGACTAAGTCTAAATCGAAATTTGATGCCAAAACTAAATACTGGGGGTCAGTAGTATGTAGGGCTGAGAACAGGGGTTACTAGTAAGTAGGCTAAAGTACAGGGGTCAGTAGTATGTAGGACAGTATACAAAGAGCATAGTATATGGAGCAGTAGTGTGTAGGGCAGTGTACAGAGGTCAGCAGCATGTAGGGCAGTGTAGAACGGTAAGTAGGATATTGGACAGTGTCCAGAGTTCAGTAGTATGGAACACAATGTACAGAGGTCAGTAGTATGTAGGGCAGTTTACAAAGGTCAGTAGGATGTAGGTCATTGTAAAGAGGTCTGTAGTATTTAGTACAGAGGTCATTAGTTTTTGGGCAGAGAACAGAGGTCATCAAGTTGTAGAGCAGATTATAGGGGGTCAATAAGGCAAAGGTTGGTTTCAGTCAGTAGGGCAGTAGATGGTATCGGTCATTTGGGCAATGGACAGTGTCGGTCAGTAGGGCAGTGAAACATGTCAGTCAGTAAGGCAGAGGATGGTATCAGTCAGCAGGGCAGTGGATAATGTCAGTGAGGCAGTGGAAAGTTTCAATAGGGCAGTGTCAGTAGGGCAGTAGAAGATGTCGGTCTATAAAGCAGAGGATGGGGTCAGTAGGGGGAGAGAGATTTGTGTGTACAGGGGTCACATGCAGAGCAGGCAAGTGCTGCCAAAGCATTACTTCTACTGGCACGCTGATCCCTGCCATCTATCCTATGTGATGTTACATACAAGCAGCTGGGAAGGATGTTAGAGGGGGCTGGTAGGGATCAGCTTAGCATGCTAGAGATGTCCCTTCCTTCCTTCCGCTCTGCATGTGTGGAAGGAATAGTTGACAGTGGTGGTCAGCAAGGCACGGACGTGATCTACCCGTCACCTGCCCGCGATCGCTGGGTAGATCTCAATCGATGGGTAGATCTCAATCAATGAGTTGCTGACCCCTGAGGTAGAGAATACGTGATAATAATTGAAATTATTTCCAATATTTGGAGGCCTACAGTCCTCAAGGCACCCAACCAGGTCATGTTTTCAGGATTTCCCTCAGATGAAACGGCTGTGGTAATTACTATGGCAGTGAAACTGATCAAATCACCTGTTTAAAATAATGTAAAGCCTGAAAACATGACCTGTTAGGGTGCCTTGTGGACTGGAGTTGAGAAACATTGGTGTAAGATATGAAAAAAGTGTGATATACTGTATATTCAAATTTTAAATACATGTTTTGCATTAAATATTTTTTGTCTAATGTTATCATAAATGGTCCTTTCAAACAGCAAGGTTTTAATGATCTTGGTTGTTTCTACACTGGTATTTTCCACAAGTATTATATGAGCATTTTAGCATTTTGTAGCATATTGTGTTATTTTAGGCATGGAAGTGTATATACGTTGTAAAAGCAAGTAAGGGTACCTTACAAATGCTTAAATATTTTGCTAGCATATTCATAGACCACCATGGGAGCTAAAGACACTTGCACATGCAGAGAAAATGCATGTAGAAGATTTTCAAGTGCAACGCCCTAGTGTGGAAAGTCCATACTGAAAACAAAATGCATTTGGCTAGGAACAAACTGCTTGGACCGGCTCCAAAACAAGGTCCTCTTTAAATAAGCCCCACAGTTTGGATATATTTAATTTGAACACCTGGTTCCTTTACGAATACATTCAGTACCATTATTCCGGCATTGTTTCTCTCCAAATGAGAGGGTGACATTTTTTGCTTAGTCATATCATTTGTATAAGCGTGTACAATATAAGCTACTACTCACAAACCTGTGATAGTTAATGAACTTTCTTCCAATAGGTTTCAGCAGATATTTTTTATTCCAAATATGTTAACTTTTTAAAAGATATATATATATACATATATATATATATATATTATACTATATATATATATATATTATTTTGCGTTTTTTCTTTTCTTATAAAAGGATTTACACATGTCTTTTGGTGAACAAAATATCAACAAATTTATACGAATTACATGAACAGACTGCCATGCCCAATGAACTGCAGTGTGAAAATCAAACATCTATGCTATGTACGATGTATTGAAAATATACAGTGTAATTACCAAGGTAAAAATAAATAAAAATCATTGCTTTGTTGGCAGTGTCATTCTCCTGTTCATACCAGTCTTTGCTTCAGGTAGAAAAGCAGGAATACTAAGCTAGCCAGTGGCAACCTGAGGTGATAAACATTTCTGCCTAGCTTCGTTGTCATCGGTTGTCATTTGTTTACTCCTCTTGGGTTCTATCCATGAATTATGGATTACGGCATTATTAGGCATTGGATCAGCTTCCACAATTGAAACAACCCTTTTTTTCATTTTGCTTTTCAAAACCTTTTGGAATTTTTGCCTTGTGAATGCATATAGCAGAGGATGGAAGATGGTAGTTCCATAGGCCATGACTAAAAAGCAAAGCCTAAGTTTTACCAAGAGGTCGCTTGGGCCCAGACATAAAATAATTGTATTCAATATGGAAATGGGCGTCCAACAAAAAAGAAAGGTTGAAATAATCAATAGTGACATTCTGAAAACTCTTTTCTGTCTTTCACGTCTTTCTCTGTGCCTTTTGACTGCTCGGCGGAGGGCAATGATCACAGATACAGAGGTCCTTACACCAAGCACCACGTTCCTGCCTCCACTGCTTTGTGAGACATCTGTGGTCTCATGCTGTGTAGCCAGAGAAATCGTTTTTTTCTTGCGTATCTTCTTTTTTTGCCCTGTTGAGAATCTTGTGCCAATACGAATGTTAAGAGCCTGGAGTATTTTGCTGTATGTTATTAACATCACAATAATTGTGAAAAAGAAAATCGGTATCTGCACCAATAGGTGGTAATACATCCCAAGTTCTGTGTGGTATTCGTTACTGCTGACGCACAAGAGTGTTTTATTCTCCCAGGTGGTTTCACTTTGAAAGCTGAAGAAGCTAACTTCAATGAAAGGAATCAGGAAAGCAAGGAAAGAAACTATCCATGTCGATGTCATCAATATGAATGCACGCCCCATAGTTAGAATACGATTGGCAGGTTTTACTGAGATATCATAGCGATCCAGTGTGATAGCAAAGACATTGACGGCTGTGGAGACACTAGCAAAAGACACGCAGGCTTCATGGAAGCAGCAAATCAATGCACTATTGCTCTCGAGCGGCAGCAACAAGATCACAGCTGTCAGAGGAATACACCCTACACATATTATCACGTCAAGGACATGGAGATTCATAGTAACAATGTTGCTGACAGAATTGATTAGGTTGGATTTCATGCTGTAAAGAACCAGTACGGTGAGGTTACTTCCAAGGCCCAGAACCATTTCCAGCATGAGGAAACAGGTGAGGGAAATTTGGAAGCTGAGTGGGTATGACAGTGGTCTATACATGTTGGTGCTGACGTCGTCAATCTCATCGCGAACTGTTATATTGGCCTCAGACTGCATGTTGGTTTCCAGCAAGAACATGAAACACATTCTGTTGAGATAGGCAGCATGAGCCCTGAAAGAAGACAAATACAATATCAGAGAGGCAAATCACAATATACGTATATTTCTTGATGTTTTTTTTCTAAAATGAGCAAAGAAATTAATAACATATGGCCGAGTGCCATATTTATGGTGTAATGATTATTTTTTAGAAAAAGTATGTGCCTCTTGGTCCTTTTTAGAAATGATTTGCACTTGGCTGACAATTTGAAATGTTTTGCTGATTTCTTATGGAAAAATACACACAGCTGCATAGAAGATATAGTTCACATGGTTGTGTTGTCATTTCGTGTGAACTCCCTGCAGCCTCATAAGTCTGTGAATAATCACTTGTCTTATTCAGGCTAAAGAAGATCACGAAAGTTTCTGTAATGTAACAAAATTGTGTCTGATGGATCCTAAAGGCTAAAAATCTCACAGGTGTGATATTGGGTAAACTGACCATACACAATGGCATCTGAGCGTTTCCAAAGGTTCCCTGGCATGCATAGCAAGTATTCAATGCATGTTTGGAAGGCTTCCAATTGCTATTTGCAGAACAATGCAAAGCCAACTACGTTTTGTGCAGACAGTGAACTGCAGAGAAACAGTTTGAATTTCCCAACATAAAAGTGATGGTCAGTGTGGGCTCACTCTGCACTGCAAGATTGTCCTGTGATCGTGCCAAAACCATTTACATTTTCTAACCATCTTGTGTGTGTGTTGATAATCTTTAAGGACAAGTATACCTCCAAAAATGATTAAAAATATATATAATGTGCAATTTTTGCTTCTTGGAGGTAAAAACAAGCTTCCATTATTTTCTATGTCTATCCTATCCTAAATAGCAGAGTAAATTACTATTGCATATAACTCTGGGCACACTACACATTGGGCTCAATTCACACCAAAGATTACAGTATTTCTAGCTGAGCCCAAAAAGATAAAAAAAATTACAGCAATCATTTATTTCAAAGAGCCCTGTCATTGTTTTAAAGCTTTGTGAATTTAGCCTAATGAAAACCGACCTTTAGCATGATCTGTGATAGATATGCCACTCCATCATGGTTGCTCATTATAATTAAGAGGTTGGACATTGCTGTTTGTTAGAGGGATGGTATAATGTAATTTCAGCGAGCACATATTTTTGTGTCATTGTGATGTTTCCCTTAACCACTTCAGCCCCGGAAGGATTTACCCCCTTAATGACAAGGCAATTTTTTGCGATACGGTACTGCGTTACTTTTACTGACAATTGCGTAGTCGTGCGGCGATGTCCACACATAAAATGTATGTCATTTTTTCCCCCACAAATAGAGCTTTTTTTCTGGTATTTGATCACCTGTGAAGATCAACAATTTTGAAAAAAAAAAATTTTTTTTACCTTCTGCTATAATGCATAGCCCCAAAAAATGTAAAAACAAACAAATTTCTTTATCAATGTAGGCAAATATGTATTCTGCTACATATTCTTGGTAAAAAAAAATCCCAATAAGCGTAAATTGATTGGTTTGCGCAAAAGTTTATTACGTCTACAAACGGGATTGAATTATGAATTTTTTATATTTTTTTATTGGTAATGGCGGTGATCAGCGATTTTTAGTGGGATTGCAACGTTGCGGCGGACAAATCTGACTCCAAGTGACACTTTTTGGGGACCAGTGACATCAATACAGTGATCAATGCAAAAAAAATGCACTGATCACTGTATAAACGACACTAGCAGGAAAGGGATTTAACTGTGTTCCCTCAGTGTGTTTCTGACTGTGTGGGGGAAGTACTGACAGGAAGAACACAGATCGCTGTTCCTGATTTACTAGGAACAGACGATCTCCATGTTCTCCCCTGTCAAAACCGGGATCTGCCTTGTTTACATAGGCAGATCCCCGTTCTGCCTCTCTGTGAAGTGATCACGGGTGTCCGGCGGACATTGGGTCTGCCAGACACACGTATTAGCTCTTCCTCTGTGCAGGGGGCATGCCAACGTTTTTTATTGCATGAAATAACATACAGGTACATTGTTTCACGCAGTAGAGCCACCCCTGTCACAGTATATGTCCTCTGGGTGGTCTTTAAGTGGTTAAAGTAGTTGTTGTAACCTTTACATTTTACACACTTTATCTTCCTAATAACTCTGTCATTGGCTACTTAGCTTCTTAAAGCTGAGCTCCAACCAAGTTTTATTTTTCTGAGGGATCAGGTGGGGAAAAGTAAAATTTGTGTTCCAATTTTTAGTTCCATGTGTTGATTAGTTGGGGTAGATTTTACCCTTGCTTCTTGACCCATTAATGCCATGCAAGAAATGGGGAAGGGTTTTTCAATGGGACAGGAACACTTGAATAGCAATAGAAAAATTGCCAGATGTCCGAACCCTTCTCCATTTTGGGAAAATTGTTGGAGATGTCCCATTGCTTACTATCCCAAGGAATAAACTCCCAAAGAGTACAATAGTTGCAATAAAAGAAAAGCCTTAGGTGGCTCTTTGACATGTATTGTGGCAAAGAACAGTAAAGCACAACCATGATGTAGTGCTGCAAAGCAGGGAGCAGAGCATGAGTATGTACTGAGGGAAATATGAAGCACAAAAAAGTTTTTTTTAAATGTAAACTCATTCATACTATTGCTTTAAAGTTCTCTCTTGGCTCCTCCTCTTCTCAGTGTGCCCCCATAGGTACTTTTGGTGGTACACATGCAGACTGGACCCTCAGCCGAGTTGTGTGGTGTCTAGCTACATACACAGTTTGACTTGGCTCGGCTCCACCCCCCTGCTCCCTCCACACTGGATTTGATTGACCGCACCAGGAACCAATGGATCCCACTGCTGTCTCCATGTCCAGTAAGGAGAGTGAGAGAGCAATATCAGATCTAGGAGATTTAGAAAGGGCTGGGATTTGGGGGGGGGGGGGGGGGGGGCTTAACATAGAAGTGTTTTATCTTAATGCAGAGAATGCATTAAGCTAAAAAAAATATTTAGCCTTTACAACAACTTTAAATAAAACTGATCTCTTTACTAGTAAATCAAAATAAACATTTGTAAAGACTATATCTTTCTGTTTAAAGGTGCACTTATCTTTTAAGATCCATATTCTTTAAGGAATCCTTGTAGTCCCAAGCCCTGATTCACACCTGTTTGTTTAGTTGCTTAAAGCCCCAAGATCCAAAATGCTCAACAACCAAAATCGAATGCCTAAATTGTGCCAGTTCACATATGAACACCTATGTGCCCGTAGCTCGATACCTGCCCTGATGCTCAAAAAGGTACATAATCTACTTTTGTAGCAGAATGGGGCCACATCGACTTCAATGGAAACACCTGAATATGACCTTTTTTCAAGTCTACAACAATCATCTCCTAATCCTAGCAACTAGCTTTCCATTGGCTAAAACACAATGCTGATGCCTAAATACGCCAGGAAAAAAAAAGTGCAAAAGTGCATAGAAACAAACACAAAATAAAAAATAAATTGCATGTAAACACTCACATTCGGGTGTAAACGCAGCCTAACATTCCTTCCTTTTTAAGCTGTCAAAAAGCTCTTGTACAAGTGGAATGAAGGTGGTCTATTATTCTAATGTTCTATCATAACTGTTAAGAGTTCACAGCCCTAAATTTTGTGATTCAGCGGTAAGAATTTTTATTTCCATACCTGGTCACTAGGGCTTGTTAGATGTTATGTGTTGATGTCTCGGAGATTTCGCAGCCTAATCAGTGCTATCGGGATCCCAGGTCGTCCAGCCTGTTATACATGACAAGTCACACTGTTGTGAAGCTATCTCTCTACTTTTCCTAAACACGCTTGAAGCTCTGATCTCAATAGGAGGTCTATTTGACATGGACGTATGGAAAACATTGTATATCAGTCAACAATATCCCTGTACATCACAAGCATATAGACTATACATATATTTAAATGTGCTCTTTATTTAGCTCCCACTGATTTTCAGCCTTTGCATGTCCCTTAATTTATGCAAATTTGCTTTTAGTCTGTACTGTTGTTGCCATAGGAACAAGCTGAAAGTTCTGCCAAGTTTTAATGTTGCTAAATATCTTCTTGCAATGTTGTTACATTTTTTCTTACCTATGAGCCCACTTTAAACCTGCCACGGGGGAGATTTGTGACCTGCCATAGCTGACCTCTGTCCAAAAATTCATCTTGCCTGTTGGTGCTCATGTGGATGCTTTGGCTTGTTCACAACAAGTATACGGGACAGGAGTTCTGACTTTTATTTGCTGCATGCTTGTTCCTGGTCTGTAACTTGAAAGCCACACACAGCCGGGCAACTAGTATTAAAAGACTGAGGCAGCTTGTGTATCTCTTTCTTCAAGTTGATCTTCAGATATCAAATTTGGTTAAATGTTGGCAGTTTATACAGGCTTTATTTAAAAATTTGCATTTCTGATTTATATACTTCAAGTAGTAGTAAAGTCCTCTTTGTGATTTTTACCTACAGGTACAGTAAGCTTTATTATAAATCAAATCTCCTAAGTGTTCACAGTTTAGGAGATATTTGCTCTTTTGGCAGCCGGTGACGTTACCCACACATCTGAAGGAATGGTATACCATGCTGTTCCTTCAGAGCGCTGTGCCATGGCCATGACTCCTATGCATATGCTCGGGATTGACGTCATCACAGCTCAGCCATTCAAGCCCACGAACCTGGAAGGAAGACCGGGTGAAGATGGGGAAACCCTGACATTAGTGACAGCCCACCGCTGGAGGGCTTTGTTCTAAGGCAAGTATTTCATAATGTGCTAGTATGCGATGCATACTAGCACATTGTAACATTGTCTTGCAGGGGATTTGTTTTTCTTCAATGTCGTGGTTTACTACCGCTTTAATGCCTAATGTCTATTATTTTTGTGTTTAATATATGTTTATTATTTTCACAAAACTTGTCTTTATGTGTACATGAAAAAAAAATCAGAAAAAAAAAATGAAACCAAGGTTAAAGGGTTGGTATGATGAATAACTTTCTAGCAAATTTCAAGGCTTATGTTTTACTTGACAATTGTAATTTGTCAGCGACCGCATGAGATTTTCTCCCATACTCAAAATTGCTTCAGCAGTGAAGCCTCCATTAAACACCCTGTGGCCAGCAATTTCTGACTGTTGGCCTGTTATTATTACCCTGAAAAATCTAGTTTAATGGTAGCTGGAGACGCACAGGTTGCTAAAGTCTGTGCTGTGCTTTTTGTGTTGTGCATGTGTCAAGCTGTATTTACACTTCAGTGTTCTGGTTTTGTGCGTCTGTAATGTGATGTCTGTTCCAAGTGTATCCTGCAAGAAGTGAAATTCTGCAGGACCAGACAGAGCTCAGAGCACATTTATCTACATTTATTCCCAGTAAACAGTCTTTTTTGAGATGCCAGCTTCTTTTTTTTTTTCCTATACGTATTATTATTATTATGCATAGAGGAAATAGAAATTAGGAGTTATGTGCATTTTTGATCAGCATGTAATCTGTACGAGAAAGCGAAAAGCTTCTGCAGAAAATGGAAAATGTGAGCCCTGCCAGATTCCACACCGGCCAGAGATAAAGCATCAGTCCTGTGTTACAGGCACTACATTTCCTGTGGCCCAAGTGTGCGTCGAGAGAAGCAGAGTTAATTAACCAAATTCATCTTTTGTATCCCTGAATCTATTAACTCACAATGAGTAACAAGCTCAAATGGCAAGTGGGCTGCATGGAGGAAGCTAGCAGGCAACTGTGCTTCTAGGCAGTAAAGATGTGTGGCAGAACTTGGCATCATGCTGCTAAACACCTACCTGCTTCCTTCTGCCATAAGGGACCGTTTAGTTCACTGAAGCATCTTTTCAGAGATTGATACATGATGTCATTGTCACACTGTCAGATGCTTGTAAAGATGTTCAGTAGCTCTGTTGTTCAGCAGGGGTGGAATCTATTAGGCAATCTACTACTGCTCACCAAATGGATATTCCCTGCGTCCCTTTCCTGTTCTCGCTTCGGGTTTGTTATGTTTTAACTTCCTGCGGTTCCTTCATCTCTTTACCACCATTTTAGAGGAATAATACATAATATATATTCCTAGATTGTAACTGTTGGCACTAATATAAATCCTATATAATGATAATGAATGCTAATATAAGGGCGATTTTATTATTAATAGCAATGGTCATAATTATGTCAAAAGCGTAAATCATTTTTATTTGATATTGCATATTTAATATTGGCATGGAATTGTCCTATTTAATACTTGATACAAAGTTTATTCCTCCTTGCCACCAGTTTAAGGGCCCATTCGCACTTCTCTGGTCATGTATGTTTCGCTAGTGCAATTATGCCCTGTGTTAAGGCAACCCATTTCATTTATAGGCAGCACAGGAATGAACCAAAAAACAGACATGTAGCATACCACAATGCAAAGTATCGGCCTGAGCATTGGGATGCCATTCCAAATGACTGGTGCCACAACACACCCAATCACGAAGGTGGGTTTTTAAACCCTAAGGGGCAGAGTTACTAAATCTGCGCATGTACAAAAGCATCCGGAATGGATCTGGACGACTTTATTGTGGTGTGAAGTGGCCCTTAAGCTGGCCATACATAATACAATTTTCTTATTCAGTTTCTTTAGATTTACCTACAACTATTTAGTGCAAGGACCTGCCTGATTGCATACACATTGAAAGTGTTTAGGTCTAACCTCATACTATATGGTTTTGGTGAATCAAAAGGAAAACTGTACAAGAAAATTGCATAATATATGGTTAGCCTTTTTGTTAAAGCATAATTGAATAAACTGAATTTAGAAGCTGATTGGTTAGTGTGCACAGCTTCTGTGTGCACCAGTTTTAGTAAATCTCCCCCTAAGGCCTGGTTCACACTTATGCATTTTGGGGCCTGATTCACACCTATGCATTTTGAGACCTGACTCACACCTATGCAAGTTTTAGTTTGCATATGGCAGGTGCGTTTTTCATTTTTCAATACACATTTTTGATTCATTGAAGTCTATGGAACCTTAACCAGAAAAAAGTCCCTGGCCCTTTACATAAAATGCACAGTTGTGAACTACATCCATAGGAAACCATGTTAAATGGACTGTAGTGTGTTTCTGCAAAACTGAAAATGCATAGGTGTGAACCAGGCTTTTTGCATTTTGCAAGTTTTGCACTACAGAACGTGTTCCATAGGAAACCATTTTAAATGGACTGTAGTGCAAATCTGTAAAAAGCACTAAAAATGCATAGGTGTAAATCAGACCTAAGGCCTGATTCACATTTATGCAGGTCGCAGTTTGCATATTGCAGGTGCATTTTGCGTTTTCCAATAAGCATTTTTGATCCATCGAAGTCTATGGAACCAAAAAAACTGAAAAAAGTCCCTGGACCTTTCCATAAAATGCACAGATGTGAACATGACCCATAGGAAGCCATGTTAAATGGATCGTAGTGTGTTTCTGCAAAACCGAAAACACGTTAAAAAATGCATAGGTGTGAACCAGGCCTAAGTGTCCAAAGCTCAGATGTTGTTCTAGTGTTGCTATGGGGCTTAGGGGTTGATTTACCAAAACTGAATGCAAAATCTGCTGCAGCTGTGCATGGTAGCCAATCGGCTTCTAACTTCAGCTTGTACAATTATGCTTTGACAATAAAACCTGGAAGCCGATTGGTTTCTATGTAGAGCTGCATCAGATTTTGCACTCTCCAGTTTTAGTAAATCAACCCCTTAGTCTTACTATTTTCTTTTGCAAAGAATGCATGTGGATCACTAAGGCTTTGCCCCAGAGTTCTAGTCTTGTGTATGTGTATGTGTGTCTGTGTGTATATGTATATGTGTATATATCTATATAGGTATATATATACACACATACAACTTTCCTGCATGGTATCTGCAATTTTTTTTGTGCTATTGAAAAGTCCATTCCACACTTGTGGGACACAAATTGTGCTTGCTTCATCTGTCAACCTGTGTCCATACTGAAATACTAGTTATATGACCTTTACCAGAAAAATAAATAGTTGTAGCTATTTTTATATGAAGAATATGTTTTAAATGGTTTGGCTACTGTTAAATTGTATGCATTGATTATATAGATTCTGTTTTGGGGTGACACTTGCCATATGCATATTAATAGATATGTTCTATATCTACACCATGTATAAAGGCAATGCTCATCCTTATGTATGTGTGTGTGTGTGTGTGTGTATATATAATATACACACACACAGATAGATTGGATTACTTCTGTGCAGTATTTTTTGTTTCTGAATTCCTTTTTTGAATGCCTTTTTATAATAGCCTATCGGTAATTAATAGCGCTATTTACCTTTCTTTCTTCATGGTGCTTCTACACTTTGCCTGCCATTGATTGGTGACCAATATTCGAGACAGTATGTCCTCACCCTGCTAGCAAGTAGTTTTCCAGCAGACATAGTGAAGTGAGCCTCCCCTGCACTATTGGCACGATTATGTCTGAAATTAATGCAACTTGAATATGCCCTTTGAATGATGCGTGTGTGCCTTAATTTGCTTTTTGTTTATCACCCTGCTTGCAATGCAAATAAGTTCTTTCAAGTCTAATTTACTCTTGTCACAGCCATGCAAATAATATGAAAAAATGACTGGATAACGCAAATGAGAGGTGCAGCGAGAAACAAATCCCCATTAGATGTTAGGATGAAAGTAACACAGCTTTGCATCAGCTATCTTGTGTCTATGCAATGACTGATTATTTTTATCAGAGGAATTTGAATTGATATATACCCAATATGAATGTTGGGCATACAAATTATTTAGGAAGGATTGTTAAACAAATGAATGAATGCAATATAGATGTGTTTTCTCTGTACGGAGACAGACTAGGAAATCCAGGCTTAGCATGTATCACAAGAGAGGTCTATTATATAAACTCCATGCAAAAAGTGATGAGAGCACTTACCTCTGCCAAAGATTAAGGATCCTTTGTGAGCCACTCTTAATTGCTTCATCTTGTTCACTTGTAAGCAGAGCAAAGAGAAAGGCAGGTGCTACATATCTCTCCAGAAAATGATCTTAATGAAAAGATGTTCTTGTGTTGAGCCATTGTTTCAGCATAGTGCTAACGTGCAGAGCTTGTACTGCTGCTTTCAGGCTGCTGCGGTCGCTCGTTTAGTCTTCCCACAGCGAAATCAATAAGCATCTGAAAATACATGATGAAAGTAATTTAACATACTGAAGACTGCAACTCTCGGGAGACATGAGTGAGGTCCTGTCTTTCTTTTTTTTTCCTTCGTCTCAGAAGAGCCGTAATGCTGGTTGTTAGGTCTGCTTTTGCTGAATGACAGCTTGCTTCGTTGCTTCCCTTCACTGCAGAGGGATGCAGTGCATTCACTAATTTTGATTGGCCGGATTTGCTGAGCTTTAGAACAGCACTGCATTTTAAAATTCTCCTTTTTAAAACCTGTTTCACAGAATCCCATTTGAAGACTTCTTGTGTGTAGGAAGTCGGAGTCTGTGATTCCATATATGCCTAGGCTTTACAGACTCTCAAAAAAGCTTTTTTTTTTTTTTTTTCAGAGACTCCCATTTAAATTGAATTATGCTCTGTTTGCTCTATTTCTCCTGAATTTTCCTAAGACGTTGCTTGTGTTGATTTGATTTAGAAACGACTAATATAATCAGAAGCTGAAAAAGCTACAGAAATTGAGATATCGGTCCGTCTTTGTAAATGCCCTTTGCAGCAGTTAGATTTTTCGTTCAGCCACAAAAAATTGATATATTGATTTGTTTACATGAAGCACAGCTTTTCTAATTTGCTATTGGATGACCCACTTTCAAAATGCAGAAAGCGTAATATTTTGTCATTTTTTTTTTCCCCCCTTTTAAGTCATTTTCTTTAAAAATACATTTCATTCCCAACCTATTGTATAGTCCTGAAAAACGCATTAAGGATTTTTCTTTAATTTTGCACATATTACAATCTTAGCTTGCTACAGTTTCCCCCCACATAATTCCATTTATCTAGCAGTAGGAGATCCTATAGTTTCTTTTCTCCGAAAATCTGCCTTAATAGAATATAGGAACTAATGTTCCAGCTACAATCACAGACACATGCTCTAGGGCCAATGTAGGTAAAAACTACCAATATATGTTGCACTGCGGGAGGAAATCAAAGCTTAGAGAGGAAAGCCACACATATATTGAAAGGACATAGCATCATGGTGGGAGCCATGGTATTACTAAAACACTTTTTTTTATATTATCTGTGTCCGCCTGCGGTTTAGGCTGATATAGGCTGATGCCCCTTGATGAGGGAAAAAAGATGACGTGGTGGATATACTCGCGAAACAGATTATTAAGAATACCTGTACCTGTTGCTAATCAGCTGATCTCATGGCAGCAACACAATGCATGAAATCATGCAGTTACAAGTCAGGAGCTGCAGTTAATGTTCACCTCAAACACCAGACTAGGCAAAAAATAAAAAGTAAAATGCATTGTAAAGCTGTTTTTTTTTAAGTTTTAAAAAATATTAACATAACAAATATTTCATACTGAACTGCTCTGTGCAATGAGTGTGCACAGAACAGCCCTGATCCTCCGCTTCACGGATCCATGGGGGCACTCGTGCATGTTTGCTTTCGAGCCCCGCTCTGCATCGCCATAAGACTCGCAGAGCGGAGCTCGGCCCCCCTCCTCTGGTCACTTACTGTTATTGATAGAAGCGGGAGACAATGTTGTATCTTAGCCAATGAGAGCCTCTGCTCTTGTGCACATTGCTGGATTGAGATCGGGCTCAGGTAAGTATTTAAGGGGGGGCCTGCATGCAGAAGTTTTTTTTTGCCTAACTGCATAGAGTGAAGCAAGGTAAGAAAACCTACCTTTACAACTACTTTAACTATCAATGGTGAAAACAAAATCCAGTCATTAGCACTTCTGTGAACTAAAGAACTTTAATGGGAGAGGTCAGAGGAGAATGGATAGATTGAGTCAAATTTACAGACTATGGTTACTCAGTTACCTACTCTTTATAACTGTGGTAAGTAAAAGTTGTCAGCAGAGAACCGAAAGCTGAGTGGGCACAGACTCGCCTACACTGGACTACTGAGGCCAGGAAAAATGAAGCCTGGTCTGATGAGTCTCATTTCTGCTGAGGCACACGGACTGTGGACCAATTACCAAATCAGAATGCCACAGAACATCTTTGGGATGAGAAATTCAGTAGTAATTTCTTGATGTATCCAGTCAACAAGGGCCACATGGAATAAGAAAACTTAGTCCACAAAAAAAATAAGATTTTTGTGTGCAAACGCAGGCCCTATCCATTATTATCGTTTTCTAAATAATTGCTTAGTGAGGGTACAGTGGGGCAAAAAAGTATCCTGGTGCAGGTCTACAATTTTGTTTCTGGTGTCCTTTGACAGCTCTTTGGTCTTCACCATAGTGGAGTTTGGAGTGTGACTGTTTGAGGTTGTGGAGAAGTGTCTTTTATACTGATAACAAGTTCAAACAGGTGCCATTAATACAGGTAATGAGTGGAGGACAGAGGAGCCTCTTGAAGAAGAAGATACAGGTCTGTGAGAGCCAGAAATCTTGCTTGGTTGTAGGTGACCAAATACTTATTTTCCACCATAATTTGCAAATACATTTTTTCCAAATCAGACAATGTGATTGTCTGGATTTGTTTCCACATTTTGTCTCTCATAGTTGAGGTATACCTATGATGATAATTACAGGCCTCTCATCTTAAGTGGGAGAACTTGCACAATTGGTGGCTGACTAAATACTTTTTTGCCCCACTGTATATGAGCCCATATTCCTCTGTTCTGGTTTTGGCTATCCATTACAATTTGTTATAGTGTAAGGTAGTGACATGTTGGGTTTATATGGTAAAAACAGATAAATGTCAAAGGTTCCATCTAGTCTGTAACTGCTAAAGGTCAAACAAAATGTTCATTGTTTTTATTAAAGACTTGTCCCTCTGGGAAGTATTTTGTTTATTGCTCTACAGCATTTGTTGAACAGACAACAAAAAATATTGATCATAGATACCAAATGGCAGTACTCCTATAGAAAAACGATTGATAAAATCGGTCAGCTGTTGGTGACAGTAGTAAGTATTGCTGTCCAGTTCTCTACAAATCAGCAGGATAGGGTGATAATCATGACCAGTCTTTGAATAATCTTAAGGTGAAACTAAACACACAGGGGCAGATCCACAAAGCGAGTACGCTGGCGTATCTACTGATACGCCGGCGTACTTTCAAATTTACCACGTCGTATCTTTGTTTTGAATCCTCAAAACAAGATACAACGGCATCTGGGTTAGATCCGACAGGCGTACATCTTCGTACGCCTTCGGATCGAAGATGCAATTCTTCGGCGTCCGCTGGGTGGCGTTCCCATCGTAATCCGCGTCGAGTATGCAAATTAGCTATTTCTGACGATCCACGAACGTACGAGTGGCCGTCGCATTCTTTTACGTCGTCTCTAGACGGCTTTTTCCAGTGTATAGTTAAATCTGCTGTTTCGTGGCGTATAGTTAAACCTGCTATGTTAAGTATGGCCGTCGTTCCCACGTTTAATTTGAAAAAAAAAATTTGTTTGCGTAAGTCGTCTGTGAATCGCGGGATGGACGTAATTTACGTCCAAGTCAAAACAATGACGTCCTTGCGACGTCATTTCGCGCAATGCATGGCGGGAAATTTAGGGACGGCGCATGCGCAGTTCGTTCGGCGCGGGGACGCGCTTCATTTAAATGAAACGCACCCCCTACCCACCCAATTTGAATTCCGCGCCCTTACTCCGTGAGAGATACACTACGCCATCGTAACTTACGGTGCAAATTCTTTCTGGATTCGAACCAAAGAGAAGTAAATTACGGTGGTGTAGCGTATCTCGGATACGCTGCGCCGGGGCAGATCTTTGTGGATCTGCCCCCACACTTGTTTAATTACAGCTGTCGCATGACCCAGATCTTTTCCAGCCTGTCTGCAGGGAAACATAAGTAGGAGGGGCTTCTAGTCCTTTGTTGCTCCTCACTTGTTCAAAAAAATAAAATCCGCCTTTGGACTATAGTGTAAAAAGAAATACAAATACATATGTGTGTGTATATATAATTATACATATATATATATGTATGTGTGTGTGTGTGTATATATATTTTTTTAAACCCTGATGCCCTTTGGGCTGTGCAATGCTCCTGCAACATTCCAACATTTCGTGAATGGTATCTTCAGAGAGTACCTTGACCTATTTTTGATTGTCTGGACAATATTTTGATCTTCTCAGCCTCACTCGAACTCCACCAGGACAATGTCAAGAAAGTACTAAATACTCTGTGAAGTCACGGCTTGTACGCCAAGGCGGAGAAGTGTGAGTTCGAAAAGCAGCCTATTCAATTCTTTGGTCTCACAATCTCCACTGAAGGGACTTTCATTAATCCACAGAAAATTTCAGCAATGGTGGTGGAACGCCTATCAAAAATAGCCAATTTTCTGCCCATGATAGGTACACCATCTGCTGCAGAAACTGCCCATGTGTTTATCAAAGGAATTGTGAGATTCCATGGTTTACCCAATAGCATTAAGGAGTAAAGTTTACCTCCAGGTTTGGAGAGTTCTTTGTAACGGCCTGAAAGTGGAACTCTGCCTTTTATCAGCCTACCACCCCCAGATCAACGGAGTGCACAAACCAAACTTTGGAGCAGTACCTACGCTGATTCCCAGCTTTTTCTCAAGACAATTGGGCTTCTCTGCTTCCACTGCCAGAGTTTGCCTACAACAACTCCTCATTTTCACACTAGCTACCAACCAGTCCCCATTCTGGGCCAATTACGGATTCCGCCCTGCCAGAAACCTTATCTGAATCAGCAGTACCGGCTGTACAGGACAGACTTGCCTTTGTACAATTAAATTGCCAAACCCTCCAAGAATGTATACATAAGGCGCAGTCCAACTTCAAGAGGTTCTTTGACAAAAAACGAAGGGGGAATGCTTCCTTTAAGGTCGGGGATGAGTTATGGCTATCAATTGCCAAACTGAAGGTGTTGTACCCTTCCATGAAGTTGGGGCCAAGATATATTGGTCCTTTTCCAATTAAGCGTAAAATAAACCCAGTGGCCTTCCAATTTTCCCTGCTTGATTCATACAAGATTCATCTGGTCTTTCATGCCTCTCTCCTCTAGCCGGCCTTTCTAGATCCTTTCCCAGGTAGAGTGGAACCACCTCCTCTACCAGTAACTGTTGAAGAGGAAATGGAATACGAGGTAGAATCTGTTCTAGATTTCAGAACATGAGGTAGGCAGATCCAATACTTGATCAAGTGGAAAGGGTATCCTCCCGAAGAGACATTCCTGGGAACCCGAAGCCAATGTACGTGCCTCCAGACTCCTCAGAGTTTCAGGCCAAATACCCACAGAAAATTGCCCAAATGGGCATCCAGAGGCTGCCTGTCAGAGGGGAGCACTGTCGGGACTTTAGGACCCAGCATCTCTACCAGCACTTCACATGGGCCTTTATAAGGAAGCCTGTCCGTGGCTGAAGTTGCTGATTGATCTTCAGCTTGTTACCTGTGTTCTTGTGATTCCTTGCTCCTGTGATCCTTAGTTTCTGACCTGGCTTGTTTCTGACCTGGCTTGTTTCTGACCTGGCTTGTTTCTGACCTGGCTTGTTTCTGACCTGGCTTGTTTCTGACTTATCTCCTGCCTGTCTCGGACCCCTGCTTGTGTAACGTATACCCTCTGCCTGCTTCTCGTGTTTGACCTCGGGTTCCACCTGACTTTGTCTGCTTTGCTTCCCACTTGGTTCCTGATCCCGACTTGTGTTGACTATCCTACTGTCTTAGTGATTCTACAGACCTGTCACATCTCACAGGCGCCACCTGCCTGCAGACTATGTGTTAATCACATCAGCAGTGTTCCTGAGACCACCTGCTAGCAACTCCGCAGGTGACCTGTGCTACTTTGTGCTCGACTCCTCCTGTCTCACCTCCAGGGGAGTCCAGAACTTACCCAAAAGGGAAGCCCTCTCTCCATTGGCCTCCAGCACCTGGTACCTGATGGCAAGGCTTACATCTTTATGCTATGTTAGCATACACAAATTGATGCACAAGAGGAGACAATGTGTTATGGCAGCCTATTTATATTCTTACCGCACCAAAATCACACCAAACAAGAAAAACTTGCACAGATGTGAATAGAAAATTTAATGAAGGTGAGAGTTTTCTCCAACAGGTTGGGGCACTTTAGTTCAGGGGAGCATAGTTTTGAAAATTGAGGATCACAAAGTATTTTGAGGTCTTTCTCATTGTCTGGAAAATTGATGGGAAGAAAAGTCACACAGGAGAATTTTTTCCTCCAAAGAAAAAGCCACTTTGGGGCTATAGACAAGGGAGCAACTAAAAATGACCATTGATCTCAAATCAAGCACAAAATCAAATCAACAAATCAAAACCACCAAAAAAGCAGCAAAGGGACAAATACCGCAACTCCTCAGGGATTGTCAAATGGCCATGCTCTCCCCTGACTGTCGACTCTGCAGCTTTGCTAGATCATGAATTCCATATACTTGCATAATATAAAGTCCACGAAGGGAGTCAATCATTGGGAGACATAGCAAACAGCATGTACAATAACAATCAATGTCCTAATGTGTTTTGCCTAGTCATTAGGCTCCCTATGAGCCTTTTGGTGCTCTACTATTTTCATATGTTCTATTTGTTTAGGCAGCAGAAGGGTTGATTGCCCAAAGAGCTAACAATCAGAGAAATTAAATTTCCCTATCAAACACTGATGTCTCCCTATGAAGTTTGTCATCTTTCCCATCATCCGCTTTTACTATGCTGACACTATGGCTGTTCCGTTGTGCCCCCTTTTATAGTAAGGGGGTTTATTATCGAAAAGCCCCCTCATTGACCCTTCTTAGCCAGCTGGCCATGGTTTTAAAGGCCATTCAGTGCATTATGGTTTAGCACTGGGCTGCGGGAGTGAAGCCGTGCGAGTTCAGCTGAACTCGCACGATTTCACTCCCGCCGGCAGTCCCGATTTCGGCCGCGATTTAAGAGACATCTGTGCAGGTTTCTGCACAGATGTCTATGTAAATCGCGGCCCGAAATCGCAAAAAGTAGTACAGGAACTACTTTTTGAAATCGGTGCAGCGCCGCAGATGCGGCGTCGCACCGATTAGGACAGTGTCATTGGCGGCAAATGCCGTCGATTTGAGATGCGATTTCACATGTGAAATCGCATCTCAAATCGAAGGAAATCGTACCCAGTGTGAACCTGGGCTTAAGGAAATTTGACATAATATTGCTGTGATCGTGAAGTTTAAGGTTGCAGAATTTGCTGCAAACCCATGGTAGTTCTGAATCCAAACCTCATTTTTTGTTACTATCTTTTAGAGAAATTCTTCCTTTGTTTCACAATAAAACTTGATGAACACTACCATGCATAGTTAATTTGTTGATGATAAATTTATGAAAGCTTGCGGCCAAAAGTACCATTACCTTTTCTTTACACAAAAACTGTTTACCATTATTTGCTTTTATTTCTCTTTGGTACATTATACATACATTTTGTGAATTGAGTTTTTGAAAATAACTGAAATAAAATAAAAATATGACCTTGTTATATAAAGTCTATCATTTGTATTATTTTCTCAGAGTTCATTAAAGTGCTACTAAGCCCACAACAGTAAAATCAGTCTGTATATGCAGTAAAGCATGCTTGTTATGCTCACTGTAGAACCTAAAGGGTTAAGCCTGCACATTTGTGTAAAAAGGCTGTTTGAACCTCTCTTCTCTAATCCTCTCTTTCTTCCACTGTCCCAATCCATCTCCTGATGGTACAGAGCCTTGAGGACACTCTTCACATGCTCAGTTTGGTGTGTATTGCTAGATCGTGTTTTTTTTTTCTTAGGATGGTGCTTGTGATCAGCTCAGGGCCAATTAGCACTGTCCAGACATAGGGTTAGGTGCCCTGCAGCCTCATACGACAATCAGGGGAGAAGGAAAACTCCTCCTATAATCTTTATCCAGTGCTTAGATGGACACTGATAGGAGTCACAACATTGCTATATAATGCTGAAGAGAAAAGGTATTTAGCAGTTTATCTTTACTAAATATGTTCGGTTTTCCATGTTCGGTGTACTGTGGGAGACCAGATATAGTGAATGCAGGGTCCTGGGTTTAGTAACACTTTAATCAATTTAGGCAAATTAACGTACCTGTATGTCGGTACTTTGATGTTAAATACTGGGGTTATGGCAGCAGCTAGCTGCCATAACCCCGTTTTTTTTTCAGAAACGATGTACGGTTCTCTTTTTAAGTTAAAAGTGGTCACTTTTTGGGGGGCGGGAGAGGGGAACTAGCCGTGCTCCGGTCGCATCCGCTCTCCTTACTGCATGGATGCCGAGTCAAACGTCACTTCCGCCCAATGCTCTTAAATGGGAATTTTTATTTTATTTTAAAATACATTTATTTTTTTATTGCTTTTTCGTGTAAATATGAGATCTTAGGTCTTTTTGACCCCAGAACTCACATTTAAGAGGTCCTGCCATGCTTTTTTTTATTACAAGGGATGTTTACATTCCTTGTAATAGGAATAAAAGTGACCCAGTTTTTATTTTAAAAAAAGGACAGTGTAAAAATATATTTTTTTTAAGGTAAAATAAATACGATTTTTTTATTTTTTTTTAAAGCGCCCCATCCCGCCAAGCTCTTGCGCAAAAGCAAATGCATGCGTAATTCACACCCGCATATGAAAACGGTGTTCAAACCACACATGTGAGGTATCGCCGCGATCGTTCGAGTCTGAGCAATAATTCTAGCACTAAACCTCATCTGTAGCTCAAACATGGTAACCTGTAGACATTTTTAAATGCTGCCAATGGAGATTAAGTGACGAAGTTTGTCGCCATTCCACGAGCGGGCGCAATTTTGAAGCATAACATGTTGGGTATCCATTTACTCGGCGTAACATTATCTTTCACAATAAAAAAAAATGGGATAACTTTACTGTTGTCTTTTTTTTTTTTTTTTAGTAGTTAAGGAACACAGCTCCTACCTTTCTAAGTGGGTTATACACATTGCCTATGCTGGAACTCAATTTTTTTTTGTTAATGTTACTCTTGAGCTCTCTAGTAGGGATGAGCTTTAGCCACTAAGTGGTGCCGGCCCTTTAGGATGCTTTTTTGTTGTTCCTAACATCATCCTCCTGCAGGTAGTATTATAAACCCACTGCACCTCAATGTGTCAATTCAGTTTTCTTTCTTTTATTTTAATTTTTTCCTAACTTGATTCCATCAGTGTTTCACATGTGTGTGTCATATTGAGGTTGAAGGGTTTACCTACACTTGTAAGCCTGCTTACACTTCCCTGTGGTCATGGCTCCTCATTACTAAATCTCTCTCCAGCTTTCTTCTAATTTCAGTAGCCAATGCAGATGGATCCATTATTCAATTTTACATTTCGGACTGAGATGGTCTGGTCAAAATCAATTTAAAATATGCTTAGCAAAACCTTTACTGTGTGTGTGTGTGTGTGTGTGTTATATGGATTATTTTTTGCATTATTGAGCAGTCCCTATTAATTCCTATGTGTAAACCAAACTCATGGCAACCTTCAGCAGTGCAACGGGGTACAGCTTGCTCATAATGGTGATCAGGGATTTGGCAAGGACATTTTCATTGGAAAGACTGTGTGAGTGAGGATGACACTGAGTGAAAATTGCTCAGTCGAGAAGGATGGAATTTGTCTTGATAGGCAGCACTCAGTGGTTGTGGGGGGAATTGATTAACCACTTGCTTACTGGGCACATAAACCCCCTTCGTGCCCAGGCGAAATTTCAGCTTCCGGCACTGCGTCGCTTTAACTGACAATTGCGCGGTCGTGCGACGTGGCTCCCAAACAAAATTGACGTCCCTTTTTCCCCACAAATAGAGCTTTATTTTGGTGGTATTTGATCACCTCTGCGGTTTTTATTTTTTGCGCTATTAACAAAAAAAGAGCGACAATTTAAAAAAATATATATTTTTTTTACTTGTTGCTATAATAAATATCCAAATTTTTTTTAAAAAAAACAATTTTTTTTCTCAGTTAAGGCCGATACGTATTTTTCGACGTATTTTTGTAAAAAAAAATAAAAAAATCGCAATAAGCAACTGGTTTGCGCAAAAGTTATAGTGCCTACAAAATGGGGGATATATTTATAGGTTTTTTTTTTTTTACTTGTAATGGTGGCGATTTGCGATTTTTTTTTTGTCAGGGCAGTGATATTGCGGCGGACGTATCGGACACTTTTGACACAATTTTGGGACCATTCACATTTATACAGCGATCAGTGCTATAAAAATGCACTAATTACTGTATAAATGTGACTGGCAGTGAAGGGGTTAACACTAGGGGGTGAGGAAGGGGTTAAATGTATTCCCTGGGTGTGTTCTTACTGTTTGGGGGGAGGGGACTGACTGGGGGAGGTGACCGATGCTGTGTCCCTATGTAAAGGGACACAGACCGGTCTCCTCTCTCCGTGACCGCACGTGGAGCTCTGTGTTTACACACAGAGCTCCACGTCCTGCTGTGTTACCGACGATCGCGAGTGTCTGGCGGACATCGCGGCTGCCAGGCACTCGCATCGGCTCCCGAGCGATGCGCCGGGCACGTTGTTTCCCCGCTGCGCGCCCCCAGCGGCGCGCACAGGGAACAACAACAACAGGACGTCCAGGGACGTCCACCCGGCACTTGAGAGCCGCGCTGTGGACGTCTTTTGTCCATAGCGTGGATCCCAAGTGGTTAAAGAACCTATCTCCAAAGGTTGTTTCAACTAACTGCACATATGTGGCATAGCATATATACAGGCTTACACAGTAAATAGTTCTTATTTAAGTGTAGTAATGCATTCAAGATAATAATTTACTCTGCTGAAGTCAGAACAGTAGCCACTTAAAGTGGTTGTATAGTCTTTTTTTTTTTTTACTTTTACCTACAGTTTAGGAGATTTTCCCCTTGCAATGAGCCGCTGAATGTACACAGGGGATTCTCAGCTTAAGGCCCGGCAGACGCCGGACCTTGCCAGAAAGAAGTCACTTACAGCACTGGAGCCGCGATACGCGGAAGACACGCCGAGGGAAAATGTCATCTCCCTCGGCGTGGACCGGCAGAGATACCGACGCCTCGTTTTAAGGTAAGTATTTCATAATGAACTAGTATGCGGTGCATACAAGCTCATTATACTTTTTCCTTACAGGTGGCACAAAAAAAAAAAAAAATGTTGTTGACTATTCAACCGCTTTAAAGACTGAGCCTCTTTCTGAGATTTGGTGTTTCTTTTTTTTTTATAGAAAATTACTTGGAGTCCCAAACATTTTATATATTTTTTACAACACCCTAGAGAATAAAATGGCGATCGTTGCAACACATTCTGTCACACTGTATTTGCGTAGCGCTCTTACAAGTGCACTTTTTGGGGAAAAAAATAAGACAACAGTAAAGTTGACCCAATTTTTTTTTTATATTGTGAAAGATAATGTTACACCGAATATATTGATACCTAACATGTCACACTTCAAAATTTTGCCCCGCTCGTGGAATGGCGACAAACTTTTACCCCTAAAATCCGCCATAGGCGACGTTAAAAAAAAAAAAAAATCTACAGGTTGCATGTTTTGAGTTACAGAGGAAGGCTAGGGCTAGAATTATTGCTCTCGCTCTACTGATCGCGGCAATACCATACATGGGTTGAACACAGTTTTCATATGTGGGTGCTGCTCACATATGCGTTTGCTTCTGCACGTGAGCTTGGCCAGACGGGGCATGTTAAAAATTATTTGTTTTTTTATTTATTTTGCCTTTTATTTTTACACTGTTCTTTGAAGAAAAAATAAATAATAATAATAATTGTGTCACTTTTATTCCTATTACAAGAATTGTAAACATCCCTGGTAATAAAAAAAGGCATGACAGATCCTCTTAATTATAAGATTTGGGGTCAAAAAGACCTCAGATCTCATATTTGCACTAAAATGCAATAATAAAACAAAAAAGTAATTAAATTTAAAGCGGATGTCCGCTGAAAAAAAAAATATTAAAAGCCTGCAGCTACAAATACTGCAGCTGCTGACTTTTAATATTAGGACACTTACCTGTCCTGGAGTCCAGCTTCGTCCGCAGCAAAGGACGAGTGATCGCTCGTCACTCTGCTGGCCCCCCCCCCCCATCCTCGGTGAGGGAACCAGGAAGTGAAGTGTTTCGGCTTCACTGCCCGGTTCCCTACAGCGCATGTGCGAGTCGCGCTATGCCTGCCGATTACATTAACGGGCAGTGAGGCTGCATTAACGGGCAGTGAGGCTGCATTAACGGGCAGTGAGGCTGCATTAACGGGCAGTGAGGCTGCATTAACGGGCAGTGAGGCTGCATTAACGGGCAGTGAGGCTGCATTAACGGGCAGTGAGGCTGCATTGACGGGCACAGTGAGGCTGCATTGACGGGCACAGTGAGGCTGCATTGACGGGCACAGTGAGGCTGCATTCATTGGCACCGTAAAGCTGTATTTGATGGGCAGTGAGGCTGCATTGATGGGCATAGTGAGGCTGCAATCATTGGCACCATAAAGCTGCATTTGATGGGCGCAGTGAGGCTGCACTGATGGGTGCAGTGGGTGTGCATTCATGGGCACCGTAAAGCTGCATTTGATGGGAACAGTGGGGCTGCATTTGATGGGTACTGATATGCTTTATGTTAATATTGTTAAAGTTGTTATTTCTTTTTGGAGCTTAATTCTGCTGAAAACATTTAACAGTGTAATTTCATGAGATAATTTACAAGGGAGTGTTGAGGGGCGGACTTAGAGGTGGGGCAGGTGAGAGGTTGGGTGGGGCAACTGGTGGCGAGTAACTCTTAAGGTCTGGCTAGTGGCTCAGGACTTGACATTTTGAGCCCTGCTAATGACACAGGCTTTAACATCTAGGGTAATCAAAGGGTTAAATGGTTGCCTAGCCAGTGTTTGTGTTTTTACTTATGTGTGCTGCTTTTACTAGAAGAGATGGATTTGTGTCCCTGCTTTGCTGAAACACGAAATCCATCTCTTCCCCCTGTCAGAACAGAACTCTACCTTGTTTACATAGGCAGAGCTCCATTCTAAATCTCTGCCCAACAATTGGCAGGCATTGAGTACCCGCCATTTGCAGATTGGCTTCTGCTATGAATTATCACAGCAGAAGCGGCTCGCCACCTGCAGGCAGATGTGTGGGATCACTTGTATATACGCGATCCTGCGCACAGCTGCCACCCTGTAGTAGTAAAACTGCTATAGGGCCGTCAGCAAGTGGTTAACACATAAAATGCATTAAGGTAAAGAAAACATTTAGCATTTTGAACCACTTTATTATTATACACAAAGAAACATCTGTCTTTTTGTTTATGCAACACCGATCAGCCATAAAATTATGACCACTAACAGGTAAAGTGAAAAACTTTGCTTATCTACTGCATCTTATGGCAAATACTGAAGTCAGAAAACATAAATGAAAGTGACACTTTTGCCCCTTATTTTATATCCTAAAATTGTTAACCAAATATTTGGTTCCAGGTAAGAAATGTTATGGAAGGGACTCGCTTATGTGGCTTTCCATACGTTTACATTAAGTACAGTGGTTTTCCCTAGTTCTGATCCCATCCCCCTCCGCTAACACCTGCTAAGATTAGAATAACTTAACAGAAGCGTGGTTTTCTGAGATTTCGCAGGTTCTTTCACTTTTTCACACATTTTCCTAATTCAGTAGTATGCCCTACATGTGAAATCATGCAGAGAGGATATTCACAGGGCTTACTTTTGGAATCAAAGGACATTTTCTGGTCTTTCTTTTACCCCGGAGAAATGGAAGTGCAAATGTGAGTACTAAGGTTTTCGATTCTTCTCTAGCTGATTGTCTCCGGAGCACACTGATCAGTGCAAGGCTGCATTTCATTAACACAAGGTGACAGGGCACCTGCAAAAGACAGACATCTATTAAACAAATGGCCTCCTCCTGTTCCTGAGGCACTTCAATCCCCAGGAGTACACCTTGTGTGAACACTGAGAGGTAGACAGAATGAAAACATTCATGTTATCCCCACAATCCGCTAAAGAATTCAGCTCTCTTTTTAATTGGTCTTAAATTAGGCATACATTGCATTGGCTTGAGGTTGCCACGAGTCCGCATTCCCATTCAAAAACCTCATTCAGGTGTCAAACATAAAAAAACAGGCAGCAGCCGTATCTGCTCCTAAATACACTTCAGCCACTCCTGTACCACTATTTTAAAAGAAATCCACTGCAGATTGCTTTTCATAGACTGACACAAGTATAAAAGCACCCTAATGCCTTGTACACACGATCAGAATTTCTGATGAAAATAGTCTGACGGAATTTTTTCATTGGATATTCCGACCGTGTGTGGGTCCCATCAGACTTGTTTCCGTAGGAGTTTAAAATAGAACATGTTTTATTTTTTTCTGATGGAAAAAAATTCTATCGGAAATTCCGATCGTCTGTGTGGAACTCTGACGGGAAAAAAAATCCATGCATGCTCAGAATCAAGTCGACACATGCTCGGAAGCATTGAACTTTATTTTTCTTGGCTCGTCGTGGTGTTTTACGTTACCGCGTTTTGGACGGTCGTAATTTGGTCTGACCAAGACAGCTTGAACGAAATTCCTACAGAAAATTCCATCAGATTTTATCCCATAGGAAATTCTGATCGTGTGTATAAGACCCCTTTCACACTGACATGTTTTTCAGGCGTTTCAGCGCTAAAAATAACGCTGCTATACCGCCTGAAAAAATCGTGCCCTGCAGGCTTCAATGTGAAAGCCCGAAGGCTTTCACACTGAAGCCGTGCGCTAGCAGGACCGCTCCAAAAGTCCTGCTAGCCACATCTTTGGAGTGGGGTGTTTACCGCTCCTATACCGCTCCTTCCCATTGAAATCAATGGGAAACTGCGGTAATACCGCCCGCAATGCGCCTCTACAGGTATTAACCCTTTTTTGACCGCAAGCGGGGGTTAAAACCGCACCGCTAGCGGCCGAGTATCGCGGTAAATACGACGGTATAGCAATGCTAAAATCGCGCCGCTATACCGCCACCGCACCTCCACTGCCCCGTGTGAAAGGGGCCTAAGTGTTAGTATAAAATAAAAAAAAGGTAAAAAAGAACCTCAGGAGTTGCTAACAGTATTAAGTATGTCTTGTGCTTGGGGCCTGGTTACACATGTAGCACTTAAACATGGCAGACATATATTAGTAAATATAATACTTACAAAAAATGAACCACTTCAATACCAGGCACTTTCGCACCTTTCTGCCCAAGCCAATTTTCAGCTTTCAGCGCTGTCACTTTTTAAATGACAATTGCGTGGTCATGCTACACTGTACCCAAACAAAATTTTTTCCAACAAATAGAGCTTTCTTTTGGTGGTATTTGATCACCTCTGCATTTTTTCGTTTTTGCAAAACTAATAAAAAAAGACTGAATTAAAAAATAAAATAACGTTTTTTCTTTGTTTCTGTTATAAAATGGTGTAAATAAGTAAGTTTCCTCCTTTACTGATGGGCACTGATAATGCGGCACCGATGAGGTTGCACCAATGAGATGGCAATGATAGGCGGCACTGGTGGGTGACCACGCTTGTTACCTGTATAAAAGATACCTGTCTACAGAAATTAATCAGATTCCAATCTCTCCACCATGGGCAAGACCAAAGAGCTGTCCAAGGATGTCAGGGACAAGATTGTAGACCTACACAAGGCTGGAATGGGCTACAAGACCATCACCAAGAAGCTTGGTGAAAGGGTGACAACAGTTGGTGTGATTATTCGCAAATGGAAAAAACACAACATAATTGTCAATCTCCCTCGGTCTGGGGCTCCATGCAAGATCTCACCTTGTGGAGTTTCAGTGATAATGAGAATGGTGAGGAATCGGCCCAGAGCTACACGGGAGAATCTTGTCAATGATCTCGAGGCAGCTGGGACCAAACTCAACAAGAAAACAATTGGTAACACACTACATCATGATGGACTGAAATCCTGCAAGGCCCCCCTGCTCAAGATATCACATGTACTGGCCTGTCTGAAGTTTGCTAATGAACGTCTGAATGATTCAGAGGAGAACTGGGCGAAAGTGTTTTGTAATCAGATGAGACCAAAATCAATCTCTTTGGCATCAACTCAGCTCGCCATGTCTGGTGGAGGAGGAATCCTGCTTATGACTCCAAGAACACCATCCCCACTGTCAAACATGCAGGTGGAAACATGTTTTGGGTGTGTTTTTCTCCTAAGTGGAGAGGACAACGTCACCACATCAGAGGACCGATGGATGGGGCCATGAACTGTCAAATCTGGGGTGAGAGCCTCCTTCCCTCTGCCAGGGCGATGAAAATGGGTTGTGGATGGGTATTCCAGCATGACAATGACCCAAAACACGCAGTCAAGGGAACAAAGGAGTGGCTCAAGAAAACACATTAAGGTCCTGGAGTGGCCAGACCTTAATTCCATAGAAAATATGTGGAGGGTGCTGAAGGTTCAAGTTACCAAGCTTCCACCTTAAACCCTAATTTCTTGGAGAGGATTTGCAAAGAGGAGTGGGACAAAATCCCTCCTGAGATGTGTGCAAACCTGGTGACCAACTACAAGAAACGTCTGACCTGTGTGATTGTCACAAGTGTTTTGCCTACAAGTACAAAGTCATGTTTTGCGAAGGGGTCACATACTTATTTCACTCATTAAAATGCAAATCAATTTATAACTTTTTTTAAATGTATTTTTCTGGATATTTTGTTGTTATTCTGTCTCTCATTGTTCAAATAAACCTACCAGTAAAATTATACAGTCTGATCTTTGTCAGTGGGCAAACGTACAAAATCTGCAGGGGATCAAATACTTTTTTCCCTCACTGAAACTGTATGAGATTTGCAGTGCGTTTTGTAGCACTTTCAAGAATACTATAATGTTTTCATACACTTAAATCTCTTGTAATGTTTGCAATAAACAATTCATGTTGAATTAGGAGTATTATGGGAGCATTTCCAAAAACTACAGTTAGGCCTTGTACACACGATCAGTCCAAACTGATGAAAACGGACTGAAGGTCCGTTTCATCGGTTAACCGATGAAGCTGACTGATGGTCTGATGTGCCTACACACCATCAGTTCAAAAAACGATCGAGTGCAACGCGGTGACGTAAAACACAACGACGTGCAGAGAAAAATTAAGTTCAATGCTTCCAAGCATGCGTCGACTTGATTCTGAGCATGCGCGGTTAGGCGTCCATCGGTCAAATTTTAAAGCAAGTTCTATTTTTTTTGACCGAAGGATAACTGACCGATTGCGCCCACACACGGTCCTTCAGGCTGTTTTCATCAGTTTGGACTGATCGTGTGTACGCGGTCTAAGAGGTGAAATCATTTGCTGCATGCAAAGGGGTTTCAAACACCAAAACCTAGTATGAACAGTCCCAAATTAAAATGATGCCGATTTTGTGAACAAGCTTGTTGCCATTGTTTCTGCCCTTGTAACTACTGGACAATACTTACAAACACTTTGGGCCAAATCCACAAAGATTGTGCGTAACTTAATTTTTTCCATTTAAGTTACACTGCCTTAAAATTTCTACCTAAGTGCCCGATCCACAAAGCACTTACCTAGAAATTTTGGGCTGTGTAACTTAAATTCCGCCGGCGCAAGGCGTTCCTATTTTCATGGGGGCGATTCCCATTTAAATTAGGCGCGCTCCCGCGCCGGCCGTACTGCGCATTTTCCCGACGTGCATAGCGCGAAATTACGTTACGCCGAGCTTTGTGGATCGCGTCGGGTCAATAAAGTTGCGTCGGGAAAAAAAAAAGATACGGCGGGAAAAAAATAAAAAATAAATAAAAAAAATCGCGTCGCTGGACAGAAGGGTCTGCTTTTACATGGTGTACTAACTTTACACCTTGTAAAAGCAGCCCTAATTTTGCGTTTGCAAACTAAAACTTACGGAGAAAAAACGAAGCTGAAAAGCTTTGTGGATCTCCGTAAGTGCTAATTTGCATACCCGAGGCGGCATTTCGACACGAAATGCCCCCAGCGGCGGATGCGGTACTGCATCCTAAGATCCGGCAGTGTAAGTCCCTTACACATGCCGGATCTTCTGCCTAACTATGGAAAACTGATTCTGTGGATCAGTTCCATAGTTAGGAACAGGGATACGACGGCGTAACAGCAGTTACGCCGTCGTATCCCTTTTGTGGATTTGGCCCTTTTTTCTTAATTGAACTTTAACGTACACTGGAGGGGTGTTCAGGTACAAGGGTTATGCTGCTACCTTGAAGAGATTGGATACTGGTAAACAAGAGCTGTAAAGACAGCCCAATGTAATCCCTCCCACTCCCAGCCTGCTTCAGTTTTTGCTAGTGTCACAGGTGATCAGACAATCTTTCTGCTCTGAGAAAAGCAATCCGCTTTTACATTTCTCAGTACTTCAACTGTCCTTGTGACGGACTTGCATTGTTTAAAGACCCTATGGATCTATGGGATCTCAGGATCCTGGTTCAATGCTGAGGGATCCTTCTGTCCAACAATTGTGGTCCTTCTTTATTGTGTTGACATGGATACTATTAGCAAAATATCGAGATTAGGCCTTTTCTTGGTACACGTGTAGGACCCTTTGGCTCAAATGTTAGTTTTCTGAGCTTCAGTGCAAGGAAAGCCTTTTGGGTATGCTCTTTGATTGGCCCTGCCTCTTTGACCAATCCCTGAAATATTTTATTAAGGAGGGAAAAGTACCCTTTTACCCCAAAAAAAGATGATGAAACCCCCTTCTGGGAAAACACTCTGCTGTACCGTTCTGCCATAAGTCCTAAGCCTGGAATTCCTCCAGTCCTCCTCTAAATGCGTTCCTCTGGTCCAGAGACTACAAGCTGAAATTTCAAGTCTCTTCTTCCATCCAACTTCATGTTGTCAACATCTCTGCTTGCTACAAAACTGAGGCAGGCTGGGAATGGGAGGGGGTTATACTGGGCTGTTCTTTAATGCTTGTACCATTGTCAAGTCTCCTGAAGGCAAGAACATAACCTTATGTACCTCAGTACTCATCTTGTGTACCGTATTAGACTCCAATAATTTTTTATCCAGTTAATATGAAATCTATTTTCGTGAACTGGCCCTTATCAGCAGAATCTGTTGCTGTTGAACAGCACAGCGGGACTCAGAATTATTGGAGAGATTGCATCCCTCAGATGCTTTTAAAGGAGAAGTTTGGCTGAGCTTTTTCTATGGGTCACAGGCATGCAGTTGGTTTTGCACTCCTGTGACCCATTTTTCAGCAGAGAACGGTCTGAAGTTCGGTCACTGGAATCGGTCTAGGTACCGCGTCATCATGACAAAGTCTGGATCCGCTAGGTGCCTTTACTGATGCCTGTCTCGGCTTCCCAGTGAGCTGCTGAGAGACTGAGATGGCCGCTCCCCACCCCTACACAGCTCGACGCTCCAGTAAGCGTGGAAGATCAGAGAGGAGAGCTCCTGATTGACAGTCAGCAGCTCTTCGCTCTGGGATCTGTGAGACCCGAGCCATCTGCAATCTTCGATCGCTCGGTTTTCTCAGTGTGGAGGCAGTGGGGGACAGATGTAGCATCGGACTGATGCTACAGCCACCTAGGTACATATAAATTGGTAAAAAATCTAAACAAAAGCATACTTCTCTTTTAATAAATGAGCCCATAGGTTTTTCTTGCGGGAGAATATAAAATGCTAAAAATAACTAAATATAAATGACTACAGATATTTGTAGAAGCTATTTTGAGAAAGTCCAATTCCCCATCTTGCCACCAGAGTCAGCACTCTGGCCCTCCAACGATCTTTGGCGTGTTGGACTGAAGGGGGTCGGGAGTGGCTATCTCAGTGTCCCAGAAGCACGCAGAGAGGCTAAGCCAGCTGCTGGTCAGGCATGTAGATGGATCTTGACATTATTGTCAGGATCCCTGCAGAGCCTGGACCAGCTCTGTGCTGTTATGGGCTTTAGTTAATTGTTGGCTGAATCTGGGTTACAGGAGTGCACTTTTGTGACCTACAGGGGAAGAATGGCCAAAAAGAGCTTTGGCCATACGTCTCCTTTAAGGTGTTTAATGAGATTCACTGCATTTGTTTTATTTGGTGTGCAGTTCGTGTCTTCCTAACAGCTGTATATAAAAAAATGTATACAGTATGAATTATAAATGAAAAGAAAATATACCTATTTGATATCCTGGTGGAAAAAGTAGGATTGCAATGAATGGGCTACGCTGCTGCACATCTATACATTGATTGTGCTGATGTTTGAATGGCTGAATTGATCCTAGAATGCTGGTATTTTTAGATAAAATCTTTCCAGTCTACAGGTATAACTGCTTGGCTTAATTTTGCTTCACCTTATATTATGCAAACAAGATTTCCATTTTATAATTAAAGCAAAACTATAAGATGCTAAATACATAATTGCAATATACTGTATATGTTAATGTTTTACTTGCCAGTCTTTCTTGAGGTTCACTCCCACCCTTGCATACAGCATAGCATTGTCCCCATCCTCACTTTCCTTTACTGTAAGTAAAGTTTAAAGTAGTATGGCTATCTCCTGCCGTGTACAATATAATGGTTAGCAAGGGAGCAGAAGCACACTGGGGAGGTCATCATTTTATGCTCTGCTTTTCTCTGCCTTTTTGTTTACTCTTTTATAGAATGGGCTTGCGGTGCTGCTGCTGCTGCCTCTCTTCCTGCACTATACAGAATTCTGACTAGTATATGTACTATTTCAAATACATTATGGAATTGTATTTCAATACATAACCGCATTTTTATTTCTTCTTTAAAGCGACCCTGCTAGGTTCCTAAAAATGGTAGTTGAAAGGTTCCTGCAAGAAAAGGGGTAATATAATCTCATCTCCCACCTTCTCAATATTCCAGCATCACAGCCTCACCAGTCTCTTAAGGCTTAGACAATTCTGGAAGCGTCATATACATGTGTCCCCTGGCGTATGCTGCAGCTTCCAGCCCATTTGTCATGATGTGGCTTACGATCAATTTGCCATGATTGTCCTACAGTGATGTAAACACGAGGTATATGCCCTTTGCATGCCATACCGGAAACAATCCTAAGAGTGTTGCAACAATTTACAATATAATATGGATAAGATATGTCTAAGATTGTTTCAACGTGCAAAGCTCTTCTTTTTTTGCATGATCACTTCAACAATCCAGCACTGCACAGGGGACCGTTCATGCCTAAAGTGTCCTTGTGAGGCCCACAAATGTTGTCTTTTTATGCGATTATGTAATAATGAAGTTTTTTCCCTTTGAAACAAGCTTGTTGGTGTACGGACGACATATCTTATTCTCTATAGGAATGTAGAGATCAGATTAAAAACGACAGAATGCAGCGGGTGATGCAGACGTCTAAGGCCGCGTACACACGGTCAGTCAAAACCGATGGAAACGGACTGAAGGACCGTTTCATCGGTCCAAACCGATGGTGTGTGGGCCCCATCAGTCAGTTATCCTTTGGTCAGAAATGTTAGAGCTTGCTTTAAAATGTAACCGATGGACGCCTAACCGATAGGTCAAAACCGACGGTTAGTATGCAAAAGAATCGGTTAGAAACCCGCACATGCTCAGAATCAAGTCGACGCATGCTTGGAAGCATTGAACTTCATTTTTCGCAGCACGTCGTTGTGTTTTACGTCACCGCGTTGCACTCGATCGTTTTTTTAACTGATGGTGTGTAGGCACATCAGACCATCAGTCAGCTTCATCGGTTAACCGAGAACGGTCCTTCGGACCGTTCGAATCAGATGGACTGATCGTGTGTACGCGGCCTAAGGCCCTGTACACACGATCAGTCCAAACTGATGAAAACGGACTGAAGTTCAGTTTCATCAGTCCAAACCTACCGTGTGTATGGCCCATCAGACTTTTGTCCTTCAGACCAAAGTTTTAAAACTTACTTTAAAATCGGACTGATGGACTGATGACCGATCGGTCAAAACCGATGGTTTGTATGCAAAAGCATCGGTTCAAAACCCGCGCATGCTCAGAATCAAGTTGACGCATGCTTGGAAGCATTGAACTTCGTTTTTTTAGCACGTCGTTTTGTTTTACGTCACCGCGTTGGACTCGATCGGATTTTGAACTGATGGTGTGTAGGCACATCAGACCATCAGACTTCAGCCTTCAGTCCGTTTTCATCAGTTTGGACTGATCGTGTGTACAAGGCCTAACACTTCCAGAAGTGTCATGTGTAGGGAGGCCCCCTGAGTGATGACATCTACGTGTTTTTATTTTTTATTTCTAAAAACTTTTCTACTCCTTTTTGGAATTGGGATGAAAGTTCAATTTGAAGCATTTGGATTTTTTCTTTAGTCTTCATTACAATACTTAAAAAAAAAAAAATGTGACCAGGGCACACTAATATGTTTCATTATAATATTGGTATGAAACCAGCATCTCAAATAAAACTCATTCACTGGAAATAAAGTATTTATTTTTTGGATAGAAACCTGACATACTTTCTATGTACGTGTATAGGTTTTGTTCCATGATTCACCGGTGAATTGTTAGGTAGCCATATAGTGCTTGCTCTTGTTTTCTTTTCATTCACATGAACAAACCAATATAGAAAGAAAAACATTACATTTCACACTTTGTTTCTCACTTATTTGTGAGCCTTCCTGATATTCTGCTCCACTAATCAAGGGTTTTCCTGCTTTGACAAATGATTTGTGCACTTGTGCTCTTTTTGTTAAGGTATTCTCCATTGGTTGACCACACGCAATGTAAAACTGTTCATTATCCGGAGGATTGAATTGAGTGGCCATCTAGTTAATTAGGGCACTGTCATAATATCCAATGTGGTCTTTGTATAAAAATTAAAATGCATTATGCGTAGCTTGGTATTTGGCTTTTCTTCATTTCTCAACAACACAGAATGTAGAACACATTTAATTTTAATGGTGCATTTATGGAAATGATCCCAGTATTCCTCATATATAAAGAAAAGTGTGCATTTAACTTGGGGTTACCGGTCATCTTTCCCTTTTTCATGTTGCTAGGAATTAAGAATATTTAAATGAATGTATATTAAATATTTATTATGTACCTAGAATACATTTTAAAATGTTTATCTTTAGGTTCTAAACCTAAAAGATAAATGTATATCTGATTATTCGAAACTGCTTTGCTGAAAAAGCCTGTTTTTTTTTCTTTTTACACAGCTCAATAGCTTAAGTTCAAATGCACATTTGCACCTCTGAATGAGTCAGAGGAGTGACTTATTCTCATACCTTTCTTGTCTTGAAGTTCTGTACAGAGCCATACAGATAGGGGTGCAATGGATCGTCACCGATCCGTGATCCAAACGGGCCACCCCGTTCGGATCGGCACACCACGCGATCTGCGGCCTCGGCCATAGGAAAGTCCCCGGCTTCGGCCTAGCTCTGGAGCGGCGGCCATCTTGCTTCACCCCAGTAGAGACAGCGTGACACTCCTCAGCGCGCCGACTACAGACCCGGGAACTGCAGACATGTGGAGACAGCATCTCCGAGATCTGCACCTGCCAGTAGGAGACACCATCACCCGGGGAGCATGGCTGTTTGTGCTGAGCGGAGGAGGGGGACACCCAGTGACACCGGAGGAGGGGGACACCCAGTGACACCGGAGGAGGGGGACACCCAGTGACACCGGAGGAGGGGGACACCCAGTGACACCGGAGGAGGGGGACACCCAGTGACACCGGAGGAGGGGGACACCCAGTGACACCGGAGGAGGGGGACACCCAGTGACACCGGAGGAGGGGGACACCCAGTGACACCGGAGGAGGGGGACACCCCCCCTCTTCTGGTGTCACTGGGTGTCCCCCCCCTCTTCTGGTGTCACTGGGTGTCCCCCCCTCTTCTGGTGTCACTGGGTGTCCCCCCCCCCTCTTCTGGTGTCACTGGGTGTCCCCCGAAGAGTGGGACACCCAGTGACACCAGAATAGGGGGACACCCAGTGACACCAGAATAGGGGGACACCCAGTGACACCAGAAGAGGGGGGGACACCCAGTGACACCAGAAGAAGGGGGAGGACACCCAGTGACACCAGAAGAGGGGGGGGACACCCAGTGACACCAGAAGAGGGGGGGACACCCAGTGACACCAGAAGAGGGGGGGGACACCCAGTGACACCAGAAGAGGGGGGGACCCCCAGTGACACCAGAGGAGGGGGGGTCCCCCAGTGACACCAGCAGAGTGGGGGGGACCCCCAGTGACACCAGCAGAGTGGAGGGGGGGACCCCCAGTGACACCTGAGAGGAGGGGGACCCCCAGTGACACCTGAGAGGAGGGGGACCCCCAGTGACACCTGAGAGGAGGGGGACCCCCAGTGACACCTGAGAGGAGGGGGACCCCCAGTGACACCGGAGAGGAGGGGGGGACCCCCAGTGACACCGGAGGGGAGGGGGACAACGTTTTTTTTTCTTTTTTGCTGATCCGAAAAATGATCCGATCCGTGACTCCTGATCCGAGGATCGATCCGATCCGTGAGTTTTTTGATCCGTTGCACCCCTACATACAGACATAATTTGTTTGAAATCAGACAACTATAGTGCACAACCAACTGTGCTCTCTGTTTAGAAAAACCACACAGCCTTGTGACTCCTGTGTCAGTGATGCACTCTGTATTATATACTTAAAGGGGTTGTAAAGGAACATTTTTTTTTTTTCATAAGCATCCTTTACCTGCAGACATTCCTCTTTTCACTTCCTCATTGTTCGTTTTTGCTCAGAAGTTGCTCTATTTCTTCTCTGTTCTGTTCACTTCCTGCTTGTCTGATTTTACTGACCACAGTGAAGGGAGGCTTTACTGCGGTGGTCAGTGACGTGCTCACCCCCTCCTGGGAACTACATCTGTGTGGCAGGACCCTCTCTACGTGTTAGAGACTTCAAGGAGGTGTGAATTACTGGGCGTGCCGCAATTCATACTGGGAAATGTAGTTCTTACATGAACGAGCGCCGCAAACCAGGAAGTGAATGAGAGAACAGAAACTAGAATGCAGGAGGTGATATAGATGAAGGAATTTAATAGGTATTTAATCGTTTTTTTAACAGAATCATTACTCTATTCTGTCTGTCTACCTTGCAGACATTAATTTTAGGCAATTTTTTTTCCTTTAGTGACCCTTTAACTATAAAATAAAGATTTAATCATAACAGTATAAAATGAATAGAAAAAAAATATGTGATAATGTGCAAATTAAAAAGAAAACGCAAAACCATTATCAACTATAATTAGAGAGGACTCTGCATTTTAATTGGAAAAACAGAAAGTGTTCTTTTGTCAAACACTAAATGTAACTGTATCTTCACAAAGTGAATCATGACATTAGCAACACACTTTACTTTGTATTGGTAAATGTTTTAATTGTAATATACTTTGAACGATTCAGGAAGACTGTTCAGTTGACTTTCTCCTCTAAAGAAAAGTAAATTTTGACATTTACCACTTTTCACTCACACTTAAGGCCCGTACACACGATACGAAAATTGGAAGTAAAATTTCGTCCGAAGAACGATCTGCCAATTTTGAGATCATTCGTATGGTGCTTTCGACAGCCGATTACAGTTTTTCATCGGACAAAAGCTGGATGTGCATCCTATAAAATGTTTGTCGTATGTGACCTCGACCTCCGATTTTCATTTTAATTAGTACGGTTTTCATACGAAAAGAATCGTAAGAGCAAGACAACGCTTGCCGAGAAACTAGAATACATACAAAACTAGTCAACGCGTTGTGTCACTTATGAAGTTGTATTCTGTTGTACGTGAATTTTCGAGACTAACATGCAACAAAAATGGGTCTTCCGAAAATCTGATCGTGTGTTTAGGCTTTAGTCCATTTCCACCTTTGCAGTCATATTTGAGAAACCCCCACTATGTTTGTGTTCCCATTCACATAGCGTGTCTAAAAAGTAAGATTTTTTTTTTTTTAACCTTTTCGGTTGTTTGTTTGGAGTAGGTTTATACGTATGACTCGGTAGGAGGCTGGTATTGTTCAGAATAGCTGCAATTAGGGGACACATTTAGGAACATAATTTCCCAGCACCCTCCTTATAACCTTCATAGAAGGTAAACACTACAGTACGCAGATATTTTCAGTAAGTAAAAAGGTAAGCAGCAACTTTTTTTATATTATTTTAAGTTCTGCTAAATGAATGGAAACACTTTTAAGCTGAACTCCAGTCCCTTGCCTTCCATCTTGCACAGGCTCTTCTTCTGTGATAAAATAGCTTACTTTGATTTCACTGCAAGCTGTAGGCTTTTCATGGTGTACATTAGAAGTTACAGCAAGTCAAATAGAGCCTGCCCTATTTCCTGTCTGGAGGGCATCTAGCCATTTACTCCCCAGCCTTACTGCCCCTGGTCCACCTCGGGGGTTGATTAGATTTTAGTTGTTTCAATCGTGGATGCTCCACACCCATTGCCTCTCCTACCAGACATGAGACCTAGTGAGGATGCCATATGGTAAGTAATAAAAACAGGTTTTATTTAAGAATGTCATCATGTTGATGAAAAGACAAACCTAGTGCTCATAGGACAGACTAGGTGAGTATTTAAAAAGTATTGTTTATTAGAAACATATGATCTATACAGTAGAAAAAAATTAAATGCCGTACAAAAATACAGGCATGAATATAAATGCCCTCTGGTGTGAAGGGCTATTGCACGTAGCTGTAGGAGATGACGCCTGACATGTTTCAGACCCCTAGGTCCTGCTTCATAGGCTGAATGTCATCTGAAAGCTTACATACGTCTATAAAGTGAACATATTTAAACATTAGTATAATAGTACAATTTTCATGTTGATGAGGGGGAACCAGGCAAGACAAATTTATAGGCAGATTAAACGTCGGCTTTAATCTTTCTTTCCCATAAAGGCTATATTGACTAGGGTCCTTCACCTTGTATTCATTTTGTATGTCTTAACTTTTTTTTCCTATTCTTGCCATAGTGATTTAGGGGTTTACCCACCTTTTGTCTGTAATTGACTTACCCTTTCCCCACCATTCTAGCTTTAAGGACTAGGGTTTTTTGACCCCTGTATGTAACTGGTTTAACCTTGCCTTTGCATTACTAGCAATATATACAAGCTGAAGTTGATTGGCTACCATGCATAATAACAACCACTTGCCGACCAGCTGTCGTAGTTATACTGCGGCAGGTTGGCTGCGTAAATCGACGAAGGTGTAGGTCGGGCTCGTACGCACTCCCTTTGGCCAGTCAATCGGCAGGTATGGAACCAAAATCTTTCCTCACAGTGACAGAATGGGGATCTGCCTGTGTAAACAATGCAAATCTCTGTTCTGACAGGGTAGATCATACAGATCCTGTCTTTCTGCTATGCAGGAAGACAGATCTGTGTGTTGTCTCAGAGAGCCCTTCCCCCATACAGTTAGAACACACAGTGAGGGAACACAGTTAACCCTTTGATCGCCCCCTGTTAACCCCTTCTCTACCAGTGTCATTAGTACAATAACAGTGCATATTTTTAGCACTGATTACTGTAATAATGTCACTGGTTCTAAAAAAGTGTCAAAAATGTCTTTTAGGTGTTCTATATGTCCGCCGTAATGCTGCAGTCCCACTGATCGCTACCATTGCTGGTAAAAAAATAAATAAAAATGCTATAAATCTATCCCCTATTTTGTAGACGTGGAAACGTTTGCGCAAACCAATCAATAAACACTTATTGGTATTTTTTTTTATCAAATATACAGTATGTAGCAGAATACAAATTGTCCTAAATTGATGAATACAGATTTTTTTTTTAATGTTTTATAGCAAAAAGTAAATAAAAAAATGTCTTCAAAATTGTCGCACTTTTTTGGTTTATAGCGTAAAAAATAAAAACCGCAGAGGTAATCAAATACCACCAAAAGAAAGCTGTATTTGTGCGGGAAAAAAAAAAGAACATCTTTGTTTGTGTACAGCGTTGCGCAATTGTCAGTTAAAGCGACGTATCGCCTGGTCATTGAGAGGGTAAATCTTTCCGGGGCTGAAGTGGTTAAAAAAAGTACACGATGATAAATTTAGGTTTCTGTATAGACTTTTTATGAACATGTACCAACCTGTTACAAGCGGTACCAAGCACCCTTTATATGTATTTTAATTTGCAAGTAAGGGATTACAATTGTGTATAATGTGAATAGCTAATTATGATGGGTTTAAAGCAAAACTCAAGAATGGCGGTCATAGATGTCCAGAGGAGCAAGGTGCCTGTGGTTCATCACTGCTGAATTCTGAGCATGTGCTTCTTCTACGAAATCATTTTGATACTAGAAAAAACTGTTCTAGAAGAAGTAGCTCAGGGTTTGCTGATTTGGTACATTTAACCTTTAGCTTTACTTTATGACTTCTCATCTGATTGGTAAAATAGTAGAGAAATTTGCTATCACTGTAGTTTTCTTTTCTGGCCGGAATTTTCGTGACAGAAATTTCAACCAATTTGCCACAGTATGACTAACATGTCAATTGTCTGAAAGTATTATTCTGTGTTATGAACTAAATGTATATCCGGCACTAGGATGATTTTTTTCTTATTATTATTTTTGCACTGCACATTGTAGAACTTTCCGTGCACACTGGGTTTAAAAAAAACGCTTCTACGGGAGTTTTGTGGGGGGGGGGGGGTTTCTCCTGCCTGTAGAAGGAGATAAATGTTCTCCTATGTGTCCATGCATATTTAACCACTCTACTACCGGCCGCGATGGACGCCGGGCACCCGCGATTGCCCAGTAACTGAGCAGGACCGTGGATCTCTGTGTGTAAACAGAGATCCACGTCCTGTCAGGGAGAGGAGACCGATGCTGTCCCTTGTACATAGGGACACAGATCAATCACCTCCCCCAGTCAGTCCCCTTCCCCCACAGTTAGAATCACTAGTAGGGAACACATTTAACCCCCTTCCTCGCCCCTAGTGTTAACCCCTTCCTTGCCAGTCACATTTATACAGTAATCAGTGCATATTTATAGCACTGATCGCTGTATAAATGTGAATGGTCCCAAAAATGTGTCAAAAGTGTCTGATGTGTCCGCCATAATGACGCAGTCCCAATAAAAATCGCAGATCGCCGCCATTACTAGTAAAAAATAAATAAAAAAGAAATCATAATTATGTCCCCTATTTTGTAGGCGCTATAACTTTTGCGCAAACCACTATACGCTTATTGCGATTTTTTTACCAAAAATATGTAAAAGAATACGTATCGGCTTAAACTGAGAAAAAATATAGTTTAAAAAAAAATAAAAAATGGGATATTTATTATAGCAAAAAATAAAAAATAGTGTGTTTTTTCAAAATTGTCGCTCTTTTTTTTATTTGTTGCAAAAAAAAAACGCAGAGGTGATCAAATACCACCAAAAGAAAGCTCTATTTGTGGGGAAAAAAGGACATACATTTTGTTTGGGAGCCACGTCGCACGACCGCGCAATTGTCAGTTAAAGCGACGCAGTGCCGGAAGCTGAAATTTCGCCTGGGCAGGAAGGGGGTATATGTGCCCAGTAAGCAAGTGGTTAAAGAGTAGAGTTTAGAGGCAAAAAATAACCCATCACAAATGCTCATAAATGCTGTGTTTTGGGGGAGCGTTGGGTGTTTTCAAGTGTATATTGATTATAATGAAAATGAGCATGGTGGAATGTTTTGGGGGGGGGGGGAAATTGCTTATTAAACCAAATGCCCATAAACTCTCCTAAACTTTTGTGCATTACAAGCTACTATAATAATTTTTCATGACACTTTTCCTGCCAGAGGTTATATTTCTTCTCCTTGTTTGCATGGACCTTTAAAAAACTTGGATAAAGTGAACCTTGAGTTGAAACCAAAACATATTATTTGATGTAGCACCCTGGAGTTTAGGCAGGGATGCTCCTCACAAATTTACTTGCCAGGAGTAGTCCACCTGGTTGATTTGTTAGAGATCCATTGATTTCTCGCCTTATTGCACTTTTCTCTTTCCACTAGGTGGCCGGATACTTGGTGGTACTAGATATGAGAAGGGCAATTCAGAGTCAGGTTATGGATATATGGGGGATCTCATGGTCAGGGGTTTTCTTGGATTCCTTTGCCTGCTGGGAGAGACTTTATATTCAGGTGGAGTCAGGTGATCTATGTTCTGTGCCACCCAGACAGCTGTCTGGGTGGACGTGTGTGTCGTGTTGCCCTGGGCTGCTAGGCTGGCGATTGGGCCTATCCCAGGGGCATCTGGCTGCTAGGCTGTCTGGGGCTTATCCAGAAGCAAGAGAGCAGCGCAGGGTTGGGATTTCGGCTTGCAGTACAACCAGAAGTGACGGTTCTGCTGGCCAGAGAACCTGTCAGTGGTCGGAGGTAGAGAGGAAGCTCATGCACCCTATTACCAGGGACCACAGTGAGTAACTGAAGCAAGTACTGGAGTCACGTTCTCCCCGAACGGGCACAGTGGAAAACCGGGAAACTTCAGATGGTGATCAAGTCAGGGACCCAGCCAGTGGAGGTGATGCTTGCAGAGTAGCCTTGTGTGCCAAGCTAGGGACCGAACAAGCCAGTAGGGTGAAGCTTGAAAAGTATTGGGAGTGCCAGGCTAGGGACCCAGCAGAGAGGCAGGGGTGACACTTGAGGAAGATACCACTGTATAGATCGTAGGAGCTGAAGGCATTCAGTGGCAGTGAATCAGTCTAGTAGAGACCGGGAGCTCAATGGGCTGAAGAACTACGAGGAGAAGTTGTAGTGAAGGTGAAAGAACTGTTACCCTTTGTGTTAGGAACAGTTAAAGACTGTTGCCATAGGAGACAGCATTCCTGCACGTGCAGATGTGGCTTCTTGCTGGAGGCCTTTCCTTGCACAGCTGTCCTCTTATTGAAGTCTCGGAGTCTGCTAATTGAACTTACAACTATTCAACCTGGCCCTAACCCGCTTTCCCCCATAAAAGTTTGTAACAGAAATAAATATCTCTTTTTCATTCAAGAAGTGTCTGGCGCCCAATAACTTCCACCTTCCACCCACTATGCTTCACAACCCACCACATACTGAAGGATGTCGGCTATCTCTGGCCATGGAGGTTCTCATTGGACTGAAGGAGGCCAGAGACCTTGCTACACTACTATATTTTAGTCAGGAACAGAAAGCATAAGCAACTGGGTCATACCTTTTATCTTACCCTCTGTCATTCCTATGCATTTTAGTTTTAAGACCAAATACACTTTACATTTACCCACAAATAAACAACCTATGCAAGTGTTATTCATTTTCTCGTTTTTTTTAGGCTGAGACCTTTTAAGCCTGCTCAGGTCATGGGATTAGAATATATTCCAGGGATAATGGAAAAAAAAACTACTGTTACTTGTTGTATAAATTATTGGTGATGTTTAGGGCTGCTTTACAGCCATAATTTATGTCATTAAAGCCGAGGTTCACACTAAAAACTATTTTCTAACATTACATTGAGCTGACTCTCGACAATGACAGTATGCCGTTTTCTTTTTTTTTTTTTTGCTGTACATAACTCGTACAGATTTTTTCTTACCCAGGGTCCGGGTAGTGACTCCCGCAGGAGTGGGCGTTCCTTTCCAGCAGGTGATTGACAAAAACTACCTCCCCCCGTCGCGTAAGGAGCGTCACGAGTTGCCGAAAGAAGCCGAACGGCGAGTTGGCGTTATACGGCGCCTGCGCACCGCCGTTCGGCTTCTTTCGGCAACTCGTGACGCTCCTTATGCGACGGGGGGAGGTAGTTTTTGTCATCACTACAATCACCTGGTGGATAGGAACGCCCACTCCCGCGGGATTCACTACCCGGAAGCCATTGGGGAAAATGGCTGTACGAAGGTATGTACAGCGGAAAAAAAAAAAACACGCATACTGTCATTGTTGCAAGCGAGCACAATGTAAAGGTAGAAAAATGTTTTAGGGTGAACCTCCGCTTTAATTTATTACAGGTACTTGTATAGCGCCGTCATTTTACGTAGCATTTCCTGCCCTCAAGGAGTTTACAATCTAAGGGTCCCTTACTTGCTTTCATTCATGCACATACCAGGGCCAAATTAGACAGGAGCCAATTAACCTACCAGCATGTCTCCGGAGTGTGGGAGGAAACCGTAGTACCTGAAGGAAACTCACGCAGGCACAGGAAGAATATGAAAACGCTGTGCCATGGTTGGGATTCAAACCGATGAACCTAGTGCTGCTTGGCTCTTCCCATTGCTATAGCCTCACCATCTCACAGATATTTTTAATCATTCAGTGGGAAGCGTGACTGTATTTGTTAATTATTTATTTAAAGTGGTTGTAAGGGTTTGTTTTTTATTTTCTAAATAGGTTCCTTTAAGCTAGTGCATTGTTGGTTCACTCACCTTTTCCTTCAATTTCCCTTCTAAATGTTTTTTTTCTTTGTCTGAATTTCTCACTTCCTGTTCCTCCTCAGTAAGCTGTTCTGGCTGACTAACCCCCATGGATGATGGTGGAAAGCTTACTGCGGAGAAACTGGAATTGAGAAATTCAGACAAAGAAAAAAAAAATTGGAAGGGAAATGGAAGGAAAAGGTAAGTGAACCAACAATGCACTAGCTTAAAGGAACCTATTTATAAAATAAAACGAACCTTTAGAAACCCCTTTAAGTATACTGGGAATACATCAATTAAGTGACATAGAATTACCTTTCAAAAGCAGTGGCGGGTCTAGACGGGGGCCTGTTAGCAAGTATCATAGGGGAGGGGGAAGGGGAGACCATAGGTAGAGGAATTGTGGTGCGTGTAGCTTGAAGTTTGGTCTTGATTGTAGGATGATGCAACTTAGAATTGGGAATTTTAACTTTCAGCCATGCAGTTTCCTGTATGGAGAATACCGAGTCCTCCTGTTTTATTTTTACCCGGGTCTTGGACAGGGAGTAACGGCACAAATCCACTATATGGGCTGGGTAAATGGCTTTATGATATATTATCATTTTTGGTACACTTAAAACACCTTCAGGCTTGGGGGAGAGGTAAAATAATTAACTTAATTCTAAACATATTGTTATTCCACATAAATGATATAAAAGGTGCCTTAGTGTCCAAACCAAAACATGGCGAGTGGTCTCCAATCCTTGAGTTCTTTTCTGACCTTCGTAGGAAGTAAAATTAAAGAGAAATTAAAGCCTAATTTTTTTTAATGAAAATAATAAACGTGTTATATTTACCTGCTCTGTGCAATGGTATGCAGCAGCACAGAAGGTTGTTTACCTTTAATGCATACAATTGCATTAAGGTAAAAAAAACTTAAGCCTTTAGAACCACTTTTAATTGTCCTAGTATAATTCCTTAGACCCCTTTCACACTGGAGCGGTTTGCAGGTGCTATTATATAGCGTCTGCAACTCGACCCTAAACAGCTGCTGCTGTTTCTCCAGTGTGAAAGCCCAAAGGGACTGGAGCGGTGCGTTAGCAGGACGGAAAAAAAAGTCCTGCTAGCCGAATCTTTGGAGTGGTGAAGGAGCGGTGTGTATACGTCTCCTTAACCGCTCCCGCCCATTGAAATAAATGGGACAGTGCAGCTATACCGCCGGCAATGCGCCCCTGCAGAGGCACATTGCGGACTGTTTTAACCCTTTTTTGGACGCTAGCGGGGGGTAAAACTGCCCGCTAGCGGCCGAATAACGCCACAAAATGTGCGGTAAAACCCCCGCTAAAAATAGCACCTCCCACCCCAATGTGAAAGGGGCCTTAGAGTCAGGGGTTTGATGAGTGTAAAAAATATTTGAGGTGAGGGGGAAGGCCATTTGATGTTGAGATAAAAGTAATTGCTTTAAGAGCCCATCATTTTTGAAAATGTATTTTAAAATGGGAGAGATTCCTTGTATTTTCTAAATTCCGTGGTTAGGAAGCGTAGTGTTTCCTTCCGTGACCGCGAAAAGCAAGTCATCTGCACAGCCTTATGGTAACTCTGCATTGATGATTTTATTGTATTTTTTACACTGTGTATATAATTAAAATATTTTTTAACTATACTTATGTTTATTTTTAGCCCACTTCTCTATGAATTATTTTACCAGCAGGCTTCTGTAAAAGAACACTATTTAAATACATGTTTTATTTAAATACCGTACTTTTTTTTTTATTGACCTGTAGTACGAAATAGAATTGTCTACCTTTTAAGTTTGTGGGAGTTTTTTTTTTCATCTGGTCTGTCAATAATCATATAATTTAATCAGTAAATTATTCATGATTCCATTATGTCATAGGACAAAGTCTCTTGATTTGGCTTGCTGGTGGTAGATGTGGATTTTTCTTACGCAGAGCCAAACGGCAATCGTTTGTAAGCCATTAACTACTAACAATTTACTTGCTGAAAATGAGGAACACATAATACAGTATACATTATATTACCAAAAGTATTGGGAAGCCTGCCTTTACACGCACATGAATTTTAATGGCATTCCAGTCTTAGTCCGTAGGGTTAAATTTTGCGTTGGCACAATCTTTGCAGATATAATTGCTTCAACTCATCTGAGAAGGCTGTCCACAAGGTTTAGGAGTGTGTCTATGGGAATGTTTGACCATTCTTCCAGAAGCGCATTTGTGAGGTCAGGCACTGATATGGACGAGAAAGCCTGGCTCATTGTCATTGTCTCTGCTTTAATTCATCCCAAAGGTGTTCTATCAGGTTGAAGTCAGGACTGTGCACGCCAGTCAAGTTCCTCAAGCCCAAACTCGCTCAAACAGGTGCTCATGGACCTTGCTTTGTGCACTGGTCCAAATCATTTGTTGGAGGGGGGATTATAGTATGGGGTTGTTTTTCAGGGGTTGGGCTTGGCCTCATTGTTCCAGTGAAGGGAACTCCTAAGGCATCAGCTTACCAAAACATTGTGGACAATTTCATGCTCCCAACTTTTAAAGAACAGTTTGGGGACGGCCCCTTCCTGTTCCAACATGACTGCGCACCAGTGCACAAAGCAAGGTCCATAAAGACATGGAATGAGTGAATTTGGGGTGGAAGAACTTGACAGCCCTGACCTCAAGCCAATAGAATTAGACCCCTTTCACACTGAGGAGTTTTTCAGGCGGTACAGCGCTAAAAATAGTGCCTAAATACCGCCTGAAAAACTCCTGCCCAGCCTTCTCAATGTGAAAGCCTGAGGGCTTTCACACTGAGGCGAGGCGATGCGCTGGCAGGAGAGAAAATCTCCTGCAAGCAGCATCTCTGGAGCGGTGAGAGGAGCGGTATGTATACCACTCCTTCCTATTTAAAACAATGGGAAACCGCGGTAATACTGCCCGCAATGCGCCTGCGGGCGGTATTAACCCTTTATCGGCCGCTAGCGGGGGGGGTTAATACCGCACCTCTAGCGGCCAAATCCCGCGGCAATTCCGAAGGTATAGCGCCGCTATTTTTAGCGTCGCTATACCGCCACCGCGCCTCCCGCCCCAGTGTGAAAGGGGCCTTAGAGCAGAGTCTGCGAGCCACATCAGTGCCTGACCTCACAAATGCGCTTCTGGAAGAATGGTCAAACATTCCCATAGACACACTCCTAAACCTTGTGGACAGCCTTCCCAGAAGAGTCGAAGCTGTTATAGCTGCAAAGGGTGGGCCAACTCAATATTGAATCCTACGGACTAAGACTGGGATGCCATTAAAGTTCATGTGTGTGTAAAGGCAGGCGGTCCAATACTTTTGGTAATATAGTGTATATTCATTGTGTGAGTGTGTATCCTCTTGTTGGATTCTCCACTTATTTTATATTACAGAGGGTAGAGCAGTTGGAGTGGAACGCTCTCTCATTTTACATGGGTATGCAGGGACTCTGACCAGGGTGCTTAGTCCCACCATTGCCCATCCTACATATGAAACATAGGCGTGCGCACAGGGTGTGCCAGGTGTGCCTGGGCACACCCTAATTACCCTTTGCTGCACAGATTTCCCCTGCTGCTTGTCTGCTGAAGAAAAGGACTGGGGAATCCCTGTCTCAAAAGTGAGACATCAGGGGTCGCTTTAGACCCCTGATATTTCACCAAAGCCCCCCAATGCAGCTTGTAAACGATTGTAAAAAAATAATAATAAATTATTGTAAATAAAAAATTGAGAAAATTGTTTGTACAATTTTTTTAAAGTAAAAAAAATATTGAAAAAAATGTAAAAAAAAATTATTGCAAAAAAAATTGTAAAAAGTAAAACAAAAATTGTAAAAAATGTATATCATTTTTTTTTATAAAAATAAACTACTAATCTCTGCCCTACTGACATTTTCCAGTGTTCTACTGACACTATTCTTTACCCTACTGCTTATATATATATATATATATATATATATATATATATATATATATATATATATAAACGCACACATTGATATGTGTTTGAGCTTTGGGGTGCACACCCTAATGCAATAGGCTGCGCATACTTATGATATGAAATAACAGTTTTTTTGGGATTTCATCTCTAAAGGGAATTTTGGTAGACGGTGGTCAAGTCAATTTAGTTTCTAGTAAGCTGGCGCAGGTCATTAGCAGATCATCGTTCTAGTTGGCATTTCTTTGCTGGGAAAGACTGTTTATTTTGTAATATAGAAATAAATGTTCTTAAAATCATTTTTTATATTTATTAACCTTTTAGCAGAAAAAATATGCTTTTATGTAATTTAATGATTGTGATGGGCAAATCTTAAAAGATGTGAAGAAAGTGAATAAAATGTGACAATGTATGTGTCACAGAAAATTCTTGTAGATTCAGTATATGGTATACTGTATATGTTGTATTTTATATGGAGAAGCCACAGTCATGCCAGCTGTCATGACAACTCACGCTTTCGGCTTCAGAATCTAGCTTAATTGATTTATACTCAGAAGCTGAAGCTGATGTGACTTGAAGTGTCTGAGAAGAGAAATATATTGGCTGGATATATTACAGCTGCTGGTAACATATGTGGCTGAGAAGAGATCACCGGCTAATCTTCCTGGTTATTGGTACATTAAAGGGAGAAAGCACATTTTCATGCTGACTTTATTTTATGGTATTTTAGGCCTCAAATGTTTTAGTGCCAATAGGATGCGGTCTCTGGTAAGTTTGATGTCTGCCTAATGGTCTGTAAGATTGTGCTAAACTACAGTACAAATGTCTGAATCTGCAGGATATGGATGTCCCAGGCATTACTTACCCAGGCCCAAGGTGGTGAACTCTGGAAGCCCCTCTGTATGCATTACCCCTTATAGAAATACATCTTGTGGTACCTTCTTTTTTAACGCTGACCGTACCTTTTGGAAAAATGGTCTAAAGTGATGCTCAAATAAAAAACAAACAAACGTGATACTTGCCTGCTCTGTGCAGTAGTTTTGCACAGAGCAGCCCCAAACCTCTTCAACTTGGGTCCCCCGCTGGCGGCCCAAGCTCCTCCTCCCGTCTGCTCAGTGCCCTCAGTAGCAAGCCTCTTGCTATGGACATTGTCCATTCACACACAGCACGGCTTGGCCCACACCCCTGGCTCCCTCTTCATTGGCTAACTGGATTTGGTTTACCGCAGCAGAAGCCAATGGCTTTTGCTGCTGTGTGAGCCAGGAAGGACCGAGAGACCAGGGAGAGCCACTGCTCTTGTGCACATCGCTGGATTGAGATGGGGCTCAGGTAAGTTAAGGGGGGGCTGGGAGCCGCACCCAAAAGTTTTTTTTTTTACCTTATAGCATGCATTATGGTAAAAAATAAATTCTGCCTTTAGAACCACTTTAACTGCTTGCCGACCAGCCGCCGCTGTTATACGGCGGCAGGTCGGCTCTGCTGGGCGAGATTACGTAGCTATACGTCATCTCTCCCAGCAGCCAATGGGGCACGTACGCGCGCCCCCCACTCGTCCCTGATCCTGGCGCGCGCGATCGCCACCGGGCACCCGTGATCGCTCGTTACAGAGCGAGGATCGGGAGCTGTGTGTGTAAACACACAGCTCCCGGTCCTGTCAGGGGAGAAATGCCTGACCGTCTGTTCATACAACGTATGAACAGCGATCAGTCATTTCCCCCAGTCAGTCCACCCCCCCTTTCAGTTAGAACACACCCAGGGAACATACTTAACCCCTTCCTCGCCCCCTAGTGTTAACTCCTTCCCTGCCAGTGGCATTTTTATAGTAATCAATGCATTTTTATAGCACTGATCGCTATAAAAATTCCAATGGTCCCAAAAATGTGTCAAAAGTGTCCGAAGTGTCCGCCATAAGGTCGCAGTACCGAAAAAAATCGCTGATCGCTGCCGTTACTAGTAAAAAAAAAAATATTAATAAAAATGCCATAAAACTATCCCCTTTTTTGTAGACGCTATAACTTTTGCGCAAACCAATCAATAAATGCTTATTGCGATTTTTTTTTTTTTTTTTACGAAAAATATGTAGAAGAATACGTATCGGCCTAAACTGAGGAAAAAAATGTTTTATATATATTTTTGGGGGATATTTATTTATTTATAGCAAAAAGTAAAAAATATTCATTTTTTTTCAAAATTGTCACTCTATTTTTGTTTATAGCGCAAAAACTAAAAGCCGCAGAGGTGATCAAATACCACGAAAAGAAAGCTCTATTTGTGGGGAAAAAAAGGACTCCAATATTGTTTGGGAGCCACGTCGCACGACCGCACAATTTTCAGTTAAAGCGATGCAGTGCCGAATCGCAAAAAGTGGCCTGGTCTTTGACCAGCAATATGGTCCGGGGGTTAAGGTAAAAAAAAAAAATCCTAAATAGCTTCCTTTACCTTAGTGCAGTTCTCCTTCACTTACCTCGTCCTTCCATTCTGCTTTTAAATGTCCTTATTTCTTCTGAGAAATCCTCACTTCCTGTTCTTCTGTCTGTAACTCCACACAGCCACATGCAAGGCTTTCTCCCTGGTGTGGAGTGTCGTGCTCACCCCCTACTTTGGACTACAGGAGAGTCAGGACGCTCTCTACGTTGCAGATGGAGAAAGGAGCTGTGTGTTAGTGGGCGTCCTGACTCTCCGTAGTCCAAGGAAGGGGGCGAGCACGACACTCCACACCAAGGAGAAAGCCTTGCATTACTGTGTGGAGTTAGACAAGAACAGGAAGTGAGGATTTCTCAGAAGAAATAAGGACATTTAAAAGCAAAATGGAAGGATGAGATAAGTGGAGGAGTACTGCACTAAGGTAACGGAAGCTATTTAGGAAAATCATTTTTTACCTTTTACAACCTCTTTAACTATGATAGGCCACAACACCAGTGCAATAATGTTAAATGTGCTCCAAATGAACGTTTAATGTCCAATTATATAAAACTCCAAAGTAAAAATACTTCCACCAATTCACCTCTCTCTTCCCATCTCACTTACCAGATATTTATGCCACTCATAATAATGATTGGCATGTAAGACTTTTTCCAGGATATTATTTCCAGTTTTCCTCAGTTTTTTCTATTTAAGGCTCCATGCACACAGAAGCTAAAAAAAAAAGCTATAAAAAACGTTGGTAGCTTTGCAGGGAGCCTTTCAACGTCTTTTAGCGTTTTTGCAATAGCGTTTATTAGCGTTTTTCAGTGTAGCGTTTTTTTTTTCAATGAATAAAAATGCTGGCGACAGCGTCTTTGAAAGTTTTTCGGCGGTTTGCTTTTTTTTTTGCTTTTCCCGCCGAAAAAACTGCACTTTGAATGAAAATTTTGGGCGTTCAGAAAAAAGCCAATAAACTCCAAAGCTCATTAACACTAAAAAACGCCCATGTGTGCATGGGCACATAGGCTAACATAAAGTTCAGGTTATGGGCTTTTTAAAAAAAAAAGCCAATAAACTGCAGTTTATCAGCTTCTGTGTGCATGGAGCCTAAAGCCCCATACACACTATCAGTTTTCCTGCAGGTTTTTGTCTTCAGGTTTACCAAAACCATCTAATATGAGGTCAAACCTCAAGAGTTTCAATTTGTATGCAATCAGGCAGGTCCTTGCACTACATGGTTTTGGTAAATCTGAAGAGAGAACCCTGCAGGAAAACTGATAGTGTGTATGGGGCTTAAGGGGTCCACCAAACAGCAAGCATAACAAATACATAACAAAATGCCATAAAATGTATTTAATTCTAGCCCAATAAAAACCTAGTTACAAAGTGCTGTCGGAATCTCTGCCACCTGCCAGTGAGCCAAATCATCAGCATCTCACCCAGTCCCTGTTGGCATCACTTCCGGGCTGGTGTCTAACGTCACTTCTGGTTGCCGTGCGGTCACGTAACGCATTTCATCCTTGCGATTTTCTCTAAGAGCATTGTTTTTGAATTGCATTAATAACAATTATTTTGCTATTGTTCATAATGGCTTTCACAATTTATTCCATTTACTGTATAAAGAGAAACAAAGGTTTTCCATTTCATGAATGTAAATTACTGTAGAAGCTTTTTAGATTAGGAAAGAGTTGAATAGCCGTGTGCAAAATACGTTTTTATCAATCCAGTGAGTTTTTATTTATACATTTTTATTAACACTGACTGTATTGCAGAATGTGCCAGTATGCTAATTAAAGAAATCTAGAAAGAAGGCCTTGCAAAAATGATGCATGTGTGATATTCTTAACATAATGAGCATTTGTTAAATACCATCTATTATTCTTTTGAGGAAAAACCCATAAATGTTTGTTGTACTTGTACAATGCAAATTAATTCTTGGAATGAACCAAATATATCTGTAAAAATATGACATATTACAGCCATTTATTATATGTTTTTAAGGCTTTGCCTTTTCTTCCAGAATTCCTTTTGGGCCCATGCATATAAGCATATGTTAATTATCTACCACTTCTAAAGGTACTTTATATTAACTAGGGAGATAGTCATGGCTTTAGTGTCAAATGAGCTATAAGCAGAACTAATTACTTGGAAAATATATTAACATATATGTGCATCCTTTAGAAAGATGAGGCTCTCTGCTGGATACAAAGAAAGTTTTAATTACTTTAATTTCTTACTGTTTTTTAAACATCTAAAAAAAAGTATTGCCTTATAGGGGATACCCCTTTTCCTCTATAAAAACAACACTTTTGCATAAATTCTCAACTCGGTGTCAGACGGATGGATAGAATGGTGCTTTTAGCTGCGGATTTTCTATTTTTCTACTGCAGCTAAAAGCACACAATGTTTCCCTATGGCCCCATTCACACACAGCGTTTGCGCGTGATTACGTTACATGCGGTTTGGTGCGAATAGAAAAAATAGAATTGAATGCGTCCAGGTGCGATGTAGCGCAGCTATATGCACATAACCGCAGGTAATCGCAGTCTTTTTTGTCAACTGCGGATAGCGGCGTTTTAGAATTCAAGGGACCCAAACAAAAAAAAACAAAAAAAAATGGTTGCTATGGAAATGAATACCGCAGCTAAACGCGGCCGCAGTTAAACGCACGTAAACGCATGTAATCGCAATGTGCAAATGCAGCTAATCGCAGTGCCTGGAGCCTTGAATTTCACAAAACATTTGTAGTGCTTTTAACTGCGGCAAAACAGCCGTCCGTCTGAAAGGGGCCTTAAAGCGTCAAAAACCCAAATTGTATTATTCTGCAGCTTACCAAAGATGCAATGGCTGCATCCGTTTTCTTCTCTTTTCTTATGCCGCGTACACACGACCGTTATTCATGTCATGAAAAAAAAGACGTTTTTCTCAACGTGATTTGTCGTGATTCCTCTCAAGCCTGCCTTGCATACACACATTCATGAAAAAAATGTGCGGTGATGTGCAACACGTATGACAGCACTATAAAGGGGAAGTTCCATTCGAATGGCTGCTTTTGCTAATTTCCCTGTCTCATAACTTGCTTCAGAGCATGCACGCTTTTTCCCCCCTCGTTAAAGTGTACACAAGACCGTGAAAAACTACAAGAAAAAATAGAGCAGGTTCTAAAAAAAATTCGCCCATTTTTCTCATCAAGAAAAATCATCTGGAGCGTACACACGGCCAATTTAAAAAATTGTATTTTTCTCGTCATGAAAAACTGTCGTGTGTACGCGGCATTAGGCTTTTTCCCCTCTGTTTTCACCTGGTGATCTGGTCAGTAACATACCTCTTGAATTAGTGAGAAACCACTCTTGGGGAATGAGCAGAGAAGGCACAGCAGACAGCAACATTCTCACTTTTTTGAGTAGGGGAGTGTTGGATGTACTAGCAGATTAAGGCCACTTTCACACTGAGGCGGTTTGCAGGCGCTATTGCGCTAAAAATAGGACCTGCAAACCGGCCGTAAACAGCGGCTGCTGTTTCTCCAGTGTGAAAGCCCAAGGGCTTTCACACTGGAGTGGTGCGCTAGCAGGACCGCTCCAAAAGTCCTGCTAGCAGCATCTTTGGAGCGGTGAGAGGAGCGGTGTGTTTACCGCTCCTCCACCGCTCCTTTCCATTGAAAGCAATAGGAAACCGCGGCTATACCGCCACCAGAGGCGCATTGTCGGCGGTATTAACCCTTTTTCGGCCACTAGCAGGGGTTAAAACTGCACCGCTAGTCGCCGAATACTGCCTCAATTTCCGACGGTATGGCGCCGCTAAAAATAGGCTGCTGCTATGTCAGACATTGCATGTGATTCGCACCGTAAGACAGTACAAATCACATGCAATGGTTGTGCAGTGTGAATTCAGCCATATATGTATGGCTGAATTCACAACTCATTTAGACCAAAGTCGTGCAGGACCCTTTTCTTGGTCCGCACCAGAATCGAATCGCATGGGTGTTCACAGCCATGTGATCTGATTTCTGTCTGAATTGACAGTTTGCACTGCGATATGCGAAACGATCTGATGGCGTCAATAAAGCGGAGTTCCACCCAAAGTGGAACTTGCATTTATCTGATTCCTTCCCCCCTCCAGTGCCACATTTGGGACCTTTCGAGCGGGGGCAGATACTTGTTTTTTACGTCAGCTGCTCGGTCCCTCTCCTCCCTCCCATTCAGCTGGGCCAGTAAGAGAGCGCAGGGTGCTTCACGCATGTGCAGTAGGGACCTAGCCCTTACACGCAATGGCGGCGGTAGCACCCGACTGGCCAATGGAAACATCAGCTGCAGGGCCGACACCACTGGACTCCAGGACAGGTAAGTGTCCTAATGTTAAAAGTCAGCAGCTACAGTTTGTGTAGCTGCTGACTTTTACATTTTAAAGGGGCGAGCGGAACCCCTCTTTAACTTTGTTTTGACACCCACGGCAGTTCACATAGGGCAGTGTAAACTGCCTGTGAGTTGTATGCAATGTGGGAACCTGTACTGGATTTGCACTGGTTCTCGCATCGCAGCAGTGTGAACCCGAGCCTTCAATACGCTTACAAATTGAAGCCAAACTCCAACTTGCACTTTATAATCGGGTACAGCAAACTTTTTTTTTTTTTTTGGTGGGGGGGTTGCATTTTTACACAAATAAAAAATAAAAGCTGATAATTTTAAGCACTCCTGCCAGTACTAAATGGCTTGTCTCACCAATGTAAATGTATGCATTCTGCTGGGGGGCTTGTAATTTTGAACAACAGATTTGCTGGTTGGATCACCAGATGGAAATAGAAGAAAGAAAGCCTAAAAAAAAAGATTGCAGTCATCAATTCTAAGAATAGGGTTAATACCACTTTAAAGAGGAAGTAAACTTACTTTACCTATAATAAGGCTTACCTATAGGTAGTAGTGTAAATGTCTCCTAAACGTACACTGTCTTCAAGGCTCCAGACAGTCACAGAGCCGGAGCCCCTGATCCTGAAAGCAAGTTGGGTGAAGATGGGAGACCCTGCTGTGCTGACATCGCGGCACTGAAACAGCTTCTTTTTAAGGCAAGTTTCACATAATGTGCTAGCTTGCCATGCATACTAGCACATTATGGCCCAGATTCTCGTAGATCGGCGTATCTTTGTGCGGGCGTAACGTATCCTATTTACGTTACGCCTCCGCAACTTAGACGGGCAAGTGCAGTATTCTCAAAGCACTTGCTCCGTAAGTTGTGGCGGCGCAGCGTAAATAGGCCAGCGTAAGCCTGCCTAATTCAAATTTGGAAGATGTGGGCGTGTGTTATGTAAATGTTGTGTGACCCCATGTAAATGATGCTTTTTACGAACAGCGCATGCGCCGTCCGTGGACATATCCCAGTGTGCATTTCTCCAAAGTACGCCGCAAGGACGTATTGGTTTCGACGTGAACGTAAATGACGTCCAGCCCCATTCACGGACGACTTGCGCAAACGACATAACATTTTCAAAATTTGACGCGGGAACGACGTCCATACTTAACATTGGTACGCCGCATGTACGCCTCATATAGCAGGGGTAACTTTACGCCGGGAAAAGCCTAACGTAAACGGCGTATCTGTACGTTTGTGAATTCGCGTATCTAGCTGATTTACATATTTCTAGGCGTAAATCAGCGTACACACCCCTAGCGGCCAGCGTAAATATGCAGTTAAGATCCGATCAGATCTAATAGAAATCTATGCGTAACTGATTCTAAGAATCAGGCGCATAGATACGACGGCTCAGACTCAGAGATACGATGGCGTATCTGGAGATACACCGTCGTATCTCCTTCGAGAATCTGGGCCTATGACTTTAACTTGCAGGGAAAAAAGAAAAAAACATCCAGCCGTATACAACAGCTTTAAAGTGTAACTAAAGCCAAGAAAAAGTGTAATATATTGCAGCTTACTCTTCCCGGATATTTGGTGACTTGGGGCCAGATCCACAGACGAAGTACGCCGGCGTATCTACTGATACGCCGGTGTACTTTCAAATTTCCCACGTCGTATCTTTAGTTTGAATCCTCAAACCAAGATACGACGGCTTCTGGGTTAGATCCGACAGGTGTACGTCTTCGTACGCCTTCGGATCTACGTTGCAATACTTCGGTGTCCGCTGGGTGGCGTTTTCCGTGTTGGGTATGCAAATTAGCGATTTACGACGATCCACGAACGTACGCGCGGCCGTCGCATTTTCTAATGTCGTCTGTAGTCGGCTTTTTCCGGCGTATAGTTAAAGCTGGTATTATTCATAGACTTGCCATGTTAAGTATGGCCGTCGTTCCCGCGTTGAAATTTGAATTTTTTTTTTTGCGTAAGTCGTCCGTGAATAGGGATGGACGTAAATCACGTCTAAGTTAAAAAAAATGACGTCCTAGCGACGTCATTTAGCGCAATGCATGGCGGGAACTTTCGGTACAACGCATGCGCAGTTCATTCGGCGCGGGGACGTGCTTCATTTAAATGAAACCCGCCCCCAACCCGCCCAATTTCAAATCCGCCGCCAGAAATACACTACGCCGCGGTAACTTACGGCGCGAAATCGCTGAGGATTCGAAAATGCGCCAGGTAAGGTTCGGCGGCGTAGTGTATCTCTGATACGCTGCGCCGTTCTACATGTATGTGGATCTGGCCCTACATTAGTGCATTTTCGCCTTTATTTTCAGCTGGTAATTATGCCAGTAACACGTTTTCTGTACTAGGTTCATGATGCTCACTTACTGTACAACTCATTTTAACTTAATGTGCTGTACCTTTGGAGGACCAGAAGTGTCGCCCTAGACACCGCTCCCCTTTTCCCAGGAGGCAGTGTGAGGACGATCTGCCTAGTAATGGCCACTTCTGGTAAGTATAAAACTTTTTTTTCAAATTTTTTGTAGTCTTTTTGGCCATTATTTTTTTTTAGGGTGGACCTCCGCTTTAATTATAGATTCTCAAGATATAATTTGTCTCTGCATCAATTTAGTCCATTTTAACTAAAACCTTTTTTTTTGTCTTTTCCTATTGTTACTGGATTGTGACAGTTTTGCTGGATTATGAGATCATTAATGACGTTTTCTGAAATATATTGTAAATCTATAAATCGCAGTGCTGTTCATTAATGCGTTATGACTCATTTAGTGCTAAGACATGCAGAACTGTTTGAATTTTCATACTGCTAGCAAAGGCCTTTTGTGTGTTTTTGCTGCGCAGTCCTGCTGTGTTCTAATGTGTGTTCATATGTATTCTGGGGAGTGCAGCCAATAATCAGCAGTGGGGCTCGTCTGGAAATAGTGACACGGAGGGGTGTAGCGTACAATAGTTTTATTATACAGCAGACAAGGCTATATTTTTCATTTTATATGATGTAAATTATTTAACACACATGGATAACTCTCTTTGCAGTTGTTCTAGAAGGTCACCGTCACATCTGAAGCGTCCTATTAAGTTTTTGTTGAAGTGAAGGTCTACCACTATGTGTGTGTGTGTTCTGGTATTCACAGACCTCTCCTGTTATGTTCCAGGGACTTTTTATCTTTCCATTGTGGCTGAATTAATCATTATGTTGGCTAGAAGTAATCAGTGACTGGTACAGCAATTACACATCATAGCTGAGGTTCTGCTCATACACACAAGCTGCCAGGTTACATTTACAGATCCTTCACAGTCTGGGGATTGTGTACATCGCCCTGCCAAGAACAAATAGAAGGGGCAAGCATTGTAGTGGCGCACAAGAAAAATCCTCATGGAAATGTTTTCTGTTTTTTTTAATTTTTATGGCGTTTCTTGTAATTCATGTCCTAGTGTGACGATTCCTTTATGTATTAATTATTTAATTTGTGACTTTTCATTACTTTGGCATATTTGCTATAGCCAGACGTATTTCAGCAGATAAAATTAAATGCTACTTCAGTGATCTTTTCCGATGTGTTCGTATACATGTGTACGTACCGCATTAAAATGCAGTTGTAAGTGTTTTTTGTGGTAGTATTTTACTGTGTATTTTTCATTGGAAAGAAGAAAAAAGAGAAAAGATGTTTTAATTATATTAAAATTGTGCTTAAAAAAAGAAGTATAGCCAAAGCTTGTTTGGCTGTACTTCTCCTGTGGATAACCAGAGTGCAGTTTGTTCAGCACTCCTGTGACCCATTTTCAGGTGGCTGACGTCAAAGAGCCGAACCAGGCTCAGGAAAGATGTGCTGTGGCACCCAGCTCAGCCTTTCAGCAAGCTGCTAAGAGCCTGAGGCCCCGTATACACGACCAAGTTTCTCGGCAGAATTCAGCCAGAAACTCGATCGGAGCTGAATTCTGCCCAGAAACCCGGCCGTGTGTACACTTTCGGCCAAGGAAGCCGACGAGTTCCTCGTCGAGCCAAATAGAGAACATGTTCTCTATTTCCTCGTTGTTCAATGAGGAAAGTTGGCTCGCCGAGATCCTCGGCGGCTTCACACAGAACTCGACGAGCAAAACGATGAGTTTTGCCCGTCGAGTTCCTCGGACGTGTGTACGGGGCCTGAGCCAGACACACCCACCCTTTCTACATCCCTGTTCTAGGCTATGTGTGGAGCAATCGCGGGTGGCTGGCCACAGGCATTTTTGCTCCGGCGACGCGCGCCTACTGTAGCTATTGCACAGAGAGCCGCATCGGTATGGCGATTTGCGCAATAGAGCGGCTCTTTCGTAGTATATCTGCATGGCTGGTCGGCAAGTGGTTAAACAGCAGCCATTGTTACACCATTTAAACCTCATACACACTGGCCATTTTTTACAGCTGCTCCTAGGGGCGCCAAGTGTTTGTTTTTTCCTGCCTCTAAACGCCCCTGAATGTTAGCCTATGTGTCCATTCACACACAGGCTTTTATCAGTATTTGGTGGCATTAGCTTTTAGAGATTTTTAGAGGCAGGAAAAAACTTCACTACAAGTGCAACCAGGACTAGCAGAGTTTGTGCAGAACAAAACGCTTGACGCTGCTAAACGTGCCTAACAGCTAGCACTTCAGCAACTATTCATTTCAATGGTCCGAATCAATTATTTGTTCTGGCCAATGAAATTAATTAATGTCTGATGCCACGTATACACGACCGTTTTTCATGACAAGAAAAATTTAATTTTTTAAATTGGTCATTAAAAACGATCGTGTGTAGGCTCCAGAGCATTTTTCACGACGTGAAAAATGGGCATTTAAAATTTAGAACATCTATTTTTTCTCTACGGTTTTCACGTCGTGAAAAATGGTCATGTGTAGGCTTTAACGACGGGGGAAAAAACGCACATGCTCAGAAGCAAGTAATGAGAAGGTAAATTTGTATATTCAAGCCCAAAGGGTGGCGCCATTCGAATGGAACTTTTCCTTTATAGTGCCGTCATACGTTTAGTACGTCACCGCGCTTTGCTCAAGCATTTTTTTTCCATGATCGTGTGTATGCAAGGCAGGCTTGACAAAAATCACGTCGAGAAAAACGTAGTTTTTTCCATGACATTAAAAACACTCGTGTGTACGCGGCATAAGAGCTTGACGCCTGTAAAAGCTTTAGACACTTTTACAGGCATTTCTCTGCAAAAATGCTGCTGGCTTCTAGGAGAGTTAACCAATTCAACATCGAGCCTCGTTTTGCGATTTGGTGTTTTACAAGTTAAAAACATTGTGTTCTGCTAGAAAATTACTTGGAACCCCCAAACATTATATTTATTTTTTTCCCAACACCCTAGAGAATAAAATGATGGTCATTGCAATACTTGTTGTCACACCGTATTTGGGCAGCGGGCTTACAAGCTTCCTTTTTTTGGGGGGGGGGAATACACTTTTTGGACAACTGCTGCTCTTGCAAAGTGGAGCCTACCTACCGTCCATATCAGTTCCCAGTCTGGGGGGGGGGGTTATTTTTTTTGGGGGGGAAATCTGTGTCTTGGGGGTTTACCCTCTGTCCTCCCTCCTGGATGGGAAGTACTGTATTCACAGAGCACCTCTCACGAGATGTTGAATTTGTGTGGCAGACTCCCCAAGATGGCCATCTTCAAGGAACAGAGTCTGGAGTTTGCTGACAGCAAATGCAAGCCGAAGAGAAAGAATCAAGTCATCTGGAAGGTGTTGGGTTGGGGACAGACTGGATGTTTGGGATGATGTCAGGCAGGCATTGTTGGTAATCATAAAAGATCAGGGTTGTAACTGTGACTCCATGTGATCCACCCACATGATATTACTGCTAAAAGCTCTACATTAATTTGATCACCCTGAACTGAGGAAGTGGCCGCCGGACCGTTTTCACCGTACATGTCTGCCCGGGGATTTCTGTATGGTGGCTGTACTCGCCATCATACAGAAATCCGCGCGTAAACAATACGCGGGGCGTGCCCGCGCCACGGCGACATGGGCGGCCCTGCCTGTTCAATGCTTCCACGCATGCGTCGAAGTCATTCGACGCATGCGAGGGATGGCGGGCGCTCGGACATGTACGGTAGGTCTGTACAGACGACCGAACATGTCCGAGCGGACAGGATTCCAGCGGGCTGTTTTAAAACAAGTTGGGAAATATTTGCCCGCTGGAAAAAGGCCCGGCGGGCAAATGCTGGAATCCTGTCCGCTCGGGCCTACACACAACCGAACATGTCAGCAGACATGTTCGGTCGTGTGTACGGGGCCTTAGAAACACCCTTAGAGGCACCCTCTGTCAATCGGGCCACTATGCACGGATTCCTCCTATTGACCTAAAAGTCAATCATTGGTGTAGTTGGAATCAGAAGTGCCGATATCGGGAACACGGGTAGAATTTTTGCTCAACAACCCAAAACATAAATAATTATTCAAAATAATTCTGAGATTCCTTGTCATGAGAAATAGTTTCCTCATTTTAAATAAGAGAATAAAACCCGTTTGCGTTATTTAACATTCAAGGAAAGAATTTTGTATATAAAACCACTCTGAGTTTATTTCATTCAGTGTGTGCTGCCCTTCTAGTATCTTTATGGGAGTTCCGGACTGTAAAAGTAAGATAAACATATATTGCATATACAAACCTATAAACATTCTTTTTTTTTTTTTTTTTAACTCTATAAATTTATGACAAGGAACTGGCGTAATTGCAATTTTAATAGAAACTTTTACCTTTTCTTCTGTCTGTCTGTCTTATATAGGGAAGGTGAAATAATAAATAGACACAGGCCTGCAAACTTTACATAAGAATATACTGTCCCTCAGCCTTAATGGCATAACTTTACAAGTTTAAATTATTTGAGAATTTACTTCTTCGTACCAAGGCGCTATTGTTAATTTTTTTGTTATTTTAATTGCTGAACTCCAGTAAGCTTTAAAAAAAATATTTTTAAAGTATAACTAAAGGCAAAATGTTTTTTTTTTAAATTTGTATAGATTAACCACTTAAGCCCCAGAAAGAATTGGCTGCTCAATAACCGGGCCATTTTTTGAGATTCGACACTGCGTCCATTTAACTGACAATTGTGTGGTTTTGCGACGTTGTACCCAAACAAAATTTACATCCTTTTTTTCCCACAAATAGAGCTTTCTTTTGGTGGTTTTTGGTCATCTCTGCCATTTTTATTTGTTTGCGCTATAAACGAAAATAGAGTGATAATTAAAAAAAAACACACAATATTTTGTACTTTTTGTCTATAATAAATATCCCCAAATTTTTTTTTTTTTCTCAGTTTAGGCCGATATGTACTGTATTCTTCTACATATTTTTGGTAGTAAAAATCACAATAAGAGTAAATAGATTGGTTTGCGCAAAAGTTATAGCGTCTACAATATAGGGGGTAGATTTATAGCATTTTTATTATTATTTGTTTTTTTACTAGTAATGGTGGCGATCTGCTTTTTATCGGGACTGTGACATTATGGTAGACGCATCGGACACTTTTGACACATTTTGGGACCATTGGCATTTATACAGCGATCAGTGCTATAAAAATGCACCTATTACTGTAAAAACTTCACTGGCAGGAAAGGGGTTAACACTAGGGGGCGATCAAGGGGTTAATTGTGTTACCTCTCTGTGTTTTTAACTGTAGGGGGATGGGACTGACCTAGAGGGAATTGTAGATCATGGTTCCTAGCTTTTGGAAACTCGCGATCTGCCTTTCCGAACAGAACAGGGATTTGTGTGTTTACACACACACACACACACACACACACACACACACACACACACACACACACACGTCCCTGTTCTGCCTCGCGCGCATGCCTCCGGCTCCTGTTAGCCCTTTTAAAGCGACCAATGTACAGCTACGACGGTCCGCACAGGGGAGCCAACCTGCCGCATTTTTTTTTTTGCCATCTGTGTCCCTTGGGGGCATTTTACTTTACTTCCTGTTTCATAGCCAAAAAAGGAAGTAAGAGGAAATCCCTCCAAAGGGAGGGAATCCCGGGGGGTCACAAGAACGTGTGTTTCTATTGAATATTATTACCCTCTAATGGTGTTCTAATGTCAACCCAAAGTTTGGGGATTTCTTTTACTTTCAAGGATTGTTATAAACAGGACAAATCGACTATATCTCAGCACAGACCGCAATTAAAAATAAGTGTTGCTGTTAGTTAAGCCCTGTACACACGGGCCAGAATCTCACCAGGAAAAATTCCTAGTTTTTCCTGCCGAGATTCTTGGCAAGAATCTCTTGCCGCCCGAGTGTACAGACTCCTTTCAAAAGAACCGTGGTTCTCTTGAAAGGCAAGAACGTGGTGACTTCATCGCGTACGACGAGCATGCGCTTGTCACATTCGATGCCGTCGCCGCCATCTTGCTGCACCCTACCTATGCCTAGGAAGCTACCGCGCATGCGTCAAAGTCATTTTGAGCATGCGCGGGTTTCCACGGCGTCAGGCAAGTATACACACTCTCGGGTTTCTCAGCAGGAAAACTACAGAGAATCTCACAACGAGAAAATAGAGAACATGTTCTCTATTTTTCTCGTCTAGTTTCTGGGCAGTTTTCTTGTCGAGAAACCTGAAAGCCTCGTACACACGCTCGGTATACTCGGCAAGAAAGCTCTGCCAGCAGTTTTCTTGCTGGTTCTTGCCTAGTAAACCGAGCGTGTGTACGAGGCTTCAAACTTTCAACACAGTTAGAATAAGAACCTACATATATTCTGATATCCGGTTTCTGTCATTCTTTGAAAAACAGCACTCTAGGAGACAGAGGACACCATAAAGAGGGAATCAAGCTCTACAACAGGGGTCTTCAAACTACGGCCCTCCAGTTGTTCAGGAACTACAATTCCCATCATGCCTAGTCATATCTGTGAATGTCAGACTTTTACAATGCCTCATGGGATGTGTAGTTCCGCAACAGCTGGAGGGCCATAGTTTGAGAATCCCTGCTCGACAACAACTGTCCTGATCAAGGAGAAGGTAGAGTGTCTGGTGGCTTATCAGTATGTTGCTGCCCCATCACTATCCATTCAGCAGACTGCAAATAGGCAACAACATTCCTTAAATTGTTTTTAAACCCTGACAATGAACTTATCTCTGCTCTCTTTTGGTCTGTTTAAGATGGAGGTCCACCCTAAAAAAAAAAAAAAAATCACCAAAATGCAAAAAAAATAAAATTGGAAAAAAAACAAACTTTTTTTTTTACTTACCAGAAATTCCGGTTGCTTTGCGGATATTCCTAATCTGCCTCTTCCTAGTCCGCGGCAGGTCTTCTTCCTCGTCCACCTCGCGTTGTCTTTTGGTCAATGGGACGCGCTGCCTTCTGGGAACTGTGTGTATCCCAGAGAGCAGCCGCCCATTCACAAAGCACCGCGAGACTCGCGCATGCGCAGTAGGAAACGGGCAGTGAAGCCGCAAGGCTCCACTGCCTGTTTCCCTTAGTAAGGATGGCAGAGCTGGGACCTGCCGTGATCGAGGGTCGGCCTCAGGGGGCCGACATCGTGGGCTCCTAGGACAGGCAAGTGTCTTTATTAAAAGTCAGCAGCTACAGTGTTTGTAGCTGCTGACTTCTGTCACTGAACAGCCCCCTGCAGCCCCCCTTTTACTCACCTGAGCCAGTTTGTTCCCCTGCCAGAGATGTGCTCTATCTCTCTGGCCGGGGTTCTCGGCTCTTGATTAGATGGATTGATAGCAGCACAGCCATTGACTCTCTTGCTGCTGTCAATCAAATCCAATGACGCGGAAGGCGGGGCAGAGTCCGGCATTTTGTGTCTATGGACGCAAATGCTGGACTCAGGCGGCCGCCCGCATGGTAACCCTCAGGGAAGAGCGCTTCTCCTAGAGGGTTCTCTGATGTGGGAAGGAGCCGCGAGCGCTGTTGGGGGGGACCCCCAGAAGATTATGGGGCCACTCTGTGCAAAATGAACTGCACAGTGGAGGTAATTATGATTGTTATTTTAAAAAGAAAAGGGCTTACAGCCCCTTTAATACAGGTACTTGTATAGCACTGTCAATGTATGCAGCGCTTCACATATACTCTATATTGTACATTCACAGCAGTCCCTACCCTCAAGGAGCTTACAATCTAATCCCTAACTTGTCTATGATGGGAACTACCCTCACTTTGGGGAGCTTTCCTCTCACTTCATTTGCGCCTTCAAAACCTCAAGCTAAGGGAGAGCTCCCTTTGTAGGGCAAAGACAGTAAAAAATAAACTACCGTATTTATCGGCGTATATCGCGCACTATTTTGCCCTTAAAATAAGGGGGAAATCGTGGGTGCGCGATATACGCCGATAGCCGCTTCCCGCGCTCAGTTTGAAATCCTGCGCCGACATATACCGAGTGCAGTACACTCGGGTACATTCGGCTAGTCTAGGCTTCGCTCGTGCTCACGCATAAACGTCACAGAGCGTGAGCGAAGCCGAGCCTTGCCGAATGTACCCGAGTGTACTGCACTCGGTATATGTCGGCGGAGGCGTTCGAACTGAGCGCGGGAAGCGGGGACTCGACTTGAGGCGCGCGCTGGAGAAGCCGGGAGGACACCATCGAGGCCGAAGACGGACGCCGGACCGGACGATGGACGCTGGGAAGACACCAAAACTGTAAGTAATAAAATCATATAACTTTTTTTTTTTACAGGAATTTCGGGGACAACTTTAGGGGTGCGCGGTATACGCGGGAGCGCGTTATACCGCGATAAATACGGTAACAGGTTTCAACACCTCCCTGCGTTATCCAAAGTTTTTGGATATACATGCGGTCCCCTAGTTACAAACACCTGACTTACAAATGACTCCTACTTACAAATGGAGGGAGACAACAGGAAAGGATATTCACTTCTGTAATGCCCCGTACACACGATCCAGCATTCATAAATAAATAGAAAAGTATAACATATTTACTTTTTTTTTTTGTTGTATAACATTTCTTCTGCGACTTCCTGGTTTCCAGGCGTTGGCAAATGATGTCATACATTCCAGGGGGGAAGAGTTTTCTCAGCTAGGCACCGACTTCTGCATGCATGTCTGAGCTAAGAGCGGATGGATTCTAGGAAGTTAATGCTGCATGAATCATCTACCCTTACTTGAGATGGCCACAGACAGAAATGCTAGGCTGTTTTTTTCTTCAATGTGATTTCTCAGCAAAATGAAGCATGGAGACATGGATGGATGGTGGGGTTTGTGGGTTTGTGGTGCTAAGATGCAGAATAATTCTGTTTTAAAGCAGAATTTTGAGGAGAATAGCCCCTCCTCCAGAAAAAAATGAAAAAAAAAAATCAAAGACCCCGGGATGATTGACATCATTTTGGCCTAGGGAAGAAAGGAGAAAACAACTAAAGGGATGCATAAAAAAACAAAGTTAAAACAAGTAAATATCTGTTTATGAAGGCTAGCAGCATAAGGATTAAAAATTCTTGAGAGAATTTAGTTCCACTTTTTAAGCAGTATTTGCCAAAACTGTAATAAACTCTCGAGTGAAACATTACAGCTGCGATTATTAAAATGTGACCTTATACAACAGTAAAAAGTAATAGTAACTGTATGTTTTTATTTGAAAGGTTACAATGGAGTCATACTGCCACAATAAAAATGAATCAAATGCAGTAGATATCAGGTTTCCAAATCATGTTTTAATTACTTAGGCAAATAAATGACTTCTTTCACATAATTCATAAATGTTTGTAAGGCACTGGCAGAATTTAATTAAATGCAAACCCTATTGGGCGTAGATTTGTCTACAACTAACAGGATAAGATGGTAACTCACTAGGTATCCTAGGACTGTTGGTGTGTGGATGGAATGTCAACTGAATAGGTAGAAAATCCACTATTCCATTATATTCTACTGTATACATATAACCTTTTTGGTGTGTTTATACCAAAGGATATGATTAGAGGCAGGGGTCAAGTCCTGGGGAAAAAAGTGTGGGAACTCTCACCCAAGATCCACTCCCCCACCAAAAAAAAAAAAAAAATGATACGCTCATATGCATAATTCCAAAACCTCATGTTTTTCTTTTTTTTTTGATCCACTGTACCTTTAGTAATCCTTTGTTACTGGCCGCTTCCTGTATATGTATTCATCGGGTAGTGTGCGGGTATTCCGCCACTTCCTCGATGCCGCAATGTCTCCTGGGAGCTTTTGTCATTGTTCCCAGGAGATATTCAGGAGGTCTGCCGTGAGTTATCGCGGGATTTAGAATGAAGCAAGTTCTTTCTAAATCCCACGATAACTCGCGGCAGACCTCCGCAATGTCTCCTGGGAACAATGACAAAAGCTCCCAGGAGACATTGTGGCATCGAGGAAGTGACTGAATACCCGCACACTACCCGATGAATCCATATACAGGAAGCTGCCAGTAACATAAAGGATTACTAAGGTTTGCCTGTCCCTGACAGTGACTCGAGCTGGGCATCGCGGCTTAATGAAGGATTGGCCCGGGCGGCTCGGCTGCTCTCGGCTGCTCTAGTCCTGCAAAGGGAACCGAGTTCCTGCTGTGAAAAAAGGGCAGGAACTCCGTTCCCACGCGTTCCCGCAGGACTTGAGCCCTGACAACAGCCAGGTGCCTTATTGAAATGAAGTGATGACAGCCTATGGAATCTATATGAACACATTCTTTTACAAAGGTTTATTGAGAGAAAAGTATACACAACAAATAAGTGCAACGATATGATGGTTACATCAGACTATATCGGTGATGGCGAACCTCTCACTCACCTACATGACACATGCTTCCTGCACTACTAACATCTCCCCACACAGTACAATGATCTATCCTCCTCACCTTAACATGGCCTCATCGTCCAACTCCCCCTCATTAGTATTGAAGAAATCCTCGCCATCCAGCCGCTCCTCGATATCCCCGTCGCCAGGATGTCAGCTAGCAGCCATTGCACCTCTCCCCATGCATGTTTAGCTCTGAGCACCGCCCCTCCCCCTCCGCTTCTTCACAGGGTGCACTAGGACAGACTGAACCAAAGTTGTCCTGGAGCAGGGGGAGCTGAAATAGGGTGCCTGCAGAAAGGAATACGGGGCAGTGGAGGAAGAATTTTGCACCCCTCCTAAACGGCGCACATGGAACAACATGACTGGCTGCACACCCCCCTGCAGACGTCACCGGCACTGATGCAACGATGGGAGCCGGCTCCTCCCTGCCTGCACCGTCAGTGCAAGTGACTGGCTGGCTGGGGATTCTCCTGGTGCACCGACAGAGAGGGCTTGACATGCCAGCTGTGGAACGCGTGTCATGGGTTCGCCATCACTGGACTATATGAACACATTCATAATGTTCATAACATAAAATACCTCCATGGCAAGATTAAAGGGGTTGTAAACTTTCCCGTTTTTTCACCTTAATGCATCCTATGCATTAGATTCCCGGGTCCACCCACTTTATTGAGCAATGATGTAGTTGCATCCCTGCTTGCTAAAAACAGAACTACAGCGGGGAAGTTACAAGACTGGAGGCCGGGGCAATAGAGGACATAGTGACCACCAGTCTTGCAAAGCGGAAATCACAGGCAATAAAGCATGCGATTAAAAAAATGCACATTAATTTCTCTTATGCCGCGTACACACGGTCGTTTTTCGGCATGAAAAAAAACGAAGTTTTTTCCAACTTCATCATTAAAAATGATGTTGCTCACACAGCATTGTGTGAATGATGAACAAAGTGCGGTGACGTACACCACGTACGGCGGCACTCTAAAGGGGAAGTTCTATTCGCCTTTGAGCTGCTTTTAGTTGATTCCTTGTTAGTAAAAGACGATTCACGCTTTTTTGTCTGTTACAGCGTGATGAATGTGCTTACTCCATTATGAATGGTAGTTTTACCTGAATGAGTGCTCCCGTCTCATAACTTGCTTCTGGGCATGCGCGGGTTTAAAACGTTGTTTTTGCCCACACACGATCATATTTAACAACACGAAAAACGACATTTTAAAAAACGACGTGAAAAAATGAATTTTTTTTTGTTGTTTTTCAGAAGCCGAAAAACTATGTGAAGCCCCCACACAATCATTTTAAATTACGTTTTTAAAAACTTCGTTTTTTTTCATGCCGTGTGTACGCGGCATTAGATTAAAGACTGAGGAAAGAAATGGAGTACAATAATTGCTCAAGGTAGGAAAGCACCAGCAACAACAGAAGAAACAGTTTCTGCCCGGAGTTCAGATTTAAGTGCACATGGATGCATCTTTTAGAGGCCAGCTCACAATCACAATGCTTGCAAATGGGCTGAAGCACAATTTATCCACCCTCCATTGGTCAGACTGCATTTATTCACCTTCTATTGTGCTGTACTTTGGTGCTTTGCTACTCACATATGTTCTTAAGGTGCGTTGGGGAGCCATTGACAATGAATGGTACTGAAGTGCACCAGCTGTATAATGTTTATTATGGTTTTCATTGTATTATTGGTGTGAATGGGCCCTTAAAGTCGTCAACTGATGAAACGTACGTCGAGGCACTCCTGGTCACATTCATCCAGCTCAGCCACTTCCAGGTTTGGTGCTGCAAGGAGGTGGAACAAACTCTATACTTACCCACACGAGTGAGACACAGTGCGGCAGGTGCTCCATATCATATCAGGCTGCAATAACGCTCGATTCCTCGGTGCCAAGGCCTCGGCACTTGTTCAAGTAAGCGGTCACTTGGCCTGTGTTTTTTATTTTTGTTCATAATAAATTGCGGAACTTCACTATGGCCCGTTTTTCTTCGTTTTATTTATGGTAAATCATCTGTTGGAATTCGTCTTTGGCTAGTCCCATCCAGGTACCAGTACAAACCAGGCCATTAAACTGTACCAAAGCTCCACCTGACCTTTTCTTAAAACAAAGGGTCATGGTGGTTTGGTAAGTAGGTACTTACCTCCACTTCCCACCTGGTGCCAGTATTGATATTGTCTCAGTGGTGATGGTGTCAACTTTTAAGAACCTTTCTAATGTTTGTATTTTTTAATAGCTTAACACTGAGCTAATATTGCTGCTATTTCTGGATTTATTTTGCACTTTTTTGTCTATTGGAGTGATGGCACACATGCACAGGCACTTTAGAGTAATACTGTATTGATTTTTATACAGTTTATATATTGATATTTAACTGCTTGCCAACCAGCCGCCGCAGTTATGTGGCGGCAGGTCGGCTCTGCTGGGCGAGATTACGTAGCTATACGTCATCTCTCCCAGCAGCCAATAGGGGCACGTGTGCCCCCGCTTGTCCCTGATCCCGTCACGCGTGACGGTCCTGTCAGGGGAGAAAAGCCTGACCGTCTGTTCATACAATGTATAAACAGCGATCAGTCATTTCCCCCAGTCAGTCCACCCCCCCTTCAGTTAGAACACACCCAGGGAACATGCTTAACCCCTTCCTTGGCCCCTAGTGTTAACCCCTTCCCTGCCAGTGGCATTTTTATAGTAATCAATGCATTTTTATAGCACTGATCGCTATGTGTCCGAAGTATCCGCCATAATGTCGCAGTACCGAAAAAAATCGCTGATCGCCGCCATTACTAGTAAAAAAAAATATTAATAAAAATGCCATAAAACTATCCCCTATTTTGTAAACGCTATAACTTTTGCGCAAACCAATAAACGCTTATTGCGATTTTTTTTTTAATGAAAAATATGTAGACGAATACGTATCGGCCTAAACTGAGGAAAAAATTTTTTTTTTATATATATTTTTGGGGGATATTTATTATAGCAAAAAGTAAAAAAAAATTTTTTTTTTCAAAATTGGCGCTCTATTTTTGTTTATAGCTCAAAAACTAAAAGCTGCAGAGGTGATAAAATACCACCAAAAGAAAGCTCTATTTGTGGGAAAAAAAGGATGCCAATTTTGTTTGGGAGCCACGTCACACGACCGCGCAATTGTCTGTTAAAGCAACGCAGTTCCGAATCGCAAAAAGGGGCCTGGTCTCTGACCAACAATATGGTTCGGGGGTTAAGTGGTTAATTAATGTTCCTTTTGATATTACACTATAGCACTTTAACAGCGCCCCCTTACTATTATACACCCCCCCCTTAAAGTCGATGCCTAATATTATATTTGGCAATCAACATAATATAACTTACATTTGAAGCTGTGTTTGCAAATGTTTTGTAATTATTTAAAAACAAATTATGTTTTTTTTTGTGGTGTTTCTGTTAATTTGTCCACAAATTCATACTTGTAACTACATGATTGAATTGAAAGGGAAAAGCAAGCGAGTACAATCTGAATATATGTTACTATAATATATCGCTTTTGTAGTTTATCTGTTAAACTCCCCAATATTTACAGTTATGCAAAATCAAACTTAATTAATGCTTGCAAAAACCGTATGCCAACACATTTCACAAATTAAAAAATAGTTACCTTATATACTCGAGTATAAGCCGAGTTTTTCAGCACATTTTTTTTGTGCTGAAAATGCCCCCCTCAGCTTAAACTCGAGTCACCTTTTTACCTTTTTGTGCCTGATCTCCCAGATTTGGGGACCCGGTACTAGCCGGCCGTAGGTCCCCTGGACCCCAAACTTGGCACACATGTAGCACCACTCTTCCTCTACAAGTGTGTTGTCCGGGGGACCTCTGGCCAGGGAGCACCGATTTTTCAAAGCCGGGCACCCCTTCCATAGACTCCCATGTTAAATGGTAATTTCTCCGATGACTTTGGGGAACCGGTACCGGCTCGTCGTAGGTCCTCTGAACTCAGACCTTGGCACACATGCAGCCCAATTTCTCCTCTACAAGTGTGCAAAGTTTGTTGTCTGGGGGACCTACGGCTGGGGAGCACCAATTTTTCAAATCGGGCACATTTTCCATAGACTCCCATGTTAAACATCAGTCTAGGCATGGACACCGTGAGGCATGCACATGGACACCCAAGGCTTATACTCGAGTCAATATTTTTTCCCAGTTTCTTGTGGTAAAATTGGGTGCCTCGGCTTATACTCGAGTATATATGGTAACTGCAAGTAGCTAAATGTAGAACAGTTTACTGGGTGCTTTGGATTTACACCACCACTTTGAAAATGCTCTTAGTCAGATCAACAGCAAAAGACAGCAAAAGAATACTGTGGCATAATTTTAATTGAAATCATTATCACTTAGGAGACTTTCTCAGTTTTTGACACGTGATAATTAATACAGTTGTTTAAACAAAAGTCAATTATAATTAACCACTTAAGACCCGGACCTTTAGGCAGCTAAAGGACCCTGACAGTTTTTGCGATTCGGCACTGCGTCGCTTTAACTGACAATTGCGCGGTCGTGCGACGTGGCTCCCAAACAAAATTGGCGTCCTTTTTTCCCCACAAATAGAGCTTTCTTTTGGTGGTATTTGATCACCTCTGCGGTTTTTATTTTTTGCGCTATAAATAAAAATAGAGCGACAATTTTGAACAAAAATGCAATAATTTTTACTTTTTGCTGTAATAAATATCCCCCAAAAATATATATTAAATTTATTTTTTTCCTCAGTTTAGGCCGATACGTATTCTTCTACCTATTTTTGGTCAAAAAAAATCGCAATAAGCGTTTATCGGTTGGTTTGCGCACATTTTTCTTACTACTAATAGGGGCGATCAGTGATTTTTTTCGTGACTGCAACATTATGGCGGACACTTCGGACAATTTTGACACATTTTTGGGACCATAGTCATTTTCACAGCAAAAAATGCATTTAAAATGCATGGTTTACTGTGAAAATGACAATTGCAGTTTGGGAGTTAACCACAAGGGGGCGCTAATGGGGTTATGTATGACCTCATCTGTGTTTCTAACTGTATGGGGGGTGCAGCTGTAGGTGTGACGTCATCGATTGTGATTCCCTATATAAGGGAACACACGATTGATGATGGCGCCACAGTGAAGAACAGGGAAGCTGTGTTTACACACAGCTCTCCCTGTTCTTCAGCTCCGGGGACCGATCGCGGGACTCCAGCGGCAATCGGGTCCGCAATGTCCCACAGCTTTGGACCGGGTCGCGTGCACGCGCGACCTCACGGCTGGGCTTAAAGGGCAATGTACAGGTACGTTGATGTGACCAGCCGTGCCATTCTGCCAACGTATATCGGCGTGAAGGGGTCCTTAAGTGGAAACTTTTCATGAGAAAAAATGCAGGCTGCCATTGCCAAGCTCCTTTTGGAAATGCTAGTTTTTTGGCCATCGTATTGATTGTTTTGAGTTCTGAACTTTGACGTACTGATGACCAGGAAGAACATGCAGATACGGCACCCTGACATTTGTATGACATGAATTTTGCTGGGGTATTGTTATGGGTCCATCACCAAGACTTTCCTCAGGTATTTTCTGTTAACCTGTCAGCTAAACGTGCTGGTGAGAAAATGGAAAGGTTGATTGCCGCCCCCCTACCAAAAACAAAACAAAACGCACAAGCCATTACTGGGTCATCCTATTCTCTACTATATGCAACAGCTTTCAGAAAACCAAACTTTATATACTTGATGTGACATAATGTTGACTGCTCTATTCTGTATGTTGTTCAGTACATTTTATTATTCCGCACCAGTGTTTCTCAACCAATCCTGTATAATAATAATAATAACCAGGGTGTGTTCTGGGCTCGTCAGGGTCGCCTCGCTGCATCCTATATTTTTGCACAGCGTCATTTATATCCATGGTGCAGATGGGCCAGCTGAGGATGTGAAAGTGGGGGGCTGTAGACTCTGATGTGAAAGGGGGGGGGGGTACCAAGGATTCTCATGTGAAAGTGGGTGGGGCTTCTGATATGATGATGGGACTCATTTTAGACTGGGGTGCCTCAAGACTTTTAAAGGATGCTGTGACTAAGCAAAGAGTTGACAAACACTGTTCCCCCACCACTCCACTCCGAAGGCTCTGCTGTAAATGTTCTATACTCTATACTATTAATGATCACATTAGTGCCTTTATAGAAGGTATTTGTAGAACTAAGACACCTGAATTCCATGTATACTTGTTAGCTTGACCCTGAAGTGAAAGATTTCCTAAAGAATTAGGCTGATGAAAATAAGTAGGTTTGGTATCTCTTGTTTTTAAAATGTGTTAATTAATGATAATATATGAATTTTGGATAGTAAAAAAGCTTTTGGGCTTACACTCTTAAACACTTACCGACTACCCCACGACTATATACGTTGGCACTTTGAAGAGGGATATCTCGGTAATAGCAGCAGCTGCTGCCATAACCGAGTTATCCATCTCTTCTGGTGGCGGTTCAGTTAACGATAATGGTGGTCTCTGTGGCGGATTCGCAGCGAGATCACCGTTATCGGCAGCGGAAGAGGGGGGCCCCCCTTCCCGCCAGTCTCCCACGCCCTCTGCCGCTTACTGGAGTCGTTGGTAGTGGCCGAGGCCGTCGGACGCTGTCACGCCAGTGGTATGGATACGAGTGAGGGAAAGATAGCCACCACCCGTCTCCATACCATAGCAGGGTGGAAGCAATGTCAAAACGTCACTTCCGCCCATAGCTCTTAAAGAGCCATTTTTTTTATTTTTTTTTTTAAATGACAATTTTTTATTTACTTTTTTCATTGCATTTTTGTGTAAATATGGGAATCGGAGGTCTTTTTGACCCCAGATCTCATATTTAAGAGGACCTGTCATGCTTTTTTCTATTACACGAGATGTTTACATTCCTTGTAATAGGAATAAAAGTGACCCAATTTTATCATTTTTTTTAAATGGTGTAAAAATAAATAAAATAAAGTAATATAAATAAGAAAAAATAAATAAAAATGTTCGACGAGCTCGCACGCAGAAGCGTAAACAGCGCCTGCATATGAAAATGGTGTTCAAACCACACGTGAGGTATCACCGCGATTGTTAAAACTACAGCAATGAGCCTCTAGGCCTCCATTGTAACTCAAAACATGCAACCTGTAGAATTTTTTAAACAACGCCTATGGAGATTTTTAATCTGGTAAAAGTTTGACACCATTCCACGAGCGGACGCAATTTTGAAGCGTGACATGCTGGGTATCAATTTTCTCCGCGTAACATTATCTTTCACAATATAAAAACAAAATTGTGCCAACTTTACTGTTGTCTTCTTTTTTTAATAAAAAAAGTGATTTTTTCCCCCCAAAAAAGTGCGCTTGTATTACCGCTGCACAAATACAGTGTGACAAAAAGTATTGCATTGACCGCCATTTTATTCTCTAGGGTGTTAGAAAAAAAATATATAATGTTTGGGGGTTTCAAGTAATTTTCTAGGAAAAAACGTGTTTTTAGCTAGTAAACACTGAGTCTGAAAAACAGGCTTGGGGCTGAAGTGGTTATTTATCAGTGCTTTGTATATGTTTGTGATGTACGGCTCTACAGTGTAGCTCAGGGTTTCTCAACCAGGATTCTATGAAACTCTAATGCCCTGTACACACGATCGGACCATCCTATGAAAACGGACTGATGGATTTTTTCATCAGTTATCCGATGAAGCTGACTGATGGTCAGTCGTGCCTACACACCATCAGTTAAAAAAACGATCGTGTCAGAACGCGGTCACGTAAACCACGTACAACGGCACTATAAAGGGGAAGTTCAAATCCAATGGCGCCACCCTTGGGGCTGCTTTAGCTGATTTTGTGTTAGTAAAAGACGATTTGCGCTTTTCTGTCTGTTACAACGTGATGAATGTGCTATCTCCATAACGAAGGCTAGTTTTACCAGAACGAGCGCTCCCGTCCCCTAATTTAGTCTGAGCATGCATGGATTTTTAACCGATGGACGTGCCTACAGACGATCGCTTTTTTCTATCGGTTAGTTAACCATCAGATAATTTTAAAACAAGTTCCTAGTTTTTTAACCGATGGATAAACAACCGATGGGGCCCACACACGATCAGTTAGTCTGATGAAAACGGTCAATCAGACCGTTTTCATCAGACAAACCGATCGTGTGTACGCGGCATAACTTTCCTCCAGAAGTTGCTTTCTTTGAGCAATGAGAAATTTTTGCCTCTCTGGTAAGTTCCCACTGACACCAATGGTCTTTTTTATCTATCTGTAAGGGGGTAATTCTTGCCAATGGCCACAAGGAGCCCACTAATCATCACACTAATGTATCATGCGTTGTATATGTAATAATCTTTAGCAGGGGTTTCCTGAGACCAGAAAATTAATTCAAGGGTTCCTCTGTGTTGAAAAGGTTGAGAAAGTCTAGTCTAGCTGCTAACTGGTAATGAGTTTTTACTGTTTCTTATAAACTGTTCATCCATTCACAATAGTACATTAAAGAGGAAGTAAACCCTCTTAAAAAAATCCTAAAAAAGCAAACCCCTGCAAGACAAATGCATAATGAGCTAGTATGCATAGCATACTAGCTCATTATGTATTACTTACCTCCGAAGACCCTGCAGCAGTCCTAGTCTTCCCCTCTGGCTGCCGACATGTCATCCCAGAGTTTCTTTTGGGTATCGCGGCTTCTGCGCTATGATTGGCCTGAGCCGCGATGACATCACTCCCGCACATAGGTGCCATTGCTTCAGTTTGCCGCAATGCGCATGTGCCGATGACATCGGCACATGCAGGGGACAGGGGATATCTCTTAAACTGTGCAGGTAAGCCTTAATATAGGCTTACCTGTAGCATAAGGTTGTAAACAGGGGTTTACAACCACTTTAAGGAAGATAAAGTCCAGGAGGCACCAGTGAACTGAACTAGATATGGTAAGACTGACCTCTTTCTTCCCCAGTGCTACATGTCTTAATGGAAATACCTCTGATAAGGGGCATGGCCAATATTCAGCTTGCAAGCATAAAACACTCAAGTGGGAGGGCAAGTAATGCATTCAGTTTAAAGAATTTAAAGATTTTTTATTTTATTTACTTTTCTTGTGCAGGATTTCAAAGTATTTGTTTTCCCCGTTGTGTAGCTTTCCTTACTTTGTCTAAACCCGACATGCTTCCTGTAATTTTGGTACCGCAAAGGAGAGAGCTCAACTCCAATTTGGACAGACAAAGACGTGTACAGAAATAAACTGACAATTGCTTCTTTTTAAAAGATGCTTTTAATGTACATTCTTGTTGTATTCTTAGCCAGTCTGTGTCACAGTTTTAGTATATCCCTTTTATCAGGACTGTAAACAAATTGCATAAGAAATTACGAAAATTGAGGAGTTAAATCTATGTCACTTTATTATTCATTGTCACTTTTTTTTCTTTTGAAATTTTTAAATCTTTACTTTCCACTATTTGTATGTGATCAGCCTGTATTTTGTAGTACATGATGATATCTGAGTTGCACATGGGTTATTTTTTCCCAGTCTATTTTGTCTGTAATGTCAGGGTTTAAAGCTCAAATGAAGTCTGTCAGTTGCTGCTTGTCAAATGCTTTATGCTTCTCAATGCTTTCAGAAGATGGGAGATGGTATGTGAGGTGAGCCATTTGACATGCCTGTAACTATTGGACTTTGAGTACCTTAGCAACAGCTCCTCTGTATTTTTTCCTGAAAGGTTCCTTTTAAAAAATGGCACTTAAAAACACATTGAGGCAGATCTTGCACTGAGCGAATTTCAATCAGTGGGTGGTCTTGTCTGCATTACTCTATCCAACATCCTTCGATTGAAAAATCAAAGGACCAGAATGGAAAATTTGTCAGCTTAACAGTGCCTAAGATGCAGGCTTTGTTCATGTGTTCAGACAGCCGGTTGTCGAAATGCAATAACCACAGCCAGGGATTCTTCCACACTGTTTAGCTTGGATGATGGAACCGGTTCGATTTTTTTTTTTTCAGTCGGCAGGCTAAACTGAAATAATCTATGCTTGTACGACCAGCTTTAGACTGTGGAAGTCTACTGGTGGACCAAGGGCCAGTCACCTCTATAGCCTTTGTGGAAGTAGCCATCTTGATAGAAGATCAGGATGTTGACCTGCTCCCCGTTATCAGGGGTAGGAAGCATGCATTTACACAGACAGACAGAGACATTACGGAAGGTGAAGCCACCAATATACTGACATTAGCAGCACAGGGCGGGGTAAGGGATCACTTCACACAGAGATAATGCGTGGTATAAGAATGATCAGAAAGTGGTAAAGAGGGGCAAAAATATCCTTGTACTGCTGCCTCTCAGATACAGCTTCCTCTCCAGCAGACTTCCCGTAAAACAATGAGCAGAGCAATAGTGACATCAACTTGTCATTTTGTCTGTCTGTGTTGTGTTTTTTTTTTTCTCTGTTGGTTGAACTGGATGGACTTGTATCTTTTTTTCAACTAAATTAGCTATGTAATAATTGGCACTATACTACTCAACAATGAATCAAAAGGAGTGTACAATGGGGGTTGGTAACTAATATGGGATATAGCATCAATTAATTCACATTCTATTGCATCATGTGTTCTTCCCCAAACCTGGTCCAGGTCTGTATATCTAATGCCCCGTACACACAGTCGGACTTTTGACCGGCCAAAATCACATCGGAATTCCATCGGAGTAAAAGTGAACTCAAATGGAATTCTTCGGAATTTCCAATGAAAAAAATCTGATGGGGCATACATACAGTTGGAATTTCTGATGGAAAAAGTCAGTCGGACTTTTTCCATCGGAAATTCCGATCGTGTGTACGGGGCATAAGTCTACAGACACTGTTTCAAGTCACTTTTAATGTTTGGAAGATCAGCATATTGGCTTGCAGTGAGTAGAGGTCTGTGGCCAAGTGTTCAATTTCCAAATTTGCTGCAGGGCATTTGTATGGTCTCTCTTGTTCTGTGTGATTTACTTCAGATGTTTTGGCTTCCTCCGACAAAAACATATTGGTAAGTGATGTGGCTCTCACCCACGTTTTCTTTATTGTGCGTGATTATGGTAGATACCACTTAGAATGTAAACTCATTTTAGAGACAGGGACTTATGGTTTTGTATTCTCAGTTCAATCCAGTGTGATATTGTAGACAACACTTACATTTTACCATCCAATACACAATCTGCCCCAGGCTGAGATTTATTGGAAAATAAAAACTTCTATCCTGGGGCTGAAGCCACCTAATGACCATTATAATGATAGTAATTAAAAAAAGGTAAGAACACATTGTTTAATTTTGTTCCAGAGCATAACTACGGTCTGCAGTTTCATATTTGTGTGAAAACCTTGCAGATCCATATAATATGCATACGCTGGGATTTGTCTAATATTGTACATGCAACATCAAGTCTGTGTTTTCATCCGTAGCCTGAAACCACAAACCTGTTGTGCTCGTTATAATGAAAATTTGCAGCTCGTATTGAAAGCTATGTTCATTGGTTAAGTTCTCCATCAATATAAAATATTAAAATCTGTGAAACTTAAAGAATGCATGTCATATTCAAACAGCAGCACATAAATCGGATTGTAAGCAGAAAATACATTTAAACAGCCCTTTCCTTTCAGAGGCCATTTAGTTGGGTGTCTCAGTTGTATGGGTTGGATAGATCAGGTTACCACTTGGCTAGAGATTAGGTGCACCCTTTTTTTCTGTTACTAATGCTGAGCTTTTATGTCTTTATTTTTCATGTTGATTATAATTGATTTGAAATGGTTAAATAGGTTATATTTTTGTTTCAACAGTTTATAGCAATATTTTATACAATGGAGATCATTTCATAAATGCCACTTCAGTGATATTCAAGGAGTTTTTGGGCTCCCCAAAGCTGATTGTCTGTTTGTTAGATGCTGAAGATTAAGGGCCACTCTTGTACTATAAAACAAAAAGTAATTTATAGACTATAACAATAAGAGGAAAATACTAATACAATAGAAAAGACAGGAAGGGCAGTTTTGTTAGATGTCAAAGATGTATGCCTAAAAACATTACATTTTACAGTGGCTATAGAAAGAATCCCTCCCCTTTAAAATCCTCACATTTTGTTGCTTTAGCAGCCTGACATTAAGACACCGGGCCAGATCCACGAAGCGCGGCGCTTCTTTACGGCCGGCGTAGTGTATCTCAGATACACTACGCCGCCGTAACTTACAGCGTATTTTCCGTATTCTCAAAGAATTTGCGCCGTAAGTTACTGCGGCGTAGTGTAACTGTGTCGGCGTAAGGGTGCACAATTCAAATGGATGAGATGGGGGCGTGTTTTATGGTAATACGTCTTGACCCGATGTAAATGCCGTTTTTTCTGAACGGCGCATGCGCGGTCCGTGGGGGTATCCCAGTGCGCATGCTCGAAATTAACCCGTAACAAGCCAATGCTTACGACGTGAACGTCATTCTACGCAAAGCCCTATTCGCGAACGACTTGCGCAAACAACGTAACATTTTCAAAATTCCACTCGGGAACGACGTCCATACTTAACATAGGATACGCCTCATATAGCAGGGGTAACTATACGCCTAAAAAAGCCTTACGGAAACAACATTAAAATAATGCGCCGGCCAGACGTACGTTCGTGGATCGCCGTATCTAGCAATTTGCATACTCGACACGGATATCGACGGAAACGCCACCTACCGGCCAGCGTAAATATGAACCTTAGATCCGACGGCGTACTAAGAGGTACGCCAGTCGGATCTAGCCCAGCTTCAGGCGTATCTTGTTTTGTGGATACAAAACAGACACGCCGGAGCAAACTAGAAGTTATGCGGCATATCAATAGATACGCCAGCGTAACTTCTTTGTGGATCTGGCCCACAGTTTTTATTTTAGCCAGCTGTATTTACTCAGTGCAACTTATAACATTGAAGTGAAAGATATAACACCAACATGTCAGAATCGTTTTTTATTTAAAAAATAAATAAATAAATCAAGAGTTGGAAAAAAGATTTACCCCCCTCCTTAAAAATGACTTGTAAACTCAATCAGGTGTAGCGAGCCACCTTTCCAATGGCACATAAAGCCATTTTACTTTTTTTTTTTTTTTTTAATCCGATCATTTTACTTTTAATGGTGATCAGCTGAGGTCATTTTGATTAGCTCAGCATGCAAATCGCTTTCCTGAAGCATTTCAGTCCCTGGTAGTGCAACTGAAGCAAACAGTCAATTATAGGTGGCAAGCCATAGTCAAAAGATCTTCGGGATAAAGTTGTAGACAGGCACAAGTCAGAAGATGGATACAAAAAAAAAATCAAAGGCTTGATCAATGCCTAGAAGCACAGTGAAGTATTTTTTTTATTAAGAAGCAGAAGGTATTTGGTACAACACAGACCCTCCCTGGATCAGGACGTCACTCCAAACTGGATGAACGAGCCAGAAGGAAAGAGAGGCTACCAAGAGGCCTAAAGCAACTCTGTAGCAGTTGCAGGAGTTTATGAAAAAGAGTGGTCATTGTGTGTATGTGACAACAATATCACAAATTCAGCTTGTATGGGAGGGTTGCAAGAAAAAAAGGGACTCCTCAAAAAAGGCCACATACAGTCACCATTGAGCTTTGCCAAAACACACCTTGGCTGTGTCCAATCATAGCTGGTCACATGTTAACACAGAGATGCCGTGATCGGCTCTCCTTGCCTCTCACTGACAGAGTGTGTGGCAAGGAGAGCCGATCAGCGGCATCTCCACGTAGGGGGACATCTAGGAATTTAATCAGGACACTGATTATTAGTGCCCTAATTACAGTATAGCAATTTAGTTGCACCAATCAGTGCCCACCAGTGGCAGCAATCTGTGCCCACCACTGCCCACAAGTGCCACCAATTAGTGCCCAGTAGCAAAGCCCATCAATGCCCATCATTGCTGTCAATCAATGACCATTAGTGCCGCCTATTAGTGCCCATCAGTGCGGCATATTAGTGCCTCCTCATCAGTGCCACCTTATCAATGCCCACAAGTTCAGCCTATCAGTGCCGCCTCATCAGTGAAGGTGAAAAATTACTGACAAAAACTATGTAAAAAACATTATTTTTTTTTTTTTAAAAACGGCAGTGATCAAATATCATCAAAAGAAAGCTCTTGGGTACAGTGTAGCATGACCGCGCAATTGTCATTCAAAGTGTGACAGCGCTGAAAGCTGAAAAATGGCCTGGGCAGGAAGGGGGTGTAAGTGCCCTGTAGCCAAGTGGTTAATCATAGGTGCCATAGTGTTTATGGCCTTATTCTTAGTTCTGATGAGTTAGCATTTCTTAAGAAGAGAAATGTTAAATACAGTTAATAAAAGGGGTATCTTTGTAGAAATGCAGCGTGAACATTGATCTCAAACAGAACTAGTTAAATTGGTTTATAACACAGACCTGCATGTAATGTCCTATTAGTAGCTGTCCATCTTTCCTTTCTGATGCCCTTTGCTTCCTGCTGTTTCCCTCTATAGAGAATATTTTACAGTCTGCAGACATTTGTAGGGATTGCAGTTGTTATTAGCTGTGGGAGAACATGCACCGCTGTAGGAGAGGTGAACTGCATGATATCCTTTTTAACAGGCAGCTGCACATAAATCTAGGAGTATTTATCTGCAAGAATTCTGTTTCACTCCATTGACTTAGCTGGTACTGGGGTTCTAATCTCTCCTCTAATCAACATGAGCATGAGAAGACAGATACCCCATGAGAGGGTTGCTGTCACTTTGTAGTATCTCTTAAATGAACCCACAGTGGATTTCAGTGCTTTCTGTGTGCTGGTCCTTAATGGAGAACTGTGTTTAATTAGGAGAATAAAGTGACACAGAGCACAGGCATTGCAGTATATGGCTAATGATGTGCAATGCTGAGTTAGAGAGAATTAAAAAAACAGGCTTTTTTTTATAAAGAAGGAGATAAAAGAGCTCTCTACTTACAGGTAAAGGCTAATAGGACTGCTCAAATGTAAAGATTGGCAAATCCCTGCCAGTGTTTTAATGCTGTATATGCTTTTGTTTGGGTGAGTGATTTTCTCTTTCAGAGCTGTTGCAAAAAACAGAAATTGTGGGGAAATCTTTTGATTTGCAGCGAACATCGGCACACTAGTAACTGTAAGGGCTCATTATCATGTCTGAGGCTCACAAGCACTTTAAACTTTAACCACTTAAGACCCGGACCATTATGCAGGTAAATGGCCCCTTTTTGCGATTCGGCACTACGTTGCTTTAACTGACAATTGCGTGGTAAGCTCCGAAACAAAATTGCGTCCTTTTTTTCCCACAAATAGAGCTTTCTTTTGGTGGTATTTGACCACCTCTGCGGTTTTAAATGCAATATTTTTTACTTTTTGCTATAATAAATATCCCCAAAAAGTATATAAAAAAAATATTTTTCCTCAGTTTAGGCCGGTACGTATTCTTCTACATATTTTTGGTAAAAAAAATCACAATAAGCTTTATTGATTTGCACAAAAGTTATAGCGTTTATAAAATAGGGGATAGTTTTATGGCATTTTTATTAATAACTTTTTTTTTTTACTAGTAATGGCGGCGATCAGCATTTTTTTTTTCTCCGTGACTGCGACATTATGGCAGACACATCGGACAGTTTTGACACATTTTTGGGACCATTGTCATTTTCACAGCGAAAAGTGCTATAAAAATGCACTGATTACTGTGAAAATGACAATGGCAGTGAAGGGGTTAACCACTAGGGGGCGCTAAAGGGGTTAAGTGTGTCCTATTGTGTTTTTTTTTATTGTAGGGGGAGTGGCTGGACATGTGACGTTACTGATCGTCATTTCCTATGACAGGGAACAGATGATCAGTGACAAGCCACAGAGAAGAACGGGGAAGGTGTGTTTACACTCGCCTCTCCCCGTTCTTCAGCTCCTGTGACCCGATCACTGGACACTGGCGGCGATCGGGTCCCGCGGGGGGCGGTCACGAAGCTCAGGACTAGGTCGCGCGCGACCCACGGCTGGGCTCTTAAAGGCGACGTACCTGTAAGTGCCTGTACCCAGCCACGTGCCCTTCTACCGACGTATATTGGTGTGAAGTGGTCCTCAAGTGGTTAATGAAACTCGATCCTACACAGGTTTTAACACATCCTCAGATTTTCCCTTGCTTTTTTTTCTCTAAACCAAAGAGTAAAGTTTAAATAGAAGTTTCTATTTTCTTTCAAATGGAGACTAAAAAGCTGAGCATTGTTTGCCTTCCTTTTTTTCTCAGCATTTTTATTACAGTCTGCATGACTGTATTATATTGGATAAAGGCTTCTAGTCAGTCGAGTCACAATAATGTGAAATTAGTGGATTGATTGTACAGGTTCTCCACAGCAGGGGCTGCAAGTAGCTTTTCTTTCCCTTTCTTGTGTTAGGCAGCGTGTTTTTCCCAAAATATATCCACATATTTGTGCAAGGTTGAATAGGAGAATCAAGTGTCTGTGGAAGGGGAGCGCATTACTAAAGATATAGTATTGAACCTTAACATAAGCAAGTAATTTCCTTTTTGTGTGCCTTTCGATGATATGATTTAAGGGTGTAAACTCACACATATTATTGCAAAGAAAGTGGTAATAAATACACACCCCTTAGAGCCGGTTCACACAGGGGCGACCTGGGATCCGACTTGAAGTTGCCCCAAGTCTCCCCAAGTCGCGTGGTTGAGAAAATCAATGGAAGTGAATGGAGCTGTCTTAATACACACTACTGAAGTTGCTCCGACTTCAGAAAAGGTTCCTGCACTACTTCAATCTATTAGGCGACTTGTACCCATTGATTTCAATGGAAGTTGCCTCAGAAGTCGGATCACTGTCTTAACTGAAGCAACAATACAGGAAGATAACATACATTTCTCAGGCAAACCCCTCCTCCTCCCTCCCACAGAGCTGATTCTTGTTTGATTGGCCACTGGAAAGCCTCCTGTCCTGAAGGCGACTTGGAGTTGCCTTGTACTGTCCTGGAGGCAACTCGAAGTTGCTTTGTAAATTGCCTGATGATTCATACTCAAGTCGTGTCCAAGTTGCCTCCCAAAGTCGTACTAGAAATCGTGTTGCCCCTGTGTGAACCAGCTCTTAACAGCATTTAATAGCTACAATAAACTTATTTTATACAAACATTGTCTGAGGGAAGAACAACTGTCCAAGATATCGCAAACAAAAACACCCTGCGTATACCAATATGAAATAATGCATAAACGGATGAAGTGCTGCCGTTACCATCTAACAGAGCACCACTCACTCCCAAATGTCAGAAAATTACAGCACTGAGGCGCTTTACAGGTGCTACAGCACTAAAAATAGAGCCTGCAAAGCACTTGTAAAGCGCCTCTCCTCTCACTCCAGTACGAAAGCCTGAGTGCTTTCACACTGGAACGGTGCGCTTGCAGGATGCTAAAAAAAAGGCCTGCAAGCAACAGACAATGGCATCTACATGACATCACTAAGAGCCCTTTCACACTGGTGCGTTTTTGCGGCGTTTTTTCCGCTTTTTCGCTGTAAAAATAGTGCTATTAAAACGCTCATAAAATGCTCCCCATGCATCTCAATGGACCCTTTCACACTGAGGTGTTGCGCTGGAGGAGCGTTGAGAAAAGTCCTGCAAGCAGCATCTTTGGAGTGCTGAAAAAAACACTCCAAAAACGCCCCTCTCCATTGAAATGAATTGAAAACGCTGTAAAAACGCGGTAACATTGCGGTAAAAACGCTATAGGCGTTCCCAGTGTGAAAGGGCTCTAAGCGGCACCTCCGCTGAAGCCTGCAGCTTTTAGATGCTCTGGAACTTGTCACTTTTAGTGATACTGTGGCAGATACACAAAGATCTTGCGTCGCCGGCTCCGCCCCTTAAGCGTCAGAGGGAGCATGTATGAAAAAATTCAAATTTTAAACATGCAATTCAGTTTCTGGGGTCGATTTACAAGACAGATGCTGTAACGGAATGACCCGGGACACCCAGAGACTTTGTGAGGATGGGGGATACTCCTGTGTCAGCGTCACTGATAACTCTTGGGTCTGAGTCCACCCTGTGCCCTTTGGGCATGGGGTGACAAGTGAATCATAATTCATGTATTACATGAGATGGGACATCACTGATAGTTCGTATTGCAGGATTTTGAGATACTGCAAGATGTTGGCCCAACCAGTCAATAGTGACTCATTCTATGATTAGCCCTGACTAGTGACATGCTAATTGAGTCAGGGCCTGGAAGACATTTCATTGTCCTTGTGTAAAGGTGTTGTAACGGACAGGTGTTAATCCAGGTCTGCTCCCAGACCTCTAATTATATATGCTAAATACTGTTTATGTGTGGAATATACTTGTTGGAGACAGAACGTCTGTCTGGGGATGTGGATTAGAAAGAGAGCATTGTGTGATGGTGTTTTGTTTGTAATGCTGTTAATGAAGGAATGTTTAGTAATTAGCCTTAGTGTGTGGGTGGGGAGTTGATTGTTCCTTTAATGCCTTGTACTGTATATAAGCTGAGAAGAAACCATTAAAATTGTCTTCATTTGAAACAAGTACAGAGCTGCGTGTCTCGTCTTGATTCTGGGGAAATCGGATGCCTGCTGGTTTGTCTGTGTGTCAGATGAGCTGTCGTAGTTGATGGAAGGTCGTAAACGGTGGTGACCGTTACAGATGCCATACAAGTGGAAAAATGCAAAGAAGAGCACAAAGCACCTCAGCTGGGCAGAAAACTTGGATATATAAGAATTCATCCAGCTATAGACGATTAATGTGGATTTACTTGCCATAAATTGTCCATATTGCAGCAGTAGAGCGTGGTCTACTTTAAAATAACTGAAAAAAAAGGCGTTCTGAAAAAAAGGATGTTTCGCCCCCACATATTATAGTAAGAGCTGTAATAGTAGACTCAGTAAATGGTTTCAGACTGGGTCTGAATGTGCTTGTACATGCACAGAAAATCAATTTCTACTAATATTCACAAGAGATATTGTAGAATTTTGATTCTAAGAGATATATGTTTGCAATCAGGAAGCTAGAGAAAATTGGACAATTCTCTATAAGGATTTCTATGGGATTAGGTTCTTGGATGCAATTTTTTTTTTTATGTAATTGACAGTTTACTTTTTACAACCAAGCTATGTAACAGACCTGAATAAAAAAAAGGGGGGTATATGGTGCAATGAGTGTCATTATGTATACTGATGATATGAGTTCAGCAAAAAGTCCCTAAAGTGTTACTAAACCCACAACAGTAAAATCAGTCTGTATATGCAGCATAGCATGCTTGTTATACTCACTGTGATTTATAAGCTGTGGGCACTGTAGAAGGGGGGGGGTGTGGATGAACTATTTTTATATTACTGGGTTTAGTAACAGTTTAAGTTCAATTGGAGAGTCTGGGGCAACTTCTTTCTGGCCTCAGACACTTGATGCACTTCCTTAGAGACTGAAGTGGCTCTGGGTAAACAAAGAGGAGAGGGCACAAGCTAAGTGTAATATAAAATGTATTTATTGGAGGGAAAGACAATTGGCAACTCACATGGTACATAAGAGAGAGCACCAAGGTCAGCCACTGACTCTGGCACGTGGAGTATTAAGTCTCTTCTGGAAAACTTGCAGCCTTGTTGTCCACATGTAGGGGTCATAAATCCGCTGTGATGGAGGATAAATATGGCTGCTGGACTACTTTGGGATGCAGAGCAGACTGGGAGTGGCATCAGGACAGGGCTATGTGTTTTGTGGCCACCAAACGAGGTTTACAGAAGAGACTCAATGCTCCACATGCCAGAGCCAGCTGCAGACTGTGATGATACAAAAAAAATGCACAATTTGCTAATTTACATGCACCTTATACTGCCTGTAATTTATTGCACTTAGTCTGGCATCCGCTGGTGTGTTTTCTTGGCTCTACAGGTTACCCACCTGCAGCCCTAGCCCATTGATGAATGCGTTATTTTAAACTGTGTAGGTTGCCAATTGACTTGCATTCCAATAAATACAATTTTTATTACACTTTCATCGTGCCCCCTCCTCTCTCTATATGTAACAAGACTAGGAAGGCATTTGGCAAGCTTTGCATTGCAAACACTTACTGTATTAAATACCTACTAAATGCTTTCTAGACTTTGCTAAATTGTTATTTAATGTTATTTTGTTATCTGAATGTATGCTATGTTTGGGCACATTACATTGTGTAATTGCTCCAATGTGTGCAAAGCATTTTTTTGGGGGGGGATCCGAGGACACATGCTACTGTTCTCAAGGTTAAAATGATGTAATTCCTGTTGAAATCCACCCTATTTTCTTTAAATCCACATAGAAGTTTAGCTGTGCTACACATACTCTCCTACTCTGTTATTCGTAGTGACCAGTCAGATTTTAACTTGCATCCTCACAGTGCAGAAAGTTGACTGCTGCTGGCAACACATGCAATAATACTTTCTGACACCTGCATTCATGATGACATATGCCATGCAGGGGACACGGGAATCACTAATTTTGTATTTAATTTGTCAAATGCCACTAAACCACTCTGAAATAAAGAATGCCCTTTAACCAAGACCCAGGACCACAAAACCATCTTTATTATGGAAGCTTTTTTTCTAGCTAATTAAAATGGCAGATTTCTCTCAGCCTCCTCCTTTGCTTCAGCCAAAGTTAGAAAAAAGGGCTTTACTTGAGCAGAAGTGGCAAAATCTTTAAAAGTTTGCAATTGTCATTAAATTATTTGATTTCAGTGATTTGTTTTAGAAAACTGATATGTTTATGTTTTTAAATACAAATGATTTCAAATAAATAGTTTTTTGGATTGTACCATATGTACCATACCATGTAAAATGTAGGTCAGACAGTCATTTGTGGCTGGTTGATAGCCCTGCTCATAGGTGGAACATAGGTTGCCACTGAATGCTTTAATAAAATCTTGGAAGAAGCAGTGACAACATGCAGTGTTCAGTGACTCTAACATAATGTAGTCACATTGGTTATTAAAAAATGTCCATTTGATTTCTAATGCCGCGTGCACACGGTCGGCATTTCAGACAACAAATGTTTGATGGGAGCTTGTTGTCAGAAATTCTGATGGTGTGTAGACCCCATCGGATATTTTCTGTCTGAATTTCCGACAACAAAAATTTAAGAGCTGGTTCTCTTTTATCTGACAACAAAGTCCGTGTATACAATTCCGACGCACAAAATTCCATGCATGCTCTGAATCGAGTACGAGATGGAAGCACACGGTCTGGTAAAACTAGCTTTCGTAATGGCGATGGCACATTCGTCACGCTGTAACGGACTGAAAAGCACGAGGCTGAAAAGTGCGAATCTTCTCTTACCAAACTTCTACTAACACGACTGGTATTGACCTTCCCTTTTCTAATGCCGTCGTACGTGACTGCATTCTTGGCGATCGGAATTTCCGACAACATTTGAGCGACCATGTGAGCCAACATCCGTCAGAAAAAAGTCCACGATTTTGTTGTCGGAATGTCCGATCGTCTGTACGCGGCATAAGGGTTACTATGCTATACAGTACGCTTCATCTTATGGTATGATGTTACCTAAAGCCTTTTAGTTTGCTCCCAGCCCCAGAATTCAAGAATGAAATGCTTGTTTTGTCTAGGGGAAAATAAAAAAAAAATGTTTTTTCTTATACCCCAATTCTTGCTCCTGTTGGCTTTTTCTCATCTGTAAAATGGTCCACCGGAGCCACTCCATTAGCCCTAAGCACTCTGACGTTATAACATACAATGCAGGACCAGCAGTCTTGTACTGTAAGTGAGGACACAGAATGCCTGCCCACAACCTGTAGAGTCAGAGATAGGAGACCACTGACTGTTGGGTGAATAAGGAGCAAATTAGTTTTTTTTTCTTTTTTTTTTTCTTGTCCATTACAGGGCACAGGAGTTAAACAGTAATGTGTTGTATTTTCTGCAAGCTAAACTAGTTTACGATGGAGTAATAAAGCCATCTTGATGCTATTAGCCTGAACAATATCTACTTAAGGGTTCTAATTACTGAAGCCTAAAAACTGGAATGTTTATCGGGTTTGTGGTGGTTTATGATGGCCTAAATTAAAAGGTTGTCTGTTTTGCCAGCCTCTGTTTGATGTTGGTTAAAGGGGTTGAAAAGCCTTGTGTTTTTTCACCTTAATGCATTAAGGTGAAAAAACACCTTGCACTGCCTGGCCCCCCGTTTTACTTACCTGAGCCCTGAACTTTCATGGGTGCAATCCCGCGTCGTTCTCCCCACGGCTTCTCTGCTCTTCATTGGATAGATTGATAGCAGCGCAGCCATTGGCTCACGCTGCTGTCAATCAAATCCAATGACGCGACCGTTGGGGGCGGAGCCGAGTCATACACTCGGCGGCTATGTAGCTAAAGCAGCATACATCTTGTGTCATTGGGCTATTTGTTACTTAAAGTGGGAATGCCCTCCTTCTTCCCCCTGTAAGTCAGTGAGGGAACAATATGAGTGTGCAACTGTGGCCCTCCAGCTGTTCGGAACTATAAGTCCCATTATGCCACTGGGAGCAACTGTCAGTTTATCTCATCATGCCTCTGGGAGTCATGCTTGTAACTGTCAGCCTTGCAGTGCCTCATGGGACAAGTAGTTCCGCAAAAACAACTGAAATACCACAGGCGTCCACCCTTGTCTTAACATGGTCTTCCCTTCTATCATTTACTCTCGCCAGCTTTTTTTCAGGCTCCTCTTCTATGGTGGGAGGCTTGAGCTTGGGGCAAGACATCCAGATGATTACTATGGATCACAAAGTCTCCAGTGTGTCTCTTCAGGTGAATAGGGTGGCCTCTTCCCCCTGTCTTTGGGGACCCCACTTGCTAGAGGGGATTCCCATACCCTGAGTTTGTCTGGTTCCCCAGAACAGATGATGCCCTCCTTGTTGGAGGATCTTGTGGTGAGGTGGTTTCCAGAGTTGGACTCTGATATCATCTATGGGCTGTAGGCCCCTTATTTCCAAAAAAGTTTTTACATTCTACCTGTGACAGGATGAGTGGCCTCGTCCCTAAGCTGGATGATGCGGAGACTACTACTCTCCACTGCACTTCCTTCCTTAGAATGAAGACATTGACATATGACTGCTCAATTTCTGGTCACCAAACCAAAGGGAGAGGTTTGCATGCCTAGTGTGACATCATACCTTTTGCATAAAGTCCCTGGAGTTATGCTATAGATGTAAATCCTGTGTCCCTGATATGTGTCATTTTAGGTATGAGCAAATAGCATTAAATATCATCAGTCAGTATTTGCATTGGTAATTTTGGGATGACAGCAAGGCTGTTGGACTTTAAAAAAAAAAAAAACATTGCTATGGTGCTTGCTGTCTGACACCAAAGCTCATTTACATTGTTTAGGTGTGCAGTTTATTGAGATAATTTGTACAGGGTCAATAGGATTTTCTACTGTTATTTAGCCTGCTTATTACATTATATTTCAATAAAACAATAAATGAGAGCCAACTGTTCCCTATATTTAAGGAGTGTTAAAAGAGCCATTGAATCTAAATTGAAAGCATATTACCACTGCTTGATATTTTTCAGAAATTGCCACAATTTATACCACCTCGTTAGTTATCTTGAGAAACACTTGCTATAAGTGCTCATGCAAAGTGTATTACTTTTGAAAGACAGTCATTATATTTGTAGAAACATTCTTCTTATGCAGCCTCTTGCCTGACTGACATTATAGAGGAAAATCTCTGTTTGAGAGTATTTAATAAAGAGTTATATCAGTCTCAAAAGCAGTTTGGGATACGGAAACCATGAATATATTAACATTTGCTAGATTGCATCTTTGAATTAACACCTGATATTTGCATTTCTTTCAAATAGGTTTGATAAAAAAAATGTATACAATAAAAGATTAGATTAGTCATTGACTTTAATTATGTATAAGCAGTGATTTAAATTACATATATTGTGTGGCACATTTGGCATTTGCCTATACAACATGGTGGCAGATTACCACAGTGCCTTTGTAATTTTCAATGAGGACTGTGTAATGGTTGCACATTGATGTACCAAACATTATCTGCATTAAAATGTCTACAAGAGGAAGTCTCAGCAACCCCCGACGGTAGCACAATGGCTTAGGAAGGTAGATGATGTTGGCCGCATGGAGGACTTGATCCTTACTAGTCAACATAGACAGGAGAAGTACATAGAGATTTGGCGACCTTGGAACATGTTTAGATACTCTGAGGAGGGTCAGAACCTTAAAGGGGATACGGATACAGAGCCAATGACCACGAGGACGGATTGAGCCCCACACAGGGATCCCATGCTCGCGCCCACCCCATCCCCCCCCCACCCTCTCTATCTGCTAATTCTTTCTATCTTTTTTCCCCCTGTAGGGTCAGGAGCGGTTCCTGGCCCCCTTTCTATTCTTTCTTCTCACCCTTTCCTTTTATTTTCATACTATACTGAAATTGGAAAATGCGGAGATGATTGGCTCCCACTGCCCCTAGTATGCACGTGAAAAAATAGAGCGGAGGGTGCCCTGATAAGGTAAGTACATGCCCTCCCACGTACACCATTCTTGGGCCCATAGGGGACCACGGGAAATGCTATACTTGGCGCTGGTCACGGGGAGTTATGCTATGACAATTTATATGTTTTTGCCTGCCTTCCTGTTTGTATGTTACTATTTCATGTATTTTATGTATTTTTAATCCTGCCTCTACCTATGCTGTAATGTTGCGGTCCGTGGAGGCCGGTTTCTCTCTGCAATGAATAAATAAAATAAAAAAATGTCCTTTTGGAAAAAAAAATAGTTTAGAACAAAAGAAAATGTCTCGGTTTCCTCATCAAGGCACTTGATGTGGATGGGGGAATCCCTCTTGCTGAGCCTTTGTACTCTCACATCGGTAAGATTTCTCTGTCATCAGATAACACTTATCGGCACCACTGGCTCTGATCGAGAGAAACATTTCTAACAGGTTGGTTGTACACCAGTCGATCGATAGATAAATGTGTACAATCAGGCTGCCCATACATGCATCAAAATGTCATAGGCTTTACCTATTTAGTGATGGGAAGTTTCTGCCTGCTCAGCAGATGAACCAGTATCCTAATGAGGAATATGTGAACAATCTTTTTGCCTCATGTACCAGTGTCCTCAGTTGCAATTTATGGTGCTTAGGTTGGAAGGTATCTACCAGGGGAATAGGAAATACCCTTATATAACAGACGGATAGAGACATAAACCTCTTTGACAGAATTCAGTGTATCACAAGGGATTTTCAGGACTCCTTTCATCTGTAAATGTGAAGCTAAAAGACATCCTGAAGTTGTTTTGTCATTTGATATTTCAAGCTCTGCTGTTAACACTGGCTTATGGAACGCAAAAAAAATCATGAAAATATTATATTACTAAAAAGTATCCATAAATAAGTGCAATTGTCATACTGTCTGCTTGAGTTCAGCATTATCTCACAACAATTTGACTCCAACACAGAACCTTTGCAAAAGAGTAGGGCCAACATCAGGGCATTGAGATGCTGGGAAGAAAAATCAATAGCAATTACAACTATCCTGTAAAAAACAAAAACAAAAAAAAACTGGTTTCATATAAGTTTGTCATTGATGGATCCTAAGATCCTAATGGAAAACCATAATCTCCTATGTTTTAGGTACCTTATAGTGAACCTGTCAGATCTTACAAAATGTGTCTGTTGACTCCAAATGCCTTCCAAGATCCAGATCAAATTCTGTTGATGTTTGGACCCCAGGCCGTGCTCCCAACTAATCAAAATGTTTCACAATTGGATGGAAAGTATTTTTCAGCTAAACTTGGCCAAGGGCACACAATTTCATATTCTACAAGTCAGTTGTAAATTTCTTTATTTACTGGGGTCTCTTTCTTTAACAACCTGATCTGTATCTTTCATTGTTAGAAAATGATCATTTTGTAACTGTCACCTTCAGTCTTCTGCAAAATAAAACTGCTGCTGTTGCTGTATGGAGAAGGTGTGGGTCTTTTAGAAATATTCTTTTGCCTTTTTTTTTGTCTGATTTATCGATTTTGTGACAAATAGCATCACATAAGTGTTTCCTAAAGTGGCTGTTTTATCACCTAACACATCAACTCCTTTGAGTTGTATCTTAAAATTCTAAGAAATGAAAAGGCTATATTGTTATGTCTCAGCAGTGAAATATAAAATTATTTGGTTTCAGATGTCATTCTACAAAGGCTGTTTCTTTACAAATTCAGTGTAATAACCTGTTCATTGTAAAGCTAGTTGAGCTAATCCTCCAAGAATGATATAGAAGAATATTTTTTTGTTTATTGAGGTAAGCATAATTCAGAGACTTGTGCATTATACTGCCGCCTACCGAAGTATTTGAAAAAAAAAAAGTCTGGTATAACCCCTTTCACTCACAGCATCCTTACATTTTTGTTGGTGCCCCAGGAGGATAGATGTCTTTTCACTACTGAGAAAGTCCAACTACTGGGAATTTTACTGGCTAGCGTTTCCTTTTCTTCAATTAAGACTTCTCAATGTGCTGCTTGAGCTGGGCTCTGACCTCTCCAGATTCCTGACAGATGCTCCATGGGCTGTTCTAGATAAACCAGATCTTCTGTCCCATGGACCAGTTTGTCATCCTACTACACAGGATAAAATAGGATGAATGCGCTAAATCAGCCCTTGCTATTGCACAGTACACATCAAGTGTATATATATGTGTAAACACTCAGATGTTCAAATGAAACAAAATACACAAACATATATAAAGTACACTTGTGCATCAGTGCAAACACTGTGAAGTGAAAAACACCAGGTAAAAGCAGCTAGAAACAAACCATTCACTATTCCAGCATGTAGACTGACTCAATGATAGGGAGCACCTGCGATATGCTCAGCACTTCACCATTCCTCCCATCCACAGTCCAATCCTGCCACTTGCTGATTCAGAAAGCCAGCTCATATAGAGGGGAGAGAAGAAAAAACAAAAGGGAATGCTCATAGTGTAGTATGGCCGAGAAAAAACTGAAATTGTGGACTGATTCGAGAAACCACACTCAAGAATCCTCTGCACATAGACAGCCTGTAAATACAGCTCAGTGCGGCGATCTCCTCATGTGGATGTGGTTCCGTCGATCGTGTCACTTAGGCTTCTCCCCCACTAGTATCATCACTGGTCACGTGACTTAGTCATGGGTAGCCATGTGACACAGACAGCTGAGCTTTTATCTTACCAGCTGCGAGTCTGTGGTCATGGAAACGGAGGATCATATAACACATCATTGCTGGTATGCTTTAATACAAGGCTTTAATACAAGGCTTTATGAAACATATTACCTAAAAAGAACTTACAATATAGTATTTAATACAATATGACATAAAAACAACAAACAACAAAAACTTGCAATAAAAAAAAACTTTTCCTTGGTAAAAAGTTAATGTACTATTTCTAATTGGGGGGTTTGGGACATTTTTAGCCACCAGATCCCTCAATGTGGGGACTCTCCTATAAATCACCCTGGGTATAATAGGAAGTATGCTTTGTAACTGCCTATCTGCTTTTAAAATAGGCCAATGTTTCCTGAGAATTGAATCTATTTGCCTGTGCTGGATGTTGTAATTCAGAATAACAGGGAGTTCTTGTTCTGATCTGATTGCCTTCTCTTTGTCCTGTGTAAGGGTATCTCTTGGGATCTCATAGACTTTTTTGATTTCAGACTGTATAAAGTCTTCACTGTAGCCCTTAATAAATTTCATTCCAATCATATTTGCTTGTTCTAAAAATACTTGAGGATCTGAGCAGTTTCTCCAAAGCCTCATCATTTGTCCTTTTGGTATATTGATCAACCAGGGATCAAAATGGCAGCTGTCCACCGGGATATAGTTGTTTCTATCTACTGGTTTGAAGTATGTTTTAGTGGTGATTTGATGTGCCTCCAAGGTTATTTCCAAATCTAGGAATTTAATAGCTTTAGCACTAATTGTATAGGTCAATTTGATATTCTTTTGGTTGTCATTCAGCTTATCAAGAAATTGTATCAACGTGGTTTCATCACCCTCCCAGATGACTATGCAATCATCAATAAATCTCCTGTATCGTACCAATTGTTGGGGTACAACTGCATATATGGCTTTCTCTTCCCACTCAGACATAAATACGTTGGCCACATTTGGTGCGTCCTTGGCCCCCATACCAATGCCATTGAGTTGTCTGTAATAATCAGAATTGTGCCAGAAGTAGTTGTGCTGAAGACCAAAAGCCAAATATCTCAAAACAAAACGCTTCTGTTTAGAGATAAGTTGGCTAAAATTATTTAAGGCCCACTTAGAGGCCGCAATAGCTTCTTCATGGTTATGACTGTATACAATGAGGCTACATCCACTGTAGCTATCGAATACCTATGTTGTGTATTGATATTCACCCCATTTAGGATCTGAATAAGATGTTTAGTATCCCTCAGATACGCCCGGGTTTGAGGGACCAATGGCTGCATAAACTTATCGACATACTACTCCAATCTAGAATTAATAGAATGGGTCCCATTAATGATGGGTATCCCTGGTGGTCTCTGAGGATCCTTAGTCTACATGCTGGAACTGTGATTGGTTTGTTTCTTGCTGCTTTTACCTGGTGTTTTTCACTTCACAGTGTTTGCACTGATGCACAAGTGCACTTTATATGTTTGTGGACTTTTTTGATTTTGTATTTTGTTTCATTTGAACATCTGAGTGTTTACACATATATATACACTTGATGTGTGCTTTACAATAGCAAGGGTTGATTTAGCGCATTTATCCTATTTTATCCATTTTTTTCACTGGTTTAGCACCTTTTTTATGTATGCAACTTTATCATTTGGTTATTTTTGTTGTTGTTTTTTTCCTTATTTGATCATATTAGCGCTGTAGTACTTTTTATATACATCCTACTACACAGTTGCTGGCTTTAATGGCATTAGATTGGAAGCACAGGTCTTGAGAGACCAGACTCGTGATCTACTTCCTGGATGATCTGCCATCGCACATGAAAGGCATACTATACTTGGTGCAAGGAAAGTAACTCTCATCATAAAAATTACTCCATGGGGAGAATCGTGATATTTTTACATTCAAGCTTGGATCAACAACTGGCCCCAAGTACTTTTAAGGCCTCGTACAGACGAGGGGACATGTCCGATGAAAACGGTCCGCGGACCAATTTCATCGGACATGTCCGCTCGGAGATTTTGGTCTGATGGCTGTACACACCATCAAACCGAAATCCCCGCGGACAGAGAACGCGGTGACGTATACGACACCGACGTTCTCTGACGCGGAAGGTCAAAGCTTCCACGCATGTGTTGAATCAATTCGACGTCATGCGCGGGTTCTCGGGCCAGCGGACATGTCCAGTGAGTCATACTGACCATCGGACATGTCCGGCGGACATGGTTCCAGCGGACATGTTTCTTAGCATGCCAAGAAACAGTTGTCCGCTGGAAACATGTCCGATCCGCCGGAAAATTGTCCGGTCGGCCCTACACACGACCGAACATGTCCGCGGGAACTGGTCCGCCGGACCAGTTTCAGCGGACATGTTCAGTCGTGTGTACGAGGCCTAAGGGTCTAATCTCTGCAGTCTTGTTCCAAAGACTGTTATCCGCTTGTTCTTTGAAGACCTTTATACAGGGTGTTTCTCGTGTGGCTCAGTATCTCAGTGGAAATCAAATTACGTTTTTTTTCTTTTCACTTCAGAAAATGTCTAACTCAATAGGGTTGTGTTTCTTGTTGCCAAGGGTAAATATCTCCTAAACTGTGGATGTTTAGGATAAAATATTTTTTTTTCACCTACATGTAAGCCTTATTATATGCTTACCTGTAGGTAAAAATAACAAAGCAGGCTTTACTACCGCTTTAAATCCTTTTCTTTGAGTTTGAGGGACATAGATCTCGCACCTTCTTGACACTGGTTGCAAAGCTTAAGCATGCTGGATTGGTTTATAATACGCTTGCTGGTTTTTTTTTTTTTTTTTTTTTGCTAGTTTCCAAATTCTTTTTTAGATGACAGTATCACTTAAATGTCCAGGAAACATATGTTCCTCACTTAACTCAAAGAAAAGCATTTTGGTAGTGAGTATCATTTTTGTTAATGTAATTTTGTTCCCCTCTTACATTGAGTTAAAAAGCAATCTATTTTTTATTTGATTCTAGCAAAACTTAAACTTTTCTTGGTTGTTGGTTTTAGTAATTACAGGTTTGTTATGGCTATCAAAAAACCTAGATGTTTTTCTTGTGGAAAAAAAAAACCTAGATGTTGATCACAAATGGGCTAATGGCAAGTTTTTATTTTTTATTTTTTGGATATTAATTTTAGGTTTATATGGTAGTAGAGATTTTGTAGTGGTTGCTTGGCAAGTCATTCAAATGATACCCAAAGAGCTGTAATTTTTGAGTGGTCATTCTTTCACCCATTTCTAATGCCACTCTTTTGGAATTTAAATGTGCTTGGTGTCCTCACTAAACAATGCATATGGTCTGAATGTGGGAGGCCTTTTTATTGTGAAGGTGAGGTTCCTAGAATTCTGTCTATTGTTCTTTTGGCACATGTTTTTTATTGAATGCGTCTTGTAAATTTTTGTGTGAAGTTCAAATTACTTTTGCTTGCAATGGGTTTTCTTTAAATTGATGAATGTATTCCGTATATTAGTTCTATAAAGAGTGTGGCATAATGGTAAGTAATACTGTATAGTGTGTATATCCCTTGGCAGGCAATATATTGGATCATTAAAATCTTTAGCTTTCATTTTGATATAATGAAGTTTAAATGTGAGCACACTAGTTTTCCATTTTGTTTTTGTAATATTTAGACCGTGATAAGAGCTAGAAATTTGGGCTTTTTTTTATAGTTTTTAGGTTTTAACCCATGCAAAAGGGTTAGCTAAACACACCTAAAATACATCTGTAAACTGACAAAATATTTGTTAGTATTCAACCACTGCCATGCTGCATAGCTGGACATTACTATTGTTTGCAGGGTAATTTACCTGTTTATTGGACAGGTGATGGTACCAATGAGCATGGTTGAGAAATAACACCAGAAGCTGCAAAATTTAACTGAAAAAACAAGGAAGTTGCCTGTGCATCTTTGCAGTGTGACAGAAATGCTGAGAAGTTCTTTAATTGTATTGGTATTTATCTCATATGTTAGAATAGCAAATATTTGTTCTCTTTTATAGATTACCTTTCTCAAGGCATGGATCTTTCAGGAATAGAAGTTATTGAGAATGATCTGCTGTTCATTGGTAGAGCTCGTCTAGAAGTAGAAAACCAAGCCAAGCGCTTGCTGGAGCAAGGGGTTGAGACCCAGGTAATCTTTTTGTCTTTTTATATCTCTTTATTAAGGGCTGTTCATATGATGTTGTTGCAGTTACGAACACATTACCACACGCTTTACTGAAACTTGCGACAATCCACGTTTCATACTTTGCGGCAATGCAATAGCATTTATTTGTTTGGCACTCCAACACACCTTGGCACATTAGTGACATGCACTATGCTACGCTGCAAAAATAATGTGCATGCACCTTTTTTTTGGCAGCACAGGACATGTGGAAGGTGTGTTGGGGTGCCATTAAGCATGAATTGTTCTGCATCGCACCAGTGCACTTAACGTGTGTTAAGTGTTTCTAATATACTTAGGCCTAGAGTAAACCTATGCTTTTCCAAGGAAGGTCAAAGTAACAAATTCCCTTTAATCAAAATGTAATATGCAAATACAGTGCTACCTGATGTGAAAAAAGGTATCAAATGTGATATTAAGCAGCGCTCAAGAGAATCAAATAAAATTCCCTTTAATGCCAGTCTTCTCAGCTGTTTGTTCATACCTTCCCGTTGCTCCTCCACTGCTCCATTCACCTGAGAAAGCTGAGATACCATATTCCGTACTTCCATATATGGGTGAACATGTAACTTTCTCTATTTTTGTTTGGTCATTGTCCACTCAGACATTAAGCCCTGTCACATGGGGGGGGGGGGGGGTGAGCATGATGGCTACCATTGTTGGCATCTTAGTTTGTGAATTAAAGCTGCTTGGCTGTTATGCTGACCCTTGAACTCCAGATTGAATAACTAATTCAGAATCAATTTTAGATTTGCTATGTTTTTCTGATGCTGGAAGTATAATAAAGCTAGTTGCAGCTAGTTTGAAACTTGACCTGCAATATGGATATATTTATACCTTTTCAAAAACCTTGCTCTTAAGGCAGTCTACCCCAAGAGATGGCCCAGGCAAGGCTGTAGCCATTACAAGACACAAAGCATTGTACAATGTTTAAACATTATGATGTAATGTATTTTATAACTCACATGCCCCGAGCCATGGTACAGTATTCTGACCACTAGAGACAGTTTTAGCGGTCAAACAGTTCTCATGCCATCTGGTATTTTTCAGATTTTTAACACTATGAGTATACAAATTATATACTGTATTTGCTGGCGTATAAGACTACCTTTTACACTTAAAAAAACTGGCCAAAAAGCAGGGGTCGTCTTATACACCGTGTCAGCTGCTCGGATGCCTGCTGGATGTGCGGTAATACTGTATGTAGCTTCGGCTATATACCGCTTGGCCAATCCCGGTGAGCAATGTATTCAAATGAATACAGAGCCTGCTCAGATTGGAATAACAACCTCTGCCAATCCGAGCAGGCTACATACAGTAGCCTGCTCAGATTGGCTTTGAGAGTCAGAGAGGCGTGGGCTAATGATGTTACAGCCTCTGCCAATCCAAGCAGGCTTTGTATTCATTAATAGAATACATCGCTCGCCGTGATTGACTCCAGCAAGGCTCCAGTTCCAGCAAGAATGAAGAAGAATATGGTCATCTTATACGGTGAGTACAGGCAAAAAAATCGTAAAAATATTTAAAATTAGGGGGTCGTCTTATACACCGACAAATACGGTACACTGTTTTATGAAAATCCAGGTGGGCCAATACATGGTCAGGTTTGCATGCATGTTATTGCTACTGGCAAAATCTATCAGACAGGTGTGTTTTACCAGTCACTCCTTCAGGCTGTTTTTGGTGGGAAAAATGCTGCAGAGCTTGCTAACCCTATCTTCACTCACCCCGGACTTACCTATTTTCAAAATAAACCTGTAGAGAAAATCAGGATGGCGTGCAGGAGGAGATCAGTAATTTAATTTACTGATCCTATAGTCTAGATGAACCCAGGAAGGAGGGAGTAATGATATAAGTTAAAAATAAAACGTATTAACTGCTTGCCGACCAGCCGCCGTATAACAGTTATACAGTGGCAGGTCGGCTCTGCTGGGCGAGATCACGTAGATCTACCTCATCTCGCTGTTCAGCCAATAGGGGCGCGCCCCCCGCTCGCCCCTGATGCCAACGCGCGCGATCACTGCCGGGCACCCGCAATCGCTCGTTACAGAGCGAGAACCGGGAGTTGTGTGTGTAAACACACAGCTCCCGGTCCTGTCAAGGGGAGAAATGCCTGATCGTCTGTTCATACAATGTCAGTCCACCCCCTCTTCAGTTAGAACACACCCAAGGAACATACTTAACCCCTTCCTCGCCCCCTAGTGTTAACCCCTTCCCTGCCAGTGGCATTTTCATAGTAATCAATGCATTTTTATAGCACTGATCGCTAAAAAAATGCCCATGGTCCCAAAAATGTATAGCGCAAAAAGTAAAAACCGCATCGTATTTACGCTACGCCGCCGTAAGTCAAAGAGGCAAGTGCTGTATTCACAAAGCACTTGCCTCCTAAGTTACGGCGGTGAAGCGTAAATGGGGCCGGCGTAAGCGCGCCTAATTCAAATGAGGATGAGGGGGCGTGTTTTATGTTAATTATTGGTGACCTGACGTGATTGACGGTTTTCCCGAATGACGCATGCGCTGTCCGTGGAATTTCCCAGTGTGCATTGCTCCGAAGTACGCCGCAAGGACGTCATTTGGTTTCGACGTGAACGTAAAATACATCCAGCCCCATTCACAGACGAGTTACGCAAACGACGTAACATTTTCAAATTTTGACGCGGCAACGACGGCCATACTTAACATTGGCTATGCCACCTAGGGGGAAGCTTTAACTTTACGCGGCGTATCTCTTACGGAAACGGCGTATCTTTACTGCGACGGGCAAGCGTACATTCGTGAATCTGCGTATTTAGTCATTTACATATTCTACGCCGAAATCAACGGAAGCGCCACCTAGCGGCCAGCGGAAAATTGCACCCTAAGATACGACGGCGCAGGCAGTCGTATCTTGACTAGGTTTAAGTGTATCTCAGTTTGAGCATACACTTAAACTTACGACGGGCTTAGATTCCGAGTTCCGTCGGCGTATCTACTGATACGCCGGCATAACTCTTTATGAATCCGGCCCAGTGTGTTTTTGTTTACTTTAATCGCTTATCCCATTCAGCTGGAAAAAAAAAAATTCTGCCTAATGTATAGCACCTGAAAACCTAAAATGTTTTCAAATAGGTTTTTAATAATACTGGGACTGTTCCTCAGAGCTAACTAGTCTCATAATAATAAGTTGCATATGGCATTCCAGAGGGGTATTAGTTTAAGGTTACTGTTGGGTTCAGGGAGGTAAGGTTAAAGTGTAACTCAAGACAAAAGCTCTAGTTTGGATACTGTGTAGATGGGTTTAAGGATGAGCTCAAGTGTGTTGGCAAGTCCACGGGCCCACACCCGCCAGGAAGTTGACACTCTGCAAAGATAATCACAGCAAGTGAGACATTTCTCTATCTGCGGCTACACAGATCGGGAAATGTCTGATTACCTGTGAGTGTCAGGATTTTCCCTTGTTTCCTTTTCCTAGTGACCATCATTTTTAGGTGAAGTGTTCTTACTGTGTCCTTTTGTCTAATGACTTTTTTGCTTACGAACCACCAAGGAGCACCAGCTTCTCCTAAGAATGACCTTACATGGTTCGAATCTCGGCTGATTCAGCAGGAAGCGGCCGATATTCAAATTGTTAATGGGCAGGCTGAATGTACCAAGTTGATTGATCAATAAAGTTGGGTACAACCAGCCTGCTGGATTAATCACTGTCTTCTCCCTGTGGGGGTGGCATCCCCTGCCGGGAGAAGACAATTACCAATTCCCTTGTCAGCACTGCCTGTGTTGATGGGGAATCGTGCAAATTTATTTCCTGCAACCCATGGTTGCAGGAAAGATGTTTGCACTATGTATGGCCTGCCTAATAGACAGTGTTAAATTAAGTGATTGTCCGATTAAAGCCCATCTTTGGACATGTTCATTCCCCTGTCTTAATAATTCTAATAGTTTGTCCCATGAGACTGCCGATTCTGGTAGTGATAACTGGTGGATTCAGCACTGCAGTCTGTGCCCTTTCTGACCAGTCATTTTCTTTTTTTATGTCATAATGCCAGTGCAGTATTCTAGGAAAAGGAGCCCTGACTGGAAGGTAGGTTTAATACACTATGCTGCTATTCCCATATATGTCATAGTGTACTTTTTGGATTTTTTTTTTGTGGAACTCTGGACAATGTTTTCTTTTTCTGTTTTGATTAATGGGGAAAGCTTGGAACTTCTCTCAGGTTTCTATTGCTGTCTGGGTCCCCAATGGGAGAAAATATGGTCACCAAGACAGCGAGAGAAGGTAGAATTTCCCAATGAGGTCAAAAATAAGAGTACATATCTGACAGCTAGCACAGGGGTTGAAACTGAAATTGAAATAAATTTACAGAACCAAGGCTACACATTAAATATGGAAATGTTTCTAAAGAAATAAGGAAAGTGTGCAACTTCATAATTAGCTTTGCATAGCATGAGCAGTTGGGACACCCAATGAAAGGAAGCCAATACAGTAAAAATTTGGTTGGCAGGGTAACATTCTTGTTACATATTTTTTTTTATGTAGTTCTCAGTGTAAATACCTTTTGCTTGTCCACTGCATAGAAGTAGACTTTCAGATTCTGCCTCTTCACCTTTTGTGCACCTCATTTGGAATCTTTTAACATCATCTACAATGTCGTTATCTAAAGCTCCAGCAAAAAGGTAGTGAGTGATTGCACTAACACAGCAAGTAATGCTTTCATTCATGTCCGGTTACTAACCCTTTGTTCCAGAACAGCCCATTAGCAAGTTCTTTCAGTACCTCCTTAGACTTAGTTCTTTTCATTTTTAAGGACATTATAATCAATTTTTTTCTATTTCTGGTACAGCACAGCAAGTTATAGCAGGATTGTTAACCTCTTGAGAATTTTGCACATTGGAGATACCTCCTAAAAACATCAGCTTTTTTAGGACTTATATTCTATGTTCAGCTCCTCTTTCCCAACTGCTTCCTGCCCTGCCACCATTACCAGCTTTCAAAATGACAACCAAGAATGATTATATTTTACATAATGATATATGCATACTTACCTTGGTCCAAGCATGCAAGAACAATCATATATGAACTTTAGGAAACCTTACGTAAAAAAAAAAATATTTTTTAATAAAATGTATTTTAATGAAACCACTTAACAAGCCATAGTTAACCCTAATCAGCTATAATTTAAGCTAAGGTTACCTTTTGTAAAAAAAAATAATAATAATAAATGCTCATGATTTTGCTTTTAAATCATGCATTTATTATTATTATTATTATTATTATTATTATGTTTTTACCATAGAGCCTGCAAAACATTGCACCCATGATCGGCAGATCACTGGTGCATTGCCAGGCTCCTGCAGTCACTCCTGACAGTGTTGGTGAAGTGCCAGAGATCCCTGGTAGTTCATTGAGAACTACAAGCCATCTGCCACGAAATTGTAGTTATAGATTTACAGATCACTATGAGTGAATGATGCGGCTGTGTGGGTGAGCGCTTTTCTGCCCCATAATTTGGGGAGGGTGGGGGAGCTGCTGTACTTGTAGCTGCTGTTTTTTTCATTTTTTTTTTTCTGGAGGAGTGCGAAGCTTCTTTTTTAAATTGTGACACTGGTGGATGGGAGGAGGGTATTCCCCTGCCCGCTGTCACAGTGGGGGATCGGTGGGGTAAGAGGCTACTTCATTAGTAACATGTTACACCCTAAATACAGATGTAACATGTTAATAATGGTGAATTTATCCATTAAAGGGGTTGTAAAGGTACAATTTTTTTTTTCCTAAATAGCTTCCTTTACCTTAGTGCAGTCCTCCTTCACTTGGTGTGGAGTGTCATGCTCGCCCCCTCTCTTGGACTACACGAGAGTAAGGACGCCCACTAACACACAGCTTCTTTCTTTATTTGCAACGTAGAGAGTGTCCTGACTCTCCTGTAATTCAAGGGAGGGGGCGAGCACGACACTCCACGTAAGGGAAAAAGCCTTGCATTACTGTGTGCAGTTACAGACAGTAGAACAGGAAGTGAGGATTTATCAAAATAAGGACAAAGCAAAATCAAAGGATGAGGTAAGTGAAGGAGGACTGCACTAAGGTAAAGGAAGCTACCAGTATTTAGGGAAAAAAATTGTACCTTTACAACCCCTTTAACTTCTATCTCCTATTCTGACCTTGGCTATTTTGTGCTGATTTTTATTGGACCTCACTGTTATACTTTTAGTTAGAGCCTAAATGATCAATAGTCACTGTTTCCTTAATACGTCACTCACGGTTTTAAGGCTTTGAAAGCACCCTAAATACTTGGTGCATGTGAAGATACCTGTTGGTCTGCAACTCCAGATGTAGTGTGAAGCGGATGCTTTGTAATTTACAACTGATAAGGGTTTAGAATTCTAATATTTTTTTTCAGATACAGCTTATACTGCAGTCCATTGTATTTTTTATAATAAGTTGGGGCAGACAATAGACGATCTTTCGCTGGTGGCAACTCTAGGGTCTGTTTAGAATTTCCTCAGTGTATGATGGTGCAAATCTGATTGGTTGTTTTAAGATGCACCAATTTTTTTTTTTTTTTTTTTGTGCAATAGCCAAAATAACCAAGAATTGCTCATTTTCATCACATATCCCATTCTATCACATATGCAAATAATAAGATGGCTATTCCTTATTTCAGAACAGTGGGTGGAGACTAGAAAATCATCCCTATATTTAGTCATATGCACATTCAAGACCACTGGTGTATGGTGCAAACATGGGCATATATTGGAGAGCCATTTATTCCAAACTGCATATGGCTGTTTCAGGCATGTTGACCATCAGTGCAGTGTACGGAAACCATGGCTTTCATGGAGTAGGACTTGGGATATTAATGGAATAATACATGTAAATGTCTTCTGTTATATGAAGGCTTCTACTGTACTACAGACTACCGTATTTATCTGCGTATAAAGCGCACCAGCGTATAACGCGCACTCCAATTTTAGGAGGGAAGTTTCAGGAAAAAAACATTTTAAATAAAGAACTTTGAACTTTGAAACCCCCATCATTGCAGCCTCGCCAGTGTCGGATACCTGCTCTCTCTGAGGGAAGAGGAGAAACGAGTGCCGCTGAATTAGACCACAAGCGATATATAACCCCCCTCACTGCTCTGGAAACACTGACCTTGGAAACATTGCCATCATTGCAGCCTCGCCAGTGTCAAATCCCTGCTGTCTCCGAGGGAAGAGGAGGAACGAGTTCCGCTGAATTACAGAGATGCGATCTTCTGTGTTTCCCGGGCGCTCCCTGCCGCTGAATTACAGAGCCGCGATCTTCTGTGTACCGGGCGCTCCGTGCCGCTGAATTACAGAGCCGCGATCTTCTGTGTACCGGGCGCTGCGTCACCCACAGCCTCTCGGCTCCGTTCATATGATAGACCGTTGCCCAATGTGGGGCCAGGAGGCGTGGCTGTGAGTGATAGATCACCTGGCACACAGCAGATCGCGGCTCTGTAATTTAGCGGCACTCGTCCCTCGAAGACGGCAGGGATCGGCGTACGCGCACCCCTGATTTTCCCCCTATTTTCAGGGGAAAAAAGTGCGCGTTATACGCCGATAAATACGGTAATTTGTCTGGAAGGCTTTCTGGTTACTTTGGTCCCTTCTTATCATATCATCTGTTGTATAATGTCTCATTGCTTCCCAAGACCTGCTCCATAGAAGGCATAGATTCCATAAACTGCACTGATGATTGTCAAAAAGCCTGAAACGGCTGTATACAGTTTTTTTTTTTTTGCTGTGTTTGCACTACACACCAGCAGCTCTGGATGTACATTTGGCTGATGGTACATAAAGGATTGCTTTGCATGTCTACACCCACTGTCCTGAAATGAGCAATGATCCTATTATTTTTGGGATATGTGATTGAACATGTGAATGCCTTCTCTTCTAATAAGGCTTTATTTTTCTATGCACTAATTTTGTTGAAGGCCTTGTGATTTCCTTAGTCCCTCCCCATCATAACCTGTATGGGTTTTCTGTCTCATTAAAGCTACAAAATGAATTGTAAAATCAATTAGTCAGGGCTTTTTTGGGAAATATTTGTGTGTTCATTTTAATTGCAGAGTCTTCAAAGGATTTCAAAGCATTTTTGATTTCCCTTCACCTTCCCAATACTCTATAATGTTATTTCTATTGTCTTTACCGATAAACATGCTTTTGAGACCCTATGCACCCAACCTGTATATTGACATTGATTAACCTATAAAAATAAGTAACCCAGAGTATACCGCTTTGTTACACAATTCGGGTTTGAGTATATATCACTTCTCCTCAGAATCCCCGTTTTGTTGTATATAAAGATAAATAGATATTTTAGATTTTTCTTAAATTCTGGATTCTGAGTGTACTTGTAATCTTTGGATTTGTTTGTCAAAACTATGCACACTTAATACAGTCATTGCCACTGCCTAATTTATGTTTTTTTTTTTTATCATTTCAAAAAGTTTAATGATATGTTAATAATTTCAAATGTAAGATAATGTGTAATAGTTTGCATGCATTAGTCTAAGTTCACAAGGCTATTTTTTTTCTGGTTCAGGTGTAATTTCCTTGATATCACACCTTATCTACCTCATATTTCTAATATCTGAATTCACTAGTGCTATTATAACACTGTCAGTGTTAGTTTATTGACCCTTATGAGAAAATGAATGTAACATTTAATTCACAAAGATTACCACACATGTTATCACCCCTTAAAATAACACCAGCTTCAGGGTACTGATAACTGGAAGTTTCAATAGCAGTTTGCAAAGGAGAGCAGGAAAAAGAGCCAACTGAGGTGGTGATAAAAATAAGATGTCTTGAGATAAAATAACCCGGCGCATGCGCAGTTCGATCGGCACGGGGGCGCGCTTAATTTAAATACAAACCGCCCCCTTTGAATTACGCAGGGATACGCCAGGCCTTTTACACTACGCCGCCGCAAACTACGGAGCAAGTGTTTGGGGAATACAGCACTTGCTCCTGTAAGTTGGGGCGGTGTAGTGTAAATAGCTTACGCGCCGCCGCCACAGGATCTTAGAGAATCTGGCCCAAAGTCTACTCCTCCCCTTTTCTTTTTCTTTTTTCTTTTAGTAAAATGGTTTGCCTTAATGAGTTTTTAAAGAGTTCACATATACTTTAATTTCTCCAGAATAGGTATAGCTGCAGAAATGAGGGCTTATTTTAAAGTGCCTTCACTGCTTTAATGTGCAAAGTCTGGGCACAGATGCACTTAAAGGCTAAGTTCCAATTTTCCCTTTCTCTGAAAAGTAACCTGTGGGTGATTGCTTTTCAGAGTGCCACTAAGTAGCTGCTGTCAGGCATTGGGAAGTAAATTCTTCCACCTGCTGAATGCTTTTGTTCTTGCCAAACAGAATTTTTAGTTGGGCTAATTAAAGTGATTGTAAAGGTTTATTTTTTAAATAACAAACATTGTACTTACCCCCACTGTGCAGTTCATTTTGCACAGAGTGCCCCCGATCCTCCTGTTCTGGGGTCCCTCATTGGCTGTCTCGGCTCCTCCCCGAAGTAGCAAGCCCCCTCTGGGAAGCTCTCTCCTGAGGGGGTTACCTTGCGGGTGCTCTCCCTGTCATACACTCTGCATCTATAGACACAGAGCGTATGACTCGGTCCCACCCTTCGGCGGCTGCGTCATTGGATTTTGATTGACAACAGCGGGAGCTGTTATCAATCTATCCAATCAATGCCGAGACTCTGTGGAGAAGAGGACACCGGGGGACACGCACAGCAGGTGAACGGGCTCAGGTAAGTAAAACGGGGTGGCTGGGGGGCGCATGTGACAGCAAGGTGTTTTTTAACCTTAATACACAGGATGCATTAAGGCGTAAAAACTTCAACCTTTACAACCCCTTTAACTTTATTCAACGAGCATGACAGGTGGTGCCACCTGTCGACTTAGCATGCTGTGTTAACTTTGCTGCACGACAAAGCATTGTTGCCCCGGTATGTGAACCGCCCCCCTCCAGGTGTATAGAAGGCCTTGGTAGGTGGGTGGCTAGAACTGCAGCTTAGTTGCCTGTTTTACCACCTCCAGCCAGCCATGTGAAAAAGGCCTACATTTCACGATATGTTACTATATTGACACCTGGTATTTTGCTTGCTTAGTGACCATTAGGCCTCATGCACACTGGACATTAAAATAACGTTATAAAAACACCAGTAGCTTTGCAGTGAGTTTTTCAACCTTTTTTGCATTAGCGTTTATTAGCGTTTTTCTACGTTAGCGTTTTTTATTTTTTTTAAGATTTTTTTATTTTTTTCAGTGGATCAAATATGTTGAAAACGCTGGTGAGCGAAGTTTTTGAGCGCTTATCTGCGTTTATCAGCGTTAGAGCGTTTTTTACTGCTGAAAAACGTCTCTCAGAACCGACTAGTTTTTTGTTTGTTTTTTACTGTTCAAACACGCCACTGCCCAAAACTGCTGATAACAGCCTATGTGTGCATGGACACCTAGGATAACATGATGGAGAGTTTAATGACTGTAGAAAAAAAAACGTCTACAGCCAAAAACAGCTGCTGTAAAAACATTAAAAAAAAACATCCAGTGTGCATGAGGCTTTAACCTTTGTTGTCATCATTTCCATCATGTCACCGCTGATAATCTTTGTCAGGACTGTGCTGTCATATCATACTATCGTGTTATGTTGCATACCCTTAAATAAAGAATTACAAAAAAAAAGGCCTAAACATTTGTTACCCAAGACAAGACATCTGGTCAGCACATTAACACATACTACAAATACATTTTTAATATATGTATGTTCCAGAGTAGGCTATAGGCATATTAAAATATTTTTTTTATGATTGAGAAAGCTACGTTTTTGTATAAATAGTAAAATATAAACTACAACTGTAAATGTAAACCTAAAAATTTGAAATAGACAAATGCACTGTAGTTTCCCTTGAGGCGGTTTGATACAGGTCCTGACATTTTTTGCATTTTCTTCTTTGATTAAAAAGTAAAATGGCCGGAATTTTGTCTGCTTTATGTATAAGTCATCATTGGTATATTTTTACACTTCCTGTTATCACATTCTTTGTTTTGCTCTTAAATACTGTATATAACCGTCTGGAAAAACAAGGTTCCTAAAAAGCAAGCTAGGAATCCCTTTTTTCCTTTACAAGGAAACAGCTCGTTATTAATAGACGAGGAAGTTAATGTAAAAAAAAAAAAAAAAAAAAAAGCTTACATTTTTCATTCCGTTAGACAAACCTGTGCTCTTTTCAACCTATAGTTGTAAAATCTGCCTGTTTCCACGGGCTGACGCACAGAAAGCAAACCTGATATAAAAGCATGTCTTTGAAGATGGATTTATTTTTTACATATCACTTCCACATCCTTCCAGGGACAAGATTTTAGTTCTTAGCTGTCTGTACACTTAGCTGGGTTGTGCTGGGGTCATTGCATTAAGTAAAAAGGATGTTTCTGCTCAGAGATGGATAGTGTGGATGTTCGAAAGCTAGTCATTTTAAATATGTCAACCGCTGTGCAGATTTACAGAGACCAGCTGGAAATACAGGCAACCTGCACTAGGGGATGTGCTCGCAAGCAATGTAGTTCAGCATGTGTCGGAGCGCATTGCTCGCTTTCATCCCCTGGCAGCAGATGGAGGTGCTTCTTGTTGAGAGAATTGATTTTTGTTTTCGATTGTGCAGCTCTGCAGCAACATCAACAGTATTTCAAGCTCGGCTTGTACTGTATTTTTCATGACCAGCTAAGAGAAGCTGAAGTGGTGCTTGATGAACGTATTTAGATTATTTCTATTTGTTTTTTAAAGCAAATGTATTTAAGGTTTTACTTGATGCATTCTGGCTGAACAAACACAATTTTCAAAAACGTCAGTTTGAAAATGTCCCTTCCAGTGTTCCTATAAATAGGCCAAGTACACAATTTGTTATCATTTTCCCATGTTTGTGTAGTGTTAAAATATTGCTTTTCATTTTAGTGCCTATCCCAAAGGAGCTTACAATTTAATGTCCTTATCAAAGTCTAGCAGATGTACACACTCTGGGGCAATTTAGTTAAAAGCCAGTCTGCTAACACATTTTTTTGGCTTGTTTGAGAAAAATAGAGCACCTGAAGGAAACCCTTACAAGCCTAAAGATTATACAAACTCAGTGCAGATGGTGTCTCAGAGCGAATAATACTTGGGGTCCCTATATTCTGCAAGCTAAGATTGTTAGTCGGAACCACTGTCGCAAGAGTCAAGTCCAAGATCACAACATTGCAAGTCAAGAGCTGCTAACCACTGCCATGATCCCATGATAGCCAGGATGATGGCACTTCATGAATACTAACTACTTACTTACCATGTTGCATAGGTTTTCTGCAAATTTGTATTTATCCATATGCAGTGAAATCCATTTGCCTGTTTTCTTTTTTTTTCCCCCCTTCGTCACAGATTCGCTTGCATGTACGTCATATACCAATGTCGATGAAAGCCTTAGGGTCTAGAGAGCAGCTGGGGAAAAGACCTAATTGATTTGGTTTCCAACCTTCCGATCACTGAAACAAGCTTAGTGGCAGGCTATATTTTATATTGTACAAGCATTTCTTCTTATAATGACATATTGAAGTGTATGTGACTTTCACCAAACATTTACTGGGGGTGAATAAACCACTGCCTTTTAAAACATATGCACTAGGAGACCCAGCTGCAAAGATTGTTTGATAAATGCCAGATTCTCTGCTTTATGAATATGGCCCTTAGTGTTAACCACAAAAATCTACCTATAAGGGTGCATTTACACCTGCGAGTGCACCCAGCCTCTGATTAGATGCAAGAACCCCAGGGGGGGTCCCTGCAATTAGCTGCGAGTAGGCAGCTCCACTGAAAGACTGCTACAGCCTATCTAGTTCTCGGAGGGCGTCCATGGACATCCTCCCAGAACCCTGCCCCCAGCGCGCACCCTGTGGCGTGCTTTGTGACTGCTGTGCCTTACGACCATATCTAGTCACAGATCAGGGTAAAGGGCTAATCACAGCGGCCCGTTACCATTTGATCAGCCATGTATAATCACAGCTGATCACATGTAAACAGACTTGCTGGTTATCAGCAGTCCTTGCCTCACGTGCTGTGTCTGCATGAGGAAAGGAGAGCCGACAACCAGCAAGGTTGTCAGCACATTTCTTACACTGATAATTGCTCATGATCATCAGTGCTCTGATTATGAATGCAGCCTCATCAGTGAAGAAGAAAAATTACTTACTTGCATACTTTTATAACCGAAACAAAGAAAAAAATATTTTTTTCACTCATTTAGCAAAAAAAAAACAGTGGTGATTATAATACCACCAAAAGAAAGCTCCATCTGTCTCGAAAAAAATGATAAAAATGTCATATGGGTACAGTGTTGCATGACTGCACTATTATCATTCAAAGTGCGACAGCGCTTAAAGCTGGAAATTTGCCTGGGCAAGAAGGGGGCGAATATGCCAGTATTGAAGTGGTTATATTCAAGCTTTAAGATCCCCCCGGTTAACAAAAAAAAAAAAGTGGAAGTCCAACCTATTTCTGACAAAGCTTAAATCTGTTCCCAACCCACTTCTAAACCCTATTCTATGTACCATGTAAAAGATGGTCTGGTCACATGATCAGCTGTCAGCGGCAGATTCAGTGTAAAGGAGGGACAGCAGACAACAAATGCCCCAATAGTAAGCCTATGGGTGATGTGAGCGCCCAGGCTTTGCGGCTGTTGTCTCCCCTTTTCACTGAAGCTGGCTGCTGGGGAGATCATGTGAACAGATTGGATTGCTCTCAGAATAGATAAGTATTCACATCTTCCTTTCATGGGATAGATTGAATAGGGTTTAAAAGGGGGTGGAAGCAGGATTAGGCTTAGTTAGGAATAGGCTGAACTTCACTTTAACCACTCATCACATGCATGCCCCTCACCTGACACCCACTGTGAATGTACACCAGTGGGAGCCTGTCAGCAAGTCATTGGCCGGCACCTGCTGATCGGCTGTGTGCAGTCACAGCCCAGAGCTCTGTGTTGGTAAACAACACAGAGCTCTGTACAGGGGAAGCAATTTGTCAGTTTCTCTTTCCTGAAAAGCAGTGAAGAGAAACTGAGATCCTAGTGGTCAAAGTAGCACACGTTGCACACATTACGCATAATAATGTAAAAAATAAACAGCAGCTGTGTACTATAACCTATAAAAATAAAGTGAACGCTTAATGAATAAAGTGCAATCTGTGTATTACACAGTGTATGTTGTTGATGAGAAATGATGCAAATGAAAATCAAAAATACTAATTAAAGTGCAATAAGTGCCATCAATTGTGCATATTATAAAAAGTTATATAGGTTGAAGATGAGTGTGAAGCATATATAACCGTGTGGTATAAAAGAGTGCAGTTTCCTGCAAAAAAACTCATAAAAAACTAAAGTCCATAGAGAAAAGTGTGTTGAAATGATGACACCCATCTCCAGAAAGCCGGCAACCCCTTCACTCAGGGAGATAGTACAAACAAAACTGGAGTATATATGGAAAAAACTCGTAATGCACTTACATCAGATTAGTAGAATTCAGGCATGTAAGTAGACATGAATCCAAACTAAAATCAGCTCCCTTGTTCGAAATGGCGATCACGCATGCGCAGTAGCGTGTGTACGTGACTGTACAGGTTTTTTTTCCATTTATATTCCAGCATTGTGGTCTATTGATGGTCTTTTGATACCTCTTCCTGATATGTTGAGAGCCTTCTGCAATACTAACCAAGGACACCCCAGAGAACATCCGGCCTTCCCTTCAGTGGATTATAGATCAAGTCAAGCGTTGCATGACCTCTCTGAGTAAGGGGGGTCGTCGGCTTTCTAGTAAGCCTCCATTTTAGCTTTTTGGTGATGGGTGTCACACCCCTGGGTGTTTGATAATTTCAACACACTTTTATCTATGGACTTTTTTCACATAGACTTTAGTTTTATATGAATTTTTTTGCAGGAAACTGCACTTTTATTATACCACACTGTTATATATGCTTGACACTCATCTTCAACCTTTATATCTTTTTATGTGATGCACAATTAATTGCACTTATTGCACTTTAATTACCGTAGTATTTGTGATTTTCAATTGCATAATTTTCTCATCAACCACATACACTGTGTAATACACAGATTGCACTTTATTCATTAAGTGCTGCACTTTATTTTTATATATATACACATAGGCACACAATCAACCCCTTGATCACTCTAGATGTTAACCCCTTCCCAGTCAGTGTCATTAGTACAGTGACTGTGTATAGCAGTGTTTCTCAACCTTTTTCTAGTCGGGGCGCCCTTAAAAAGTATTTTCAGTCTTGATGCACCCCAGTCCAAGGCTTGGTTCACATTACGGTGTGTCGCAGAACACACGCAAAATCATGACACACAGACAAATGCTCTGCTCTTTAGGGGTACCATGAATTCTTAATGGTACCCCCACACATTGGAAAACGTGGGGTGCTTGTGCTGCAGTGTAATATAAAAATATGTTTGGGGACTTGTTTCCCTGCATTTTGTGGGTACGGAAATTAATGGACTGCCCTACATGCAGCTACACAGATGTGAACCAAGGGCTTGTTCACATGTCATAGGGTCGGTAAAACCACATGGTTGAGCTGTTTTTACCACCCCCAACTTCTCCACCTTAAGCTGCAGAGGCAGCAGCTGAGGGTGTTCACATGCTGTGGCTGCAACTGGAGGTATACCGCGGGTGAATGGGGCTGCACTGCAACTACCCCACAACTGTGTGCCTTGCACGGTTGCGTTGTAGTGATGCTGCTTTTATGGGCTTAAAACAGGTGGTAAAGAGGCAACATAATTCCTCTTTACCGCCTGTCAAATGCCTCTGAAAAGCGATCTGTGCATGGATTGCTTTTCAGAGGAGCAGCAGTCCTTGCTGCTATCAAACAAGCCCTACAAAAGCCATTCTGATGGTACAGGAATGGAGGGGGGGGGGTCGGGATTAAAAGTAACATACACACATACATGCTTACACACGCATACACACATACATGCTTACACACGCATGCACACACATACAGACACCTGCTTACACACACACACACACACACACACACATACATACATACACGTGCACACACACACATACATACATACACGTGCACACACACACATACATACAGACAGACAGACACACTCACATGTTGCCAAAAAAAAACAGTGGTTATCAAATACCACCAGAAGAAATCTGTATTTGTGTGAAAAAAATTATATAAATTTTGTTTGGGTGCAGTGCTGAATAGCTAAAAATGGCATGGTCATGAAGGGGGTAAAACTTTCAATGCAACTGGTAGCCATCTGCACAATCCCGTACAGAAGCTTTGCAGTGCATACATGTTTGTGTTTGTGACACCCCCCCCCCATTTTCCTAATGCAGGTAGTCATGTCAGCACATATACCATAGAGTTGTGATTGCTGAGTAGAGCTGGTTTTGTTACCCAGGCAAGAGACTGGCCTGACTGTCATCTGATGAAACGTATTGGTGTGTGGGTAGAACAGACTCTAGGCTCACCCTCCCCACGTATTACTCAGCTCAGCTGATGATTATTCGATGTACAAGAGTGTACACTAAGTTTCTCACTAAAGGGTTATATTTTATTACTGGGAATCTGGTTTACCAGGGGCTTCCCTTATGTTGATCTATTAAAATTTAAAGGTTTTATTTTATTTTGTTTGTTAGATTTACTTTTAGATCATGTTTTAGCAAACGTTCCTGTACCCCAGTAAATACGTTTTAGCCTTTTCTTTTTTTTTTTCTTCTTCTTCTTCTTCTTTGCTTGCCATCTGTTACCTTACTAGTGACTCATGGCAGAGAATAACAACACAAAAATACTGTTTCCTGTAGCAGTACATATGATAAAAGGACACACAAACTCTCATTCCATCTTTACCTTTAATTCTGCTTTTCCTTCATTTCTTTCCAGTTTCTGTTTTTTTATTTTCATGAAAATTTGTCTTCATTGTGTCTGTGTTTCTGTTACCCAATAGGATCATCTTTAGTATACATTAAATAAAAAGAGAGAAGAAGTGGTCTGTCATTGCTGAATTCTCCTTCTAAGTTGTATGGCTGGCGTGCTGATGCCCTGCCTTTAGTACTGGATCATTGACCTGAAACAAATCTAGAGATTATGAATCCAGATGATTCCATGACTTGCTGCATGCCCTTTGTGGGTCTGTGACTCGGAAGTATTGAAATATTGCACAGCCAGGAAATTAGCATTGCCTGGAGGTTCGTAATGGCAGCTGTCATTTTTTTCCCATGACAGGGGTGTTTTAAAGTGACCCATTCCATTTCATATATGAACACAAGCGCTTCTTTAAGAAAGGTTTGTAAAAAGAAATTGAGCATTTCAGCATATAGCAGATGCAACATTTTGTTTATTTAGGAAGTCTACTTATTTTTATTGTATTTTATTTTTTATCTAGCATTATTTTATACACTAGCTGACCGAAATATTACTGGTCTGCAGTTCTTTTTTGTTCTTTGAGCCATTTATGAATAGTTTTGTACCTTTCAACCACACGGCAGGGATACCCAAGAATCAATTTTGTGTAAAGCTGTATCATTTACAGTGCCTTGCAAAAATGTTCAATGCCGCCCCCCCCCCCCCCCAGCTTTTTTACCCATTTTGTTACATTACAGCCTTTAGTTCAGTGTTTTTTTAATCTGAATTATATGTGATGGATCAAAACACAATAGTCTAAGTTGGTAAAGTAAAATTGGAAAAATATATACATAAAACTATTTTTCAGAAATAAAAAAAATGGTAATTGCCATGTGCGTATGTATTCACCCCCTTTGTTATGAAGCTCATCAAAATCTCTGGTGCAACCAATTACCTTCAGAAGTCACATAATTAGTAAAATGTCCACCTGTGTGCAATCTGAGTGTCACATGATCTGTCTTTACATATACACACTCCATAGTTCTGTATACCAGACATTTGCTTTATAGAAAATGTACTTAAATATAGTCAGTTTTTTAACCACTTCCCGACGGCCGTACGACTATTGACGGCCGCAGGGTGGTTCTACTTCTCCGGGGGGCCATCAATTGACGTCCGCCCCTTTCCGCGTTCCCCGCGCGCGCTCCAGAGCGCGCAGCGGGGAAACTGTGTTGGCCGTGTCCCTTGGACACAGCCAATTACAGATCGGCGCGAACGGCCAATCGGAGTGGCCGTTTGCGATGCGATCTGTGCGGCCAATGAGAGATGATCTCATATGTTTACATATGAGATCATTTCTCATTGCCGGCTCTCACAGACAGCGGTGCTGTCAGGGAGAGAGGAGACCGATCTGTGTCTCTTGTACATAGAGACACAGATCGGTCACCCCCCTCCCCCCACACAGTTAGAACACTATATAGGACACACATTTAACCCCTTCCTCACCCCCTAGTGTTAACCCCTTCCCTGCCAGTCACATTTATACAGTAATTAGTGCATATTTATAGCACTGATCGCAGTATAAATGTGAATGGCGCCAAAAATGTGTCAAAAGTGTCCGATGTGTCCGCCATAACGTCGCAGTCCCAATAAAAATCGCAGATCGCCGCCCATTTTTAGTAAAAAGAAAAAAATATTAAAAATAATAATTATGTCCCCTATTTTGTAGGCGCTATAACTTTTGCGCAAACCAGTCGCTTATTGCGATATTTTTTTTTTTTTTACAAAAAATATGTAGAAGAATACGTATCGGCCTAAACTGAGGAAAAAAAATGTGTTTTTTTTTTTTTTTTTAAATTGGGATATTTATTATAGCAACAAGTAAAAAATATTGTATTTTTTTTCAAAATTGTAGCTCTTTTTTGTTTATAGCGCAAAAAATAAAAACCGCACAGGCGATCAATTACCACCAAAAGAAAGCTCTATTTGTGGGGAAAAAAGGACGTCAATTTTGTTTGGGAGCCACGTTGCACGACCGCGCAATTGTTGGGTAAAGCGACGCAGTGCCGGAAGCTGAAATTTCACCTGGGCAGGAGGGGGGTATATGTGCCCAGTAAGCAAGTGGTTAAAGGCCTCAGAGGTTGCAACACCTAAGCAAGAGGCACCACTAACCAAACACTCCATGAAGACCAAGGCATTCTACAAACAAGTAAGGGACAATGTTGTTGAGAAGTACAAGTCAGGGTTAGGTTATAAAAAAAATATCCAAATCTTTGATTATTGTATCATAACAAAATGGAAAGAACATGGCAAAAGAGCAAACCTGCCAAGAGACGGCCGCACACCAAAACTCACAGACTGGGCAAGGAGGGCATTAATCAGAGAGGCAGCACAGAGACCTAAGGTAACCCTGGAGGAGCTGCAAAGTTCCACAGCAGAGACTGGAGTATCTGTACATAGGACGACAATAAGCCGTACGATCCATAGAGTTTGGCTTTATGGCAGAGTGGCCAGAAGAAAGACATTACTTTACAACAATCTCCTGTTTTTTGACACCCTTACCTCCAATCAGCAATGTACCTTACATTGCATCAATAAAACCCCAATGTGAGAGATGACGTAATATATTATCAGACTTGTAGGGTGTCAGATATTAAATACAGAATGACTTTAAATATATCAAAAATTAGGAGAAAAAATTAGGAAAAAAGCATACAAAAACACTAAAGTGATGTAAATGAATTCCATTGCCGGAGAGATTAAAGACTGATATTTTTAGAATGTTTTTTTCTTGCTAGACTTTTTTTTTTTTCTTGCAGGGTTAATGAGAATAGGCTCTTAATTGCATTGCAATCTTTGTGATACAGCTTACTTCTTGACTAAATGCGTATATATTGAAATGTATTATGTTGGTGGATTAATATTCAACAGCAGAACTAATAATGATGAACATTTACTGCATAATGTCATCTTAGGACACTGAAGTTTGCTTCATTTGTCTGATTGTGAAATGCCAAACCCTACCAGCTGTATTTTACAGTCGGGGTCCATAGTTCTGTATTCCAGACATTTGCTTTATAGAAAATGTACTTAAATCTAGTCAGTGTGTAGGGATTTTTTCATGCTAGAGTGCATTATCTGATGCTTGATTTTATTTGTCTTCAGTATCTCATGCCCTTTTATCTCTAATCTGCCTAGCTCCTCCTAGTGTCACCATAAATGTCCAATGTTCACAGACCGTGTGGGCAATCCATAGGATTATACAAATATTATTTTGACATCCAGTGGATGCAATAAGAGGATTTGTAGGGATTTAGCAATATTATGTTTGTGGATTGCCATTAGGGTCTTACTTCACTGGTAAACCCCGGTCTCACTTATTTCTTCTTTAGCAGTAAACATTTGATACGTACATTAAATGAGTAATATCTGAAAGTATATATATTTTAGGTGACACAAATGTTCTGGAGGTCTCACAAGAAGCCCTGCCATAATCGTAAAGTATAACTAGTATAAAGTATAACTAAAGGCAAAAATGATTAGTGTTAGGAGTGCAGGATGATAAGATCGCTTGTCAGTTTTTATTGCTGTCTGTGTCCTGTTAGGAGATTCACCCTCTCTATTTGTCCTTTTTACCATCTTATCAAAAGTAAAGAAAATCCCAAATTTGGGGATGTCCCCAGAAAATGAAATGAGGGGAAATCTTCCAATGAGGACACCTGCTCCCCCCCCTAAGGAATTCCCCTAATTTGCAGAGATTTCCTATCACTTCCTGTTTGGCTATGGGACAGGAAGTGAAGGGGAATCTCTACAATGGGACACCAATGGCAAAAAAGGAAAAAAAACGGACAGGGGTTATAACCCTCCCTTATTCTATCCAAAATGGAAAAAAAGTTTAGCATGTATTCTACTTTAAAGGGGTTGTAAAGGTACATTTCCCCCCCCTAAATAGCTTCCTTTACCTTAGTGCAGTCCTCCTTCATTTACCTCATCCTTCGATTTTGCTTTTAAATGTCTTTATTTCTTCTGAGAAATTTTCACTTCCTGTTCCTTTGTCTGTAACTCCACACAGTAATGCAAGGCTTTCTCCCTGGTGTGGAATGTCGTGCTCGCCCCCTCCCTTGGACTACAGGAGAGTCAGGTCACCCACTAACACACAGCTCCTTTCTCTATCTGCAACGTAGAGAGCGTCCTGACTCTCCAGTAGTCCAAGGGAGGGGGCGAGCACAACACTCCACACCAGGGAGAAAGCTCCTCATTACTGCGTGTAATTACAGACAGAAGAACAGGAAGTGAGGATTTCTCAGAAGAAATAAGGACATTTAAAAGCAAAATGGAAGGACGAGGTAAGTGAAGGAGGACTGCACTAAGGTAAAGGAAGCTAGTTAGGAAAAAAAATACCTTTACAACCCCTTTAAGGCTTGTTTTGTAAATACACATGTAAATATAAATCTACATATTGCAAGGATTACAGGCTCCGCTGAATATTGGCAGCAGTGAAGTATGCATAAGACATCCAGGCAGGTTTGTCCTGCGATTATGTTTAGTAAGGCAGTAAACAAATGCATTTTATTGCTGGAGGACATCACATCAAATTTATAGCAAAATACAAAACAAAAAACAAAACAGCTGCTCCATTGAGCCACATAATAAACCTATGTAAGTTCCTGACTTAGAGTGCCCCCCCCTGTGGGCTCCTCAATACAAACAGGCAGCACATGTATATTTTAGTCTTTTGTCAGCAGTCAGCCTCTTCCCCCAGCAGTAGGCTCTCACAGCAGATAGAGAGAGAGAGAGAGAGAGAGAGAGAGAGAGAGAGCATGCGGTCCTAGCAGAAGGCCCCATGTACACAGCCATATATAATTTACTCAGGGTTTTACATAAAAATGTGGTCAGTATTGAATTTTAACTGTAATGGACATGCACGCTTATATCTATATGAATTGGGATGCGTACTATGTAAAGTCATTCTGAGCAAATGACACCATTCTGTGCCTTTTTTGCTGCCATGTAAATGGCTCATACAGGGCAAGATGTAAAGATAAACAGTGTGTAGTAAGCATTAGCAGCTGAGCATGTGCAGAATGACCTTTGGTTTTCAGTGGTTCAATATTACTGGGTAAGGTAATGGGAATGTAGGCTATACAAGGTTATTAAAATAATAAATAATAGACCAAACCAAGACCATCAAAGATGGTGATAAATTGGCCGTGGCACCTTTATTGGTATAATCTATAATACAAACATTAAATATATTTAAATAATTATCTTTATTAAAATAACAATAAATAAATATTTAATTTCAAATATATTTTTTCAAATCTTTCAAAAAATTCTCACTCAGTCATGAGACTCAAGTGATTGCCATAAATAAAATATCAACCAAGTCCCCCCTTGATTCAAGGGTGACAGACCACATAAAAGGTGCTGCGACTAGGGTGGGGGGGATGGGGAGCTCTTAACCTGTAAGGTAAAATTTTTGTGCCCTGACCCTCACACCTGTGGGCTTTATATACCCCTCTAAAGCACGTGTATGAGTCATCAGTACACGTGTTTTTCCCGCCTAAACTCACATGTACTTCCCGCTCAAAAACACGTGCAAATCCCGCCTAAAATCACATTTTCTTACCTCAAAAATCATGTGTTCACTGAATCCCTATTTAAAACTCTATAACCAAGATTTTTTTTTTTTTTTTTTTTTTTTTATTTATCTAATTACTTGTGATAGCCACAATCCCATGTAGTGGGCACTAATGATGCCCCCTTTTTTCATTCTGTGCATGCGCCGCTGATGCTGCCTACATGTTGTTGACGTTTACATCTCAGCCCTGCAGTGGAACATACTCCTGTGTAATCATTTGTTCTGATCATGCACTGTAACAAGAAGTCCTCTCTACCCTCCACAGACTCTTATAGTAAAGCTACTTATTTAGCATGTAAAACATTCCACTCCTGTTCTATATCTATATAACTGTAACATGTCCTTTACACTGTGTGTCAAGAGATGGCTGCCTTTTTCCACTTCATGTATGTGGAGATTCTTTCCCTCGACACCTTTCACTTTGCCGGGGGCATTCATATATTATTTTGTGTATTCTTATTTTTTGTAGGCTATTGCTGACATTATACCTCAATGATATGTAAAAAACATATTTAACTACTCAAGTTCTTCTGTCCTGTAGAAACGGGGTTCACTCAGGAAACCTGTAGACAGACAGAACTTTGGTTTTGTTTATATCAGACCATATATCATGTTTGCGATGGTTCAAATTATTTTTATACGTGTCAGCAGTATGGCCTAGGGATGAGGTAGGTTTGTATTCGCCACACCCTTATGTTATTTACTTGTACTATGTTTTTATGACTGTATGAGTTTGGTAAATCAAGATTCTATTTTGACTTTTTTGGTTGCTGTGACTGATAATTTGTGACTACCTCAGAACTGTTTTCTGAATGTATTCTATAGTCTTTTTAGCCTAAGGCAAGATGCAGGCTGTCCTTCAGCAGGGGGCGTGTTTAAAAGGCAGACTGTGATTGGGAGCGGGTTTGTGTCTGAGGCTGGCTGTAATTGGCTAGGGGAAGGGTGGCTGGACAAACTTCCCAATACAGGCATGCTGTGTGTCTGCAGTGTCCTGTACCTTTGAATGGCCAGCCAAAGGATGACATTGACGACACAAGCAGATCAGCTTCTGTACTTTGTGTGGTCAGTTTAGAACAAGAAAGAGAGGTGAGTGACATGATCAACCGGCTACTTCAGATAGAAGAAGTTCATGAAAATGACAGAGACTCTGATTTATAAAGTACACATATGGTAACACAGACACACAGAGAAAATATATTTAGGGTAACATACACTTTAACTGCACTGGGCACTGAAGCACAATGTAAAGTGTCCACTCATGTCTCAGCCCTTCAGCTGACTATACACGTACATGGCCTGCAAGCTGAACAAAAGAAATCCAACATATTCTTCAACCCATGTTAACAATGCGAACAAACAAAATTCTCACTGCAGGCTATTGTATTCTGAAGTCTAGCACTACTGGCTGTCAAAATACTCAAACAATGCTTGCATCTGATTTGGATGTAGGTACTGTTTGGCTGACAATATTCCATGAAGCCATAGAAAAATTGACTTTTGTCAATCTGGGTATTGCTGACAGGGCTACTCATGGAGTGAGCCAACATTTGATACGTGTATGGCCAGTTTTAGTATGTCGAGTATAGTAACATTTAGCCTAGTTTCCTTTTCCTTTAACTTAACATATAGTACATTCTAGACTCCCAGAGTAAATGTAGCAGTAAAGAAAAAATATATAGCAAATAAAGACAAATGCTGTGTTTCTTCTACATGAAATGTAAAGTGAACACACACTGTGTAAGTAAGTAGGTAGAGCAGTTACGCTTAACAATTCCTAGGCCCCCCCAGAGTTTTAACCTAGGGTAATCAGATACAGAGGAATACCAACAAGAGTAGAAAATGTACCAGCTATTTTATTTATAAGGTGTACGATTAGCTCTGGGCCCATCTTCAAGAATAGCTTTATCTTTCTTTTCCTTTCAGCCATGGGAATTTTCTCAAGATTAAATCTGTCCTTAGTATATGCATAGAAGTCCAGTCTAAACTTAAACCTGCTCACACCTCCATTCTAAGACCTATGCTTACTAGAAAGTAGTGGAAAGATGTGTATACCTACCTAATCTAAGGGTGCTCTTCACCAGTCACACGATCCCCCCAGCGACGAGACTCAGGAGAGCAGACAGTAGCATCAACGCCTGGACAGAGACATCATCCATAAACTTACAATGGGGCATTTGTTTTCCGCTGTCCCTTCTCTTTCCTAAAGCTGGTCAGGTTAGGTACGTTTAGGTAAGCATACACATCTTTCCTTTACAGACTAGTTACTATAGGGCTTAGAAAGGGAATAGGAGCAGGTTTAAGCTTAGATTTAGACTGGACTTCTACTTTACCTTCCTAATGTATTGGTGCTTTATTAATCCACGTTAATTTAGCTATGAACCCTTAAAATAGTTCTAAAGCCTTAAAGTTGTAGTAAAGTCTGCTTTGTAATTTTTACCTACATGTAGGCCTATAATAACGCTTACCTGTAGGTAAAATAAAGATCTCCTAAATGTGCACCTTTTAAGAAATATTCACACTGAATGCAACCAGTGAGGTCACTGGCCCATGCGCTCTGAAGGTCCGCCATACCATGCCAAAGCCGAGGGCTCCCACGCACATGCACTGGATGACATCATTGTGGCTCCAGCCACTTATATATGCTGGAACCTGGAAGGAAGAGTGGGGGGAAGGTGGAAGTCCTGTCAGTGGTGACAACGCACCACTGGAGGGCTTTGTTATAAGGTAATTATTTCATAATGTGCTAGTACATTATGCAAATCCCTTACGGGGGATTTAGTTTACTAGCACTTTATGTTTTTTTTTTACCTTAATTTATTCTTTGCATTGGGATAAAAAGAAAACTGTGTCCGGAATGCCCCCCAGCCCCCCCCCCCCCAATTATGCTTTCCTGAGCCCATTCTCGACCCAGTGATGTGCCTGAGAGCAGTGTCTCTCCCCCTCCTCAAGGGGCAGATTGATAGAAGCAGGAGCCATTGGCCCTGCTGTCTGTGTCTATAGTTTCAGCACGGCTTGGGTGGAGCCTGCACGAGTATCCCTTTATCGGAAGCGGCTTCCTATAGTGGGCACTTGCCGAAGAAGAGGAGCCAGGAGCATTGGCTGGGGACCCCAAAATATAGTATTTTTCTATTTTCTGTAGCTACTTGTTGGAATACAAAAATGAATGCAGATAGATAATTTTTGTTTTATTAGCACAATATTTTTAAGGTAATTAATGCAAGGGAAGACATACAACCTCCTCCTTAACTTATTATATTGTTTTGTTAAGTGTAATCTTCAGTGTGAAACCAAAGTCTAATCCTATTTGCAGTTTCATAGCTGTCTGCTGATAGTTAACAGGTTCTGGTATAATCCATTTAGAGAAGCTCTTGGATATATATCAAGCATTAAAAGATGACATCTGCATATAACTGATGAGGTAAAATCTGTCCTCGTAATCAGAGAATTACATTCAGAGTTTGATCTAATTATTTTGCTGATGGTTTAAAAGGAAAAAAAAAAAAAAACAGTGTATTCACAGTACCTGCTGTCCAGTGGCTTCTGCAATAAACTTTGAGCCCAGGTTCACACTGGGTAAGTTTTGCTTCGATTTGAGATGCGATTTTACATGTGCATTTGTCGGCAATGACACTGTCCTAATCGGTGCGACGCCGCATCTGCGGCACTGCACCGAGTTCCTGTACTACTTTTTGCGATTTCTGGCCGCGATTTACATTGACATCTGCTCAGATGTCTCCTAAATCGCGGCCGAAATCGGGACTGCAGGCGGGAGTACAATCGTGCGAGTTCAGCTGAACTCGCACAGCTTCACTCCCGCAGCCCAGTGTGAACCAGGGCTGAAGTACATTTTATACATACATGAATATGCGTTGTCAGCCAGTTTAATCATGCAAGCTCCATTCTTTGTGGTGCCTTCTAGTATTCGTTATTTACCAGGAAACTCCAAATATATATATACGGTATATATTGAAAGAAAAATAAATCGCGCTACGTTAAAAACTAGTGAATAATATATAATATAGCACCCATTGATCAGATGAGACTCGACTCATACATCAAATAACTGTGTGGTGATTTGATGTATGAGTTGAGACTCATTTGATCAATGGGTGCTATATAAATATATATATATATATATATATATATATATATATTCCGTTATATATCATTCATCTAAGGTAGCGCAATTTACTTTTCTTTCAATTTCTATTTTTGTGTTTGGTATACATGATAATTGCAGCTTCCGCATAATATCTGGCAATCAACCCTTCCAGCCATTTGTTGACCTTGCGCGGTTTCTCTCCCTATATTATATATATATATATGTGTGTATATGTATATATATATATATATATATATATATATATATATATATATATATATATATATAGGAGGAAAAAAAACTGAGACCTAGAAAAGTGACGGCAAAAAAAGACAGTTAGTCCATCGTGTCTGGTGGACAGAAGTCCAGCCAATGGAAACCGTTAACATGGAGAAATTACCTGTGTTTTTTTTTTTTTAATTGGGGAGGAAACCAATGTGAATACAGAAATACCATTATTCCACAAAAAGAATATATATATATATATATATATATATATATATATATATATATATATATATATATATATATATATATATATATAAATAAAGACGTTGCTTCAAAGCAACTTTCTTTTTAGAGGGCATGTTTCTGTGATGATGGTTGTGGGGTTGGGAGGTGGTGATTAATGCTGGTTCCTGGCAACAAACATTTCAATAATGATGAAGGCATAAATCACTTAACCTTAGACTACAAAGGGGGGATTGCACAGATGCACACACTTCAGTACTGAAGAGACATTTGTAAATAGCTATAATGCAGAAACAATGCAGTGGACAGGAAGCACAATCCACCAGCAGGGACATTATCAATGCATCTAAGCAAACCGTGTTGACACATAGCAGATAGCTGACCCTTCTTCTTCTCTCTCAGCTGGAATTATACACAGAACTCCCCGACCCTCCTTGTCATTATTACTGTAAAGAGAAGCTTCCATTCTTATGTTCTCCACACTACCAATACTTCACCTCATCCTTTCTCTGCCATAGAGAGCTGTGAAATTAGGGAGGGCGCTGATTACAAGTTGGGGGCTTGGTTAGGTCAGAGGATTGGCTGAGTACAACTCTCATAAGACCTCAGGGGAATGAATCAATATCTGTGATTGTCCTAGGTCTTATGGGAGAGACGGGGCAAAATGCACTTAAATCCTTGTACACATGTTTTTCTCCATATATGAGGCTGTTGTGTGTGTGTGTGTGTGTGTGTGTGTGTGTTGCTCCTGTTCAGCTGCATTAAAACAACAATTTGTCTCCTAAAGTGGAACTAAACTCTCCAGTCCTTTGCAGCCAAAGACGCTTCACCTTAGCCTCTGTTTGATCTGCAGTAGCCATGGTGCTGTACATGTGATCAGTAATAACACCAGCCGTTTGTTCTCTTGACAGTTTGCTTGAGAGCGCAAGCAACTGTGATCATTAATAAACAGTGGCTAGCACGAAAAGTCAACAAACTAAACCTTTCCAGTGAAAAAGTAAATGCTTTTGAGGATGCGCTAAAGTGTACAACGCTTTGGGTGGATTGAAGTGTGCTGACATCATGCCGTTGCATGGTTTTTCATGTGGTGGACATCTTTGTAAGTTTTAATGTATGTGACTTTCATCAATGTATGCCAAGTTCAGTTTTAATAAAAATAATACACTATGTGATGAGTACCTTTGTTTCCTGTGGTGAGCACTTCAGGAAAGCAACATTTTCATTGATGCCATTATCAGAGATTCACAATCCTTAACCACTTCCATACCAGGTACTTACGCAGCTTCCCGCCCAAGCCAATTTTCAGCTTTCAGCACTGTCACACTTTGAATGGCAATTGCGCGGTCATGCTACACTGTACCCAAACAAAATTGGCGTCCTTTTTTCCCCACAAATAGAGCTTTCTTTTGGTGGTATTCGATCACCTCTGCGATTTTTTTTTTTTGCGCAACAACTAAAAAAAGGCTGAAAATTTTGAAAAAAAATTACGTTTTTATTTTTTTCTGTTAATTTTTTTGTAAATAAGTTTTCTCTTTCAATTACGGGCACTGATATGGCGGCACTAATGGGCACCAATGAGATGGCACTGATGGACATCGATGAGGTAGTACTGACGGGCACAGATGAGGTGGCACTGATTGGCGGCGCTGGTATGCGACACTGATGGGCACACATAGGCGGCACTGATGGGCACACATACGCGGCACTGATGGGCACACATAGGCGGCACTGATGGGCACACATAGGCGGCACTGATGGGCACACATAGGCGGCACTGATGGGCACTCATGGGCGGCACTGATGGGCACTCATAGGCGGCACAGATGGGCACTCATGGGCGGCACTGATGGATACTTATGGGTGGCACAGATGGGCACTGATAGGTGGGCACTGGGCATGGATGGGCACTGTGGGGTGGCACTGATGGACACTGGGGTGGCACTGATGGACACTGGGGTGGCGCTGATGGACACTGGGGTGGCGCTGATGGACACTGGGGTGGCAGCACTGATTTTTGCCAGGTTGCCAGTCAGTGCCCATTTGTGGGCACTGACTGGCATCTTTTTTTTTTCTTTATGCTTTTTTTTTTTTTTTTTTCCTGTCTTTTTTTTTTTGCCCACCCTGGTGCTCCAGGGTGGGCATCCCTGGTGGTCCAGTGTGGCGATCCGAGGGGGGGCTGCGCTGATAAACAATCAGCGCTAACCCCCCCTGTCAGGAGAGCCGCCGATCGGCTATCCTCTACTCGCGTCTGTCAGACGCGAGTGAGGAAGAGCCATCGACGGCTCTTCCTGTTTACATCGTGATCAGCCGTGGTTGGACACGGCTGATCACGTGGTAAAGAGTCTCCGCCGGAGGCTCTTTACCGAGATCGGAGATGCAGGGTGTCAGACTGACACCCCGCATCACCGATCGCCGCGATGCGCGCCCCCACGGGCGCGCGCGGCATGAAATCCTGCAGGACGTTCTAGAACGTCCTGTCAGGATTTCATAACCACTTCCCGGACGTACATCGGCCATAGGCCGGGCGGGAAGTGGTTAAAGGGATGGTTCCTGATAAGAGGTTGTGACCTTTTCCTTGAGAAATTCCTACAGTGCTTATGTGCGGCCTATAACTTTAGCAGCCATACCTTCTGGTTAGTTCAGTGTGTTGGTGTTGGTTCACACTGTGAAAAGGTTACTATTGGACCAGAACCTATCCGAATGTACAGTGGCACCTTGGTTAACGAGTAACGCGGTTAACGAGCGTTCTGAAAGACGAGCAACTATTTTTTTTTTTAACCCCTTAACGCCCGCCGCACGACTATTTACGTCCGCACAATGGCACGGACAGGCAGATGGGCGTATATATACGTCCTTGCCTTCTAGCAGGTGGGGGGTCCGATCGGGACCCCCTCCGCTGCGGGCGGATCCCCTCAGGGATCGTTTATAGCCGCTCCGTCGCGATCGCTCCCCAGAGCTGAAGCACGGGGAGAGCTGTATGTAAACACGGCTTCCCCGTGCTTCACTGTGGCGGCGTATCAATCGAGTGATCCCTTTTATAAGGGAGACTCGATCGATGACGTCAGTCCTACAGCCACACCCCCCTACAGTTGTAAACACACACTAAGTGAACACCAACTCCTACAGCGCCCCCTGTGGTTAACTCCCAAACTGCAACTGTCATTTTCACAATAAACAATGCAATTTAAATGCATTTTTTGCTGTGAAAATGACAATGGTCCCAAAAATGTGTCAAAATTGTCCGAAGTGTCTGTCATAATGTCGCAGTTAAGAAAAAAATTGCTGATCGCCGCCAATAGTAGTAAAAAATTTTTTTTTATAAAAATGCAATAAAACTATCCCCTATTTTGTAAACGCTATACATTTTGCGCAAACCAATCGATAAACGCTTATTGCGATTTTTTTTTTACCAAAAATAGGTAGAAGAATACGTATCGGCCTAAACTGAGGGAATTTTTTTTTTTATATATGTTTTTGGGGGATATTTATTATAGCAAAAAGTAAAAAATATTGCATTTTTTTAAAAATTTACGCTCTATTTTTGTTTATAGCGCAAAAAATAAAAACCACAGAGGTGATCAAATACCACCAAAAGAAAGCTCTATTTGTGGGGAAAAAAGGACGCCAATTTTGTTTGGGAGCCACATCGCACGACCGCGCAATTGTCTGTTAAAGCGACGCAGTGCCGAATCGCAAAACCTGGCCTGGGCATTTAGCTGCAAAATGGTCCGGGGCTTAAGTGGTTAATCTAACTCTGATTGTGAGTGTTGTCTCGCAAAATGAGAAGTATTCAAGCCAATGGGGTGTGCAGTACCACATTTGGCCAGAGGTGCAGGGGTGCCTGTGACACTTGGAATGGTTTGGAGCCGTTCGGAAATACTCAGAATCACTTGGAAATACTCAGTTATTGAGTGTTTCCGAGCCTTTCTGAGGGTTTCCGAGTTCGTCGGAGCTGTCCCTGAGTATTTCTGAGGCTCTCTGGTGTCCCCCCACCTCTGGCCACATGCGGTATTGCATGCAATATAAGTCAATGCGGAATGAATTATCTTTGTTTGCATTGACTTCTATGGGGAAACTCGTATGATATGCGAGTGCTTTGGATTACAAGCATTCTCCTGGAACAGATTATGCTCGTAATCCAAGGTTCCACTGTATATGTTTTTAAGACACTTGCTTTATTTTACTGCTATCACTTTTATTCCTTCAACATGTGGATTGGTGGGTCGATATATGAAAATACTAAATCACATGTATTTTGTTTACATATTGTTATTCCATTGCAGGGAAATTAACCATTGACACATTTTTATTTTATTTTAAACACACAGATTAGTTGTGTGATTAGATAGATGTACTATATTATATACTAATTGTTTGCATGTTGTTTTGTTGATTCACACTTTCCATTGCTTAACCGCTTGCCGTCTGCCTCACGTAGATATACGTCGGCAGAATGGCACGGGCAGGCAAAGCAATGTATATATACGTTGTTTTAAAGGGGTTGTAAAGGTAAACGTTTTTTCACCTTAATGCATGCTATGCATTAAGGTGAACAAACATCTCAGCAATAGCAGCCTCCCTGAGCCCCCGTTTACTTACCTGACCCTTCTAAAGTCCCGAGCCGTAAATGCGCAGGCTTCTCGTTCGGCTTCTTGGCTCATTCATTGGTTGATTGAAAGCAGTGCTGCTGTCCATCACATCCAATGACGCTGGGCCGAGTGATACAGTGAGCGGCTATATCACAGGAGCGCGCCTGCAAGAACTCATCACCATGCTCGCTCACTCGCATGAAGGTGATGGGTTCTTGCAAGAGGGATCCGAGACAGCCGCCGAGGGACCCCAGAAAACCAGGTTCGGGGCCACTGTGCAAAACAAGCTGCACAGTTGAGGTAAGTATAACATGTTTTTTTTTTTATTCCTTTAAATACCCTTTAAACCTGCCCTATAGCAGGTGTGCCCGCCGCGGTCTACGTGAACGTACCCCCCGGAACCGCAGACTTCATGTCCGCCGGTGTTCTGCGATCGGGTCACGGAATGGCAGAACGGGGAATCAGTGACGTGTCACAGTAAGCCACGCCCCCTAACAGTTAGAATCACTTCCTAGGACACAATTGACCCCTTCCCGCCCCCTAGTGGCTAACCCATTCACTGCCAGTCACATTTATACAGTAATCAATGCATTCTTATAGCACTGATCGCTGTATAAATGTGAATGGTCCCAAAATAGCCATAATTTCGCAGTCATGGAAAAATTGCAGATCGTCCGCCATAACAAGTAAAAAAAAAAAATGCCATAAAACTACCCCCTATTTTGTAGAGGCTATAACTTTTGCGCAAACCAATCAATATATGCTTATTGCGATTTTAATTTTTTTACCAAAAATATGTAGAAGAATACGTATTGGCCTAAACTGAGAAAAAAAATTGCTTTTTTTTTTTAAAAAAAAATGGGATATTTATTATAGCAAAAAGTACAAAATATTGCTTTTTTTCAAAATTGTCGCTCTATTTTTGTTTATAGTGCAAAAAATAACGTCAATTTTGTTTGAGCCACGTCGCACGATGCAGGCCCGAATCGCAAAAAGTGCTCTTGTCTTTGGCCAGCCAAATGGTCCAGGGTTGAAGTGGTTAAAGAGTTAGTCAGAGTGTAAATATGTATTCATATGTCATTTTATTATGTTACATGTAGGCAAGACCAAATTTATATCCCTGTGTAAGAGCCGGTTCACACACAGGCGACACGACTTTGGGGGCGACTCGGCAAGGCGATCTCAAGGCGTCTTGAGAGGCAACTTGCAAAATGACTTCAGTATTGAAGTCAATGCAAGTCACCCCCCGAATCGCCCCCAAAGTCGTACAGGAACCTTTTTCTAAGTTGGAGCGACTTGCGTCGCTCCTATTAGAACGGTTCCATTGACTACTGTGGACCGCGACTTGTCAGGCGGCTTAGTCGCCTGACAGGTCGCCCCAGTGTGAACCGGGTCTCACATTAATATTTAGATTTTCTAACAAAATGGTGTTATTTTGTTTATGAATTTATGATAGTGTTACAGGTGTAAGGTGCCTGTAGTAAGGTTTATTCCAAAGTGGAGCTTTAGCAGAGGGTTGAGGCATCAGTGTAGTCAGGCAGGCCAAGTCAGCAACGGACTTTATGATGAATAATTGAAAATGGTATAATTAAAATCCACAAACCGAACTGCACAAACAACCCCAAAATAAAAGTAAACTATATACAGTTGTGTTCAAAATTATTCAACCCCCCAATGCTGTAAAGGGTTTTAGGGAATTTAGTGTACATTTGTAATTGTATTCAGAATGAAATCCTACAAGGACTTCTTAAAAAAACATATGCAACTAAAATGACATCAATTGGTTTTGTAATACAGTAGTAAATGTTTATTTTGTGAATTCTTAATTTACACAATTACTCAACCCCTTAAAGACTACCACTCTGAAGAACAGAGGTTCATTGAAGTGTTTTCAATCAGGTATTGAAAACACCTGTGGATGTCAGGGAGCAGCAATTAAGCCTAATAAGCACCAATCAAAATGACTGTGATACTCAGCTCCTTCTAGACATTTACTGGTGTGGTTACAAACATGGTGAAGTCAAGAGAATGGTCGGGGAAGACAAGAGAAGAGGTGATTACTCTTCACAGGAAGGGCAATGGCTATAAGAAGATTGCAAAGATGTTAAACATACCAAGAGACACCATAGGAAGCATCATTCGCAAATTCAAGGCAAAGGGCACTGTTGAAACGCTACCTGGTCGTGGCAGAAAGAAGATGCTGACTTCGACTGCTGTGCGCTACCTGAAGCGTAGAGTGGAGAAAAGTCCCCTTGTGACTGCTGAGGAACTGAGAAAAGATTTGTCAGATGTGGGTACTGAAGTTTCTGCTCAGACAATACGGCGCACACTGCGTAATGAAGGCCTCCATGCCAAAACTCCCAGGCGCACCCCCTTGCTGTCTCCAAAGAATAAGAAGAGTCGACTGCAGTATGCAAAAATCATGTGGACAAACCACAGAAGTTTTGGGATTGTGTTCTGTGGCCTGATGAAACAAAATTAGAAGTGTTTGGGCCCATGGATCAACGCTATGTTTGGAGGAGGAAGAACAAGGCCTATGATGAAAAGAACACCTTGCCTACTGTGAAGCATGGCGGGGGGTCAATCATGCTTTGGGGCTGTTTTGCTTCTGCAGGTACAGGGAAGCTTCAGCGTGTGCAAGGTACCATGAATTCTCTTCAGTACCAGGAGATAGTGGATAACAATATGATGCAGTCCGTCACAAACCTGAGGCTTGGGAGACGTTGGACCTTTCAACAGGACAATGATCCCAAGCATACCTCCAAGTCCACTAGAGCATGGAAGGCTGGAATATTTTGGAGTGGCCATCGCACTCATCAGACTTAAATCCGATTGAGAACCTCTGGTGGGACTTAAAGAAAGCAGTTGCAGTGCGCAAGCCTAAGAATGTGACTGAACTGGAGGCTTTTGCCCATGACGAATGGGCGAAGATACCCGTAGATCGCTGCAAGACACTTGTGTCAAGCTATGCTTCAAGTTTAAAAGCTGTTATAACTGTAAAAGGATGTTGTACTAAGTACTAAGATTGAATGTCAATTGGGGGTTGAATAAAACTGATAATGATGTGAGCACAGAAAAGACATTTGTGGTTATTTCATTATAAATGTTATGTTATATTTGTCTGACCTACACGTGCCTCTTTGATTTAATTGTAAACAGGATGACTAAATGATCAAAATCAATGTCAAACTGGGCAAAACAATCAATTTTAGTGGGGGTTGAATAATTTTGAATACAACTGTACATGTGTTTTGGACATGTGTTTACTGTCTTATTTACCCAATTATACTATATGGCTACCATGTAAAATATTTTTGGGATGCAGACAATTTTGTAAGACGCAGAGACCTCCGAGTCGGCACATGATGCTATGATGCTATCACCACCATTTTATTTTTACAGTGTTCTTAGGGCGATGAGCAGTGTTTTTTTTTCTGCTACAAAAAAAAATCAGGGTTGCTTTCATGAAACATTTTTTCACGTTTGCTCCTTCATTGATATTGGCACACTACAAACATGACATTTTCCCCAATGTGTAGGGTCTGGGTTATAGTTGGTTTCTACTATCATAGCTGAGGATCTCTGCAGCTCCCTCTTGCTTGTGACTTTTCCACCTTACCTAGTCTATAAGCATTTGTGGAGATCTTGACATATAATTTTTTATTTATTTAACAGTTCTAGGGATTGGGAATATATTGTATAACCCAACCCTGATTGGTGCTTCTCCATGCCCATTATGCTGCAGTGAGTGCAGTGACATTTTTAGTGCGTTTTCAGTTTTGCTTGCAGAAACACACTACAGTCCATTTAACATGGTTTCTTATGGCTGTAGTTCACATCTGTGCATTTTACGGAAAGGTCCAGGGACTTTTTACTGTTTTTTTGGTTCCATGGACTTCAATGGATCAAAAATGTGTATTGAAAAATGCACCTGCAATTTGTAAACTGCAACCTGCGTAATTGTGAATCAGGCCTTAGTGAGTTGCCATGTTTCTATGGTTTAATCGATTTTACCTCTATTAGCAATAAAAACATTCTTCTCCACTGTATCCATACGACTGGATATCACGACATGGGATAAAATAGCAAATGGTTTCATGAGATAAATAATTCACATTTTGATTAAATAACTTTTAGTAGCGTTTTTTTGTGAATCGCAAAGAACTTTTTGAAAAATACTAGGAGTCATTTTATCTCAGATTCTAAAGAGGAAAATAACTTGGTGTATTGAGCCCTCAGACGTTTGATAAGCTTGATTTAGCTGCTTGTCTACCATTTCATTATAAATGTACCTTTGTAGACAAGTGGCTAAAGAGACATTACGACCTTGCTCATAAAAAGGCAGAGTGACAGTGGGGTTGATTAACTAAAGACAGACTGTGCATTTTGCAAAGTGCAGTTGCTCCAAAGCCTAATAAATGAGGTAAAGCTTCACTATGCAAATAATACCCAAACACATGCAAGAAAAAAAAAACAGAATTTTTGCTTGCACATGATTGGATTATGGAAGTCAACAGAGCTTCTGCTGATTTACTAAGCTCTGGAGAAATTACACATTGCAAAGTGCACAGTCTATTTGCCTTTAGTAAATCGACCCCATAGTCTCTACAAAGGCCTCCCTTAAACCCTCTAAGGCTGCATTCACACCTGAGCGTTTTGTTTCCTGAAGCGCGAGGCTCAAAAACGCTAGAGGGGAAAAAATAAATGATTCCCTATGGAGATGGTTCACATCTCCACTCCAAAATGCCTGAAGCCGAACGCCTGAAGCTCAAACAAGTTCCGGACCCTTTTTTGTCGCGCACATCGGGCGGTTTGGGCGTTTTTGATCGTTTCCATTTCCCATAGAAAGTAATGGAAACGCTTGATTCAAGCGACTAGCGCGACAACGAGCGTTTGCTACGGGCGTTTTGTCGCTTTAATCAATAGAACATTTCACCCAGGCAGAAGATAAAAAAAATCTACCAACATAGCAACAAGTGATGAAAATATGATAATTTTTCCTATTGGCAAAAATAAAATGTTGAAGTACAAAAACAACGGACGACGCTGTATGCAAACGCGCAAATAAGCATGAATACACGCCGGAAAAAACGACCTACGCTCAGGTGTGAATGCAGCCTTTTATACTCCCCTTGCCAGCATTCAACTGCCTCTGTGTGCTTTGTCACAACACTACCCATGTGGAAGTAAAATATATTTTAAAAAAACATTCTTAATATATTTTTCTCAAATATATTGCCATATATTTGAAATGCTACAATTTTGGCCAGATTCAATATATTTCAAAAATATATTTCAATATATTTGTGAATATATTTTGGAATGCATTGTGAAATATGTTGCAAATATATTCATAAATATATGTTAAATGTACTTCTGAATGCATTTAGCAATATATTTATGCAACCATAAATATATTGCAATGTGCATTTTGGAATGCATTGTGAATATATTCAGAAATATATTGCTAAATGCATTCAGAAGTACATTTCACATATATTTATGGATATATTCACAATGCATTCCAAAATGCACTTTGCAATATATTTATGGCTGCAAAAATATATTGCTAAATGCATTCAGAAGTACATTTAACATATATTTATGAATATATTTGCAACATATTTCACAATGCATTCCGAAATATATGCACAAATATATTGAAATATATTTTTGAAATATATTGAATCTGGCCAAAATTGTAGCATTTCAAATATATGGCAATATATTTCGGAAAAATATATTAAGAATGTTTTTTTAAAATATATTTTAAATATAAATGTAAATGTACTTCTGAATGCAAAATTTTAAAAAATACATTCCTATTACATTTTGAAATGCTGTGTATTTATATATTGTATTTTATATATTGTAGGCCTATAAAACTAGCAAACATTTGAAAAAAAAAAACAATAACACAGTACAATACACACAACTTTATTATCATGTAAATATACAAAAACTTCAACACAGGGAATAGAAAGTGGTAAATGGCATTAATGACATAAAAGTTTGTGGTATTCTGCTGAGGTTCCTGATGTTTCCCTTCAGGTGATATTTCAACGCAGCAATTTTTCTCGTAACAGCGTCACTGATCACAGCTTATGAAGTCCCAGGAAACTTTGCCAAAGTAGCAGCTTTAAAAAGTAAATGGAAAATATTAGACTTATTAGATTTTCCCTGTGAATCAAAAGCCATATAAGACCCTTTTCACACTGCAGCGATGCTAAAGCTCCGGCGGTTTTGCAGTGTTTTTGTAGCACTTTAGGCGTTTTTTTTTTTTAAAGGGAAAAAGTCCAGTTTTAATGCGCTTTTAGGGTGCTTTGGAAGCACTGCCCATTAATTTCAATAGGCAGGTGCGTTTTTGGAGCGCTCCCAACCCGCCCCAGATGCTGCTTGCAGTACTTTTTCTAATGTTGCGCAAGCGCATCGCCCCAGTGTGAAATTACTCATTGCACTGAAAGGGATGCAGTTTCATGAGCTTTTTAGAGGCTATTTCTAGCGCTAAAACGTCTGAAAACTGCCTCAGTGTGAAAGGAGTTTAACAGATGCAGCTGAGTAAATAAAACTAACAAAATTAAGCATGTATAAAAACATCAAAATATTGTAGACTTTTCAAAAATCAGTATAAAAATCAACATCTTGCCTACAACTTGCCTTATTAGTTCAGACTACTACCAGACTGAGCAAGATATCTCATTTTGACACAACAGTCAAATTGGCTTACAGTCTACAAGTCAAAGCTGATGTTTTCATAGGGTCTAACTGTACCCGCTTCTCTCCATCTGTCAGCCGCTTGGAGGCACCGCCTTAAGGCCGGATTCACACTAGTGCGGTGCAAATTTCAGCTCTCTTATCTCTGCAGAGAGATAAGAGAAGTGTTCAGCAGATCCATTGCGTTTTAGCTGCAGATTAGGAGACCTGGGAGAGGGGAAGGTGTATTGAGCTGAATGAGACAAATCCTGAAGAGAAATTAACACATCTGCAAATCAGCTGCGCACCCATAGAAGATAATGGGCCTGAATTCGCACCTGAGCCGCACCGCAATGCCTAAAATACGCACACGTTTTTCTGCAATGCATCGCACATATGTGAACCAGCCTCATTGAAAACAATGAATTTAGAAATGTTCTGCGTATTGGATGCGGTTTAAGCCGCACTTAATTCGCATAGGTGTGAATCCGGCCTTAAAGTTACTTTTTAGTGAAGTGGTTGTAAAGACACAAGGGTTTTTATCTTCATGTATTCTATGTATGAAGGTAAAAAAAAAACTTCTGTGCGCAGCAGCCCCCCTATACTTACATGAGTCCCCTCTCGATCCAGCGATGTCCACGAGAGCCTTGTCTCTCCAGGGACTTGCACTGCTGATTGGCTTTCTGTAGCGGTGGGAGCTATTGGCTCCCGGTGCTGTCAATCACAGCCAGTGAGCTAATTAGGAGATGGGGCCAAGGCAAGGCTCAGTGTGTGATTGGACACACAGAGCTCTGGTTCAGGAGCACCGGCATGGGACCTGAGAAGAGAAGGATCTGAGCTGCTCTGTACAAAAACCTTTACACAGAGCAGGTAAATAGGAGTAGGACATGTTTGATATTTTAAAAAAAAGACAACGTTTTAATCTTTCGGTACCAAAAGAAAAACCTACCTGTTTAGGCCTTGAGTACGACACTTGACAAGGAGATGAGTTCAACTCTTCAGACGGGACAGAAGGTGATGCACACGATACACCCACACAGGATGAACTTCCACCATCATTCTTCAGTACTATTAGCTGCGCTCTTGTGGTTTTCAAAGTATCCATTATGCCAGGCAAATCTATGGAAATGCATACAAACTTTTTAAGTAACATAATGGCCTCACTATAGCCATTCATTTCATGTGTTAGAAATTGATGACTTGTGGAAAAATGTACTTTTACATGATTAGAGGGTTTCCTCCAGTCTGCTGCTGACCCCCCCCCCCCCCCCCCCCACTAGATCAAAAATATTCCAGGAGGGTTTCACCCAAGGTAAAAGTAAAGATGTTCCACAAAACAAAAATCCTACTTGTGCATATAGTATGTAGTTACCTCAGTGCACTCACTGATACTATAATGAATGTAGTACAGTAAACTCCCAGTTACCCAACGATCCCCATTGGTACTGTTGTTTCTGGTTGCTTGAGAGCTAATAGTAACTCTCAAGCACCCATCTCCCATGGCACCCGGACCCCCTCCCACTTAGCAGCTAAAGGGGGTAGGGCTTGGGGGCAGGGTTTTACCACCCCAAATTCACATGTGAATGAGCCTTAAAAGTGCTATTGCCAAATGCAACTAAGGGCTCATTCACACGTGCGGTATGCAATGCTCCAATGCGCCTCTGAGAAATTATGCAAGGTGGTGAGGAGGCAAAATGTTTACACCAGTAATTGCAGTGAAAGGCAAGTGATTGCAGCACGGTAGTACGGCAATTATAGGTTTTAGTCAGGTGTGAGGAGGCAACATTGGAAGACACTGTGCCCTGTGATCTTTGACTTCTCCCATGTTGTTCAGGTAGATTTCCACCTCTCTAAGGTTGCCTAACTCTGCCTTAAAATACTGTAGAATGAAAGGGAAAATGATTGGTCAAACAGAAAATAAAGATAAAAAAAAATAAAAATAACAAAAGGCAGCAGTACTGGTGGAATAACACACAATAAATAGATAAAAAATTAATTAAAATAAAACAATTTTACCAATACCAATTCACATTGAAAGATTGGCATCCAGGGGCTGATATGCCAAAAACGGTGCACAATAATTAACAAAAACAAAAAATCAGAGTGCACAGAAAAATTTGTATATAAATTCACAATATGAATGTCCAATTATATATATATAAACAATGGCCCGGATTCAGAGAGCAATTGCGCCTGCGTAACCATAGTTACGCAGCGCAATTGCTTACTTGCTCCGGCGTTACGAATGCTCCTGATTCAGGAACATTGTAACGCCGACTGCAGCCTAAAATCTGCGTGGCATAAGGCTCTTATGCCACACAGATTTTAGGCTGCATTCTTGCGATGACCGCTAGGGGGCGCTCCCATTGTGCTCAGTGTATAGTATGCAAATTGCATACTTACGCCGATTCACAATGTTGCGCGGGCCCTGCGTACGCAAGTTACGGAGTTTCCGTACGGCGTCTTTAGCGTAAGGCTGCCCCTTCTAATAGTAGGGGCAGCCAATGCTAAAGTATACCCGCCGTTCCCGCGTCGTGAAATTTGAATTTCACGTCGTTTGCGTAAGTGATTCGTGAATGGTGCTGGACGCCATTCACGTTCACTTTGAAGCAAATGACGTCCTTGCGACATCATTTGCCGCAATGCACGTCGGGAAAGTTTCCCAACAGCGCATGCGCTTTACGATCGGCGCGGGAACACGCCTAATTTAAATGATTCCCGCCCCCTGCGGGATCATTTAAATTGCGCGCGCTTACGCCGGGCAATTTTGCCGGCGCGCCCTCGCAATTTACGGAGCTACTGCTTCGTGAATCGAGGGCAGCGGCGCAAATTTGCGGGGGCACAGGGCAAAATCGTTGCCCTGTGCCTCCGTAATTTATGCGCAAATCTTACTGAATCCGGGCCAATGAGAGGTTAATACGCCAAATCGGTGATCCCAAAATTGTATGCCAACAGCACACAATTGGCAAACCAAACCTCAAAAGTTCTTAATGATATCACCACAAAATTTAAACACTGATGACCAAATGAATAATGAAGGATGATGCAGATATGATGATCAGGTACAGTGCCAGTTGAGTGCGGTGATATAAAAAAAAAACGGAAGGTGCCCACCATCGTAATTAAGTTGTCCGCTTACCAAAGGCAAGTTGTCTCAGTTGTCGGTTTTCTTCTTCCAAGTGCTTATTCCGGTTTTCCATTCACCAGTTGTCAGTCTTGGTCAGGTGCTTTGACAGCGGCCCATCTGTCAGAATCCCCCCCCCCCAAAAAAAAAAAAAATTAGCTTTCCACCTCCACACCCCCCCCCCCCCCCACACACACACACCACAGACACACACACCACTAACCTCTTTCTGCACAATTTATTTGATGGCAGCTGAATGTAAACAGCAGGTAGTGGGGGAACCATAGCCAGACTGCCATTGGCTGTTTCAATTTTAAAATTAGGCTGACTATTGCGCCCTGTTCCCAATGCCTGCTGTCAATCAGCAGAGGAAGACCTGAAGAAGAATGTTCTTCAAATCCTCTCCTTTGCTGATTGACAACAGGAAGTGGGCGGGTGTAATAGCCCCCTAGCTATTGGCTACTGCAATTTAAAATAGTCAATAGCAACCTGGCTATTGATTCCCCTGCTATCTGCTCTTTTTTCCTGTATTCTGACAGTGGCCAGTGGCTGTTAGAATACAAAAAAGGCCTAGGTGTCAACTGACATCAGGCTACTTCTGGGACAGCTGGATGTAAACAGAATATCAGTACCTCATATTGTTATCGGCCTGAAAGGTGGCCCATAATTGGTATCTGTATGGAAAAATCCATATCTGTTGGCACCTAGTAGCAGGGCAGATAATATGCAAAAGGGGAGGGAGACATGAAACATTGGTAGCACTGTGCCCTGACATTATAATGGGGTATATTTACTAAAGGCAAATCCACTTTGCACTACAAGTGCACTTGGAAGTGCAGTCGCTGTAGATCTGAAGGGGACATGAAAAAAAAAAAAAAGCATTTTTGCTTGTACATGATTGGATGATAAAATCAGCAGAGCTTCCCCTCATTTCAGATCTTCCCCTCAGATCTACAACGACTGCATTTCCAAGTGCACTTGTAGTGCAAAATGGATTTGCCTTCAGTAAATCAACCCCTATGCTGCATGATGAGTGGATATAGAGTGGAAACCATATAATATTATATGCAGCAATGTGCACTGAAAGTATGCTACACAGTTACTGGATATAACATGGAAGCCACACAGGAGCTCTATAATATTACATTACTGTTCACATGCTGCATGGTAACTGGGGAGGTGAATGCACACAGAATGATAACTATTCAGCAGGAAATAGACAAATACAACTTAACTCATGCACCAAACTGTCACAATTCTAATATTATTTGATAGAAGACATACCTTTAATCCAGGAGAATCCATCCAGGAGAATACAGAGAGTCTCCACCATGCCATGCTTTCCTTTTCAGACTAGGCCTTACAGGAAGTGAGAGGTGAAGGTTCACCTCTCATGTTCCCACCCAGCTCACTTCCTGTCTTCCTGTATTATGATAGAAGTCTGTCTGTTTGAAGAGTTTTTCCCAGGGCAGGATTTACATATTAGAAGATTGAAGGCGCAGAAATCACAGATCCACATCCCAATAAAAGGAATGAAAAAAAAGAAATGAGAAAAATATTTATACATGTAAGTAAGTGATGGGAGAGGCATTCTAGATATATATACACTGTATCTTCATTCTGCTATATGTGTGTGTATATATATATACTGTATATATATATATATATATATATATATATATATATATATATATATATATATATATATATATATATATATATATATTTATATATCAGATATACTCTATGTGTGTGTGTGTGTGTGTGTGTGTGTGTGTGTGTGTGTGTGTGTGTATGTATGTATGTATGTATGTATGTGTATATATATATATATATATATATATATATATAATTATATACACACACATATACACATATATACTGTGTGTATATACACACACAAGAATGCAGCTCTCATCACTTACATATATATCTTCCAGCCCAGCCTAGTATTGGCACATGACAACAGTGCAGCTTGGGCAGGGATATGACATTTAAAGCGAAGTTCCACCCAAAAGTGGAAGCTCCACTTATTTGCCTCCCCCCCCTACTTTGCCACATTTGCCACCTTTCGGGGGAGGGGAGCAGGTTCCTGTTTTTGACAGGTACCTGTCCCTACTTTCGAGAGATCTCGCTGCGGCAGATGCGTTTCCGATGCTTTTCTGCATGCGTGTTTTTGATGCATTCCAGGGCATGTTTGGTGTGTTTTTAAAGCATTCCAGTGCATTTTCCTCCTTTTTTTCTTAACCTTAGATAAGGACATGTGTGTTCCAGTGCATTCTAGTGCGTTTTTGATGTGCTTTACAGTGTTCCATTACAGTCCAGTGCAGGAAAAATGCAGCATGCTCTACTTTTTTTCTGGAACTGCAAGCACTGGTGTGAATTATGCCATTGAAAACCATATAACCTACTTTCCATGCAGACAAAAAAAAACGCACTGGACTGCATGTGGTTTGAATTGGCCCCTATAGGGAATGGCAGCAGCAGCACCCCGAGAGCCAATGGAAGCATTGGCTGGGGTACCAACATTGCTGGATTCCAGGACAGGTAAGTGTCCTAATATTAAGTCAGCAGCTGCAGTATGTGTACAGTATGGGGGTTATTTACTAAAGCCAAATCCACTTTGCACTACAAGTGCACTTGTAAGTGCAGGTGCTGTAAATCTGAGGGGTAGATCTGAAATGAGGGGTAGATCTGAAATGAGGGGAAGCTCTGCTGATTTTATCATCCAATCATGTGAAAGCTAAAATGCTGTTTTTTTATTTTCCTTTCTCCCCTCGGATCTACAGGGACTGCACTTCCAAGTGCACTTTCCTTGCAATTTCAAGTGCACTTTGCATTTGTAGTTTGCACTTGTAGTGCAAAGTGGATTTGCCTTTAGTAAATAACCCCCATTGTGTAGCTGCTGAGTTTTAATTTTGTGCTGGGGAGAACTTTAATATCCCAATTCCTTTTATTTGGCTGCTGGAATTACCCTTCGGCAGGTACTAAGTCCAAACAATGGACTGGACTTAGTATAAAAATAATATACAGTATATATACTATATTACCAAAAGTATTAGGACACCTGCCTTTACACGCACATGAACTTTAATGGCATCCCAGTCTATAACATATTCAATTCCTCTGGGAAGGCTGTCCTATGGGAATGTTTGACCATTCTTCCAGAAGCACATTCATCCCAAAGGTGTTCTATCAGGTTGAGTTCAGGACTCTGTGCAGGCCAGTCAAGTTCCTCCACCCCAAACTCGCTCATCTATGTCTTTATGGACCTTGCTTTGTGCACTGGTCCAAATCATTTGGAGGATGGGGGATTATGGTGTGGGGGATGTTTTTCAGGGGTTGGGCTTGGCTCCTTAGTTCCAGTGAAGGGAACTCTTAAAGCGTCAGCATACCAAGACATTTTGGATAATTTCATGCCCCCAACTTTGTGGGAAGAGTTTGGGGACAGCCCCTTCCTGTTCCAACATGACTGCACACCAGTGCACAAAGCAAGGTCCATAAAGACACTGATGAGGGAGTTTGGTAATAATAGTGCAACTACTGATTCATGGATTAAACAGAACATTGATGATTTATATCCGGAGATTATCTCGGTACCCTGTAAGCAGACAAGATCCTTGTACTGTGGAGGTGGATGTCTGTGAAGGTTCTCATTCATTCAGGTCAATCAATAAATCCAACTAACTGGACTTGCTGTATTTTAAGACGTTTTGCTGGTCCGCCGACAAGCGTTCTCAATTCAGAATGACATTCTTTGGGAATGGAAAGTGGATGCGAGAGGTTTATCTGCTTTGTATTAAATGGATTATGTGCTTAAAATCTTATAAAAAAAAAATAATATTTTATTTGAATCTTTTGGTTTTTATTTTATTTTTTTATTTTAAAAGGAGTAAAACAAACCATTTTAAAATGGGAGTGGCTCTCTTATAAATGTATTCAGAATGTTATCTATGTCATAGTTACAAAAATGTCAGAAAAAATATATGTTGAAATGTCTTTATTAGACATTAAGGGGCAGATCCACAAGGATCTGCCCCGGTGCATCGTATCTGAGATACGCTACGCCGCCGTACCTTACCTGGCTTTGGTTTGAATCCTTAAAGATTTCGCGCCGTAAGTTACGGCGGCGTAGTGTATCTCAAGCGGCGTAACGGCGCTGAATTCAAATGCGGCGAGTAGGGGGCGTGTTTCATTTAAATGAAGCGCGTCCCCGTGCTAAACGAACTGTGCATGCTCCGTTCCTAAATTTCCCGCCGTGCATTGCGCTAAATGATGTCGCAAGGATGTCATTGTTTTGACGTGGACGTAAATTACGTCCATCCCGATTCACGGACGACATGCGCAAACGTAAAAAAAAAATTCAAATCAAACGCGGGAACGACGGCCATACTTAACATAGCAGGTTTAACTATACGCCACCAAATAGCAGCTTTAACTATACGCCGAAAAAAGCCGACTAGAGACGACGTAAAAGAATGCGACGGCCGCTCGTACGTTCGTGGATTGTCGGAAATAGCTAATTTGCATACTCGCCGCAGAAAACGACGTGAACGCCACCCAGCGGACGCCGAAGAATTGCATCTTAGATCCGAAGGCGTACGAAGACGTACTCCTGTCGGATCTAACCCAGATGCCGTCGTATCTTGTTTTGAGGATACGACGCAGGAAATTTGAAAGTACGCCGGCGTATCAGTAGATACGCCGGCGTACTCGCTTTGTGAATCTGCCCCTAAATATTTTCAGAAAAACATATTTTAAAAATATATTTTCTAATATATATCTTTGGAAAATACATTTAAATTATATTTTTGGAATGCATTTACAAGTATATTTAAAGATATATGTTCAAATGCATTTTTTTTATATGTTCAAAAATATCTGAAACATATATTTACAAACATATATTTTTACATATATGCCTTTGGAAAATATATTAAAATTATATTTTTGGAATACATTTACAAATATATGTAAAAATATATGTTGACATTACTTTTTTTATGTGTTTAAAAAAATCTGAAGAATATATTTTAAAAATATATTTTCCAATATATGTCTTTGGAAAATGCATTTAAATTATATTTTGGAATGCCTTTACAAGTATATTTAAAAATATATGTTTAAATGCATTTTTTTAGATGCTCAAAAATATCTGGCAAATATATTAAAAAAAATATATTTTCAAATATATGCCTTTGGAAAATATATTTTAATTTACATTTTTGGAATAGATGTAAAAATATATTTGCGTAGGCCAATATATTGTAAATATATTTAAAATATATAATTTTTTTTAATAAATATATTGGAAATATATTTTTCTTCCATATGGGAGAAGAGTCTAGGTGTACCTAGACCAGGGGCAGGGATTGACTGGGACAGAAATTTGGCCCTGGACTTCATCCAGACTGGCCCACTTTGACAGGTCTCTCCCATGGCGGCCGGACAACTCCCGCCCCCCCCCCCGGCCACCCAAGCCCCCTCTCCCCCATCACTAGCCACTAGCCGTTCTACTTTATTAGAGTAGAACGGCTGGTACTGGTACTCTTATATGCAGTACCAGTGGGGAAGCTAGACATTATTTCACCCGGGGCAAAGAATCAGTTCGGTGCTCCCCCTTATGGGACAAGATTAGGCAGAAGTGAGAAACTCCCAGGCCATAGCTGTTGAGTCAGCTGTCTGTTGCCTCCCCCCATGCTCCTCTGTCATCCCCACTGCTTCTTTGTTCCCCCCCAGGTGAGTGCTGCGGGGAGGGAGAGACAGAGGAGGGGAGGGGGCAGCAGTCCGCTGTCACTGAAGTCGGCCCACTGAGCCATCGGCCCACCGGGAAACTCCCTGTGGTCCCAATGGCCAGTCCATCCCTGACCAGTGGTGTCCAAACTTTTTTCAAAGAGGGCCAGATTTGATAAAGTGAACATGCATGTTGGCCAACCATTTTGCCTGACATTCTTTGAACCATTGTGGGGGGTTCAGACAGAGGCAGTGGTGGTGGTGGAGGGGGGGGGGTTCAGACAGAGGCATTGGTGGTTGTGGGGGGTTCAGACAGAGGCAGTGGTGGTGGTGATGGGGGGTTCAGACAGAGGCAGCTGTGGTGGTGGGGGGTTCACACACAGGCAGCAGTGGTGGGGGTTCAGACACAGGCAGAGTTGGTGGGGGGGTTCAGACACAGGCAGCGTTGGTAGGGGGTTCAGACACAGACAACGGTGGTGGGGGGGTTTAGATACAGGCAACGGTGGTGGGGTGGGGGGGTTCAGACACAGGCAATGGTGGTGGGGATAGGATCAGTGGAGCTGGCACTTAATTGCTTTCAGTGTCAGCTATGCCTCCAATGATGCCTATTCCAACATGGGGTCTTCGTGCACAGCAGAAAGCTCCTCCCCATTCATCCTGTTGGCCGTCAGCTGGACAGTTGACTTTCTCCTGCAGTTTTCGCTTCCTGTCCCGACATGGCATCCATCAGCAGCAATGAGTGGAGCCGTGGAGAGGATGGGCGGGCGGTCCGCTATGTGGGTATGGCAGCGAGCGCTCTGACATTACCACTAACAGCAGCAGTGCCGAGCCCCCCAAACAGTGAGATAAGCGGCGTCCCCTGACATTGAAATAAGGAGTGGGATGGGCAGAGCGGGCGGATGGGAGTTTTGCCACTGTCTCAGGCGTTCCTTTGCCACCCCTCTGAAACTGCTGCCCAGGTCCAATTGACCCCCCAGGACCCATGGTGGGGCTGGCCCTGCTGGGAACCCTGGACACGGCTGAATAGTTGAGTGATAAGAGGGAACCAAGAAAAGATGCAGTTTTAGCTCAAAGGCAGAACTGACACAGAAAATGTGGAGTATTCCTGGCAGCAGTTTGAGAGAGAATCACTGGCAGAAAAGGAAATTACTTTTTGTGAACGGGAGGTCCACTGGAACCAGAAGGAGCTAAAGCTGAAAGGCTAGAGGTGAATTAACACCCTCTTGGAGCCTGAGAACCAGGTCATGAAGGAGGTTCCAAGAGAGTGTAAACTTTATTATGCCTATGGTTACCTGGGAGCTTCTAGGATTTTGTAAACATATATATATATATATATATATATATATATATATATATATAATATATATATAATATATATATATATATATATATATAATTTGATGTCACAGAGTTAATCCAGCTCTGAGCAATCCTCTTTTATTGTTCAATGAAAATTAACAGACTTCCAGATAAAACCCTGTCTAAATGAAAAGTCCTTTCCTCTCTCCTTTGCTTTGAGTGACAGGTTATTTACATATCTAGCTTGGACATGTTTATCATATGTTATGTTATGTTTATCATAATATGAACGAGGATTGCTCAGAGCTGGATTAACTCTGTGTGGCAAGACTGGGCACAGATGATAGGAAATCTTATACTCTACATTGTGACATAAAAAAAAAATAATGTTTGGGTTTACATCCACTTTAAGGAGCAGAGCTGTATTCACCAAACTGGGATGCTCCCCACTGTCCCCAGCAACCTTCTCACATCTTGAAGCCATCTGACATAGGCAAGGCACATGGAACAGGAGCTAGGTAGCTGAATGCTCTCATGTGCACAGGACCTTGCCCCTGGGCTTGTGATGCTTATATAAAATGCCACAGTCAGTCAGCAAGGAGAGAAGAAACAGGCAGCACAAAGCCTCTGCTTAGCAACAAGGAAGCCTCCTGCCTCTGGCTATTGAGAGCAGAGGGACAAATTTCACTTAGTTACACTTTAATTCATACTCATACTATCCCTCTCCCACTTGTCTATCCACACTTTTCTTATCCCTAACTAATTCTCAGTTTTTTTTTTCTAATTTCTCATTCAAATCTTATCATCCACAGTCTATGTTAAAGCGGAGTTCCACCCAAAAGTAGAACTTCTGATTTAACCGCTTGTCCACCGGCCTATTCTGGCACTTCTCTCCTTCATGTAAAAAAAAAAAAGAAAAAATGTTCCTAGAAAATTAATCAGAACCCCCAAACATATATATATATATATATATATATAGTTTTAGCAGACACCCTAGGGAATAAAATGGCAATCATTGCAACTATTTTTCCTCACACGGTATTTGCGCAATTTTTCAAATGGTTTCGTGAATTAAAAAATAACAAAACAGTAAAGTTAGCCCAATTTGTTGTAAAATGTGAAAGATGATGTTACGCTGAGTAAATAGATACCTAACATGTCACGCTTTAAAATTGCGCACACTCATGGAATGGCGTCAAACTTCGGTACTTAAAAATCTCCATAGGCGACGCTGTAATTTTTTTTACAGGTTACTATTTTCGAGTTCCAGAGGTCTAGTGCTAGAATTGTTGCGAACGCTCTAACGCATGCGGCGATACCTCACATGTGGGTTTTGAGCTGCGTTTACATATATGGGCGGGACTTACACGCGTGTTCGCTTCTGAGCGGGAGCTACCTGGGACAGGGGCGTTTAAAAAAAAAAATGATTTTATTTTGTTTAATTTTTTTTATTTTACACTTTTTTTTTTATTTTTTTACATTTTTATTTTTTATTTTTTTATCACTTTTATTCCTATTACAAGGAACGTAAACATCCCTTGTAATGTGATAGGGACAGGACACATGGGGGGTAGAGATGGAAGAGCTGCTCGCCCCAAAGGTACATGGAAGAAAGGAGTTCCCCAGTAGGGCTTTTAGGCAGCGGGGTCAAAAAGTAAGTTAAGTAGTTTCAGTAAAAAATGACATTTATTTGCTGATGAAATCAGATATTTCAGTGAATAATGGTGGAAAATATACAAATATAAAAAAAAGTACAAAAGTAAATATCACAATCCTGGTTGCAGTAGACATGAATGCATATACATCTCAAAGTACTATGAGTGAGTGAGTGAAAAACTTATATAGCGCTACACATGTGAACTGAATCGCCTCTGGGCGCTTGTTTGACCACTTCTCCCTTGAGCTCAGAAGAGGTGGGTTTTGATCTGTCTCCTAAAGGCCAAGTGGTTCTCCTCCAACCGAATGGAGGTTGGCAAAGTGTTCCAAAGTCGAGGGCCTTGGACAGCAAATCTTCTTTCTCCTTTGGACTTGTATCTGGTTTTGGGGATTTGGAGTCAATTTTGGTTGGAGGATCGCAGAGCGCGATTGGGGTTGTAGGCTTTTATTTTGTCGCATAGGTATTGGGGGGCATTTCCCCAAATACATTTATGCGTTAGAGTGCTTTGAAAGTGATTCTGTCTTTCACTGGTAGCCAGTGAAGGCTTCTCAGTGATGGGGAGATTGATTCCCATGTTTTTTTTCCAGTCACCAGATGCGCGGCCGTGTTCTGAACGACCTGCAGGCGCGTGATTTGGTACTTTGGGAGTCCGAGATAGAGAGCATTTGCATAGTCCAGCCTGGAGTTAACAATTGTTCCCACCATGACTGCTATGTCTTCTTTAGGAATAAATGGGATTAGTCTGCGTAATAAGCGTAGCAGATGGTGTGATCCGCTGACTACTGACCCTATTTGTGCATCCATTGTCATGTAGGTGTCAAAGAAGACCCCGAGACTTTTGACTTTGGTGCTAGGGGTGATGATTTTTCCTAGAATGGACGGAGGTGTCCAGGATGTTGCCAGTTGATAACTATGGGTTATTGTACAATGTAGATCCCCAATGTAGGTCCCGACGACCGTTTGTTCGGTCTCTTCAGGGGGACAAGGGTTCTAAAACGTTAATTAGAAAATGTAAAATTAAAAAAAAAAAGAGAACATGTCAACATACATCACATAGAGTATACCATGGTGATATATTTACCGCTAAAACAAGGAATCCGGGATAATGGGAGCCGCTGGACAGTCCAGGAGGGGTTATGGCTGCCCCCACCCCCCCAAATACCAAAGGAGCAAAAGGCCCGTCCAGAAGGGTTTGCAAGGAGCCAAAGCATGGACGCCCTCTCGGCGGTGGAGGAGCAGGCACCTGCAAAGAACACCTACAATGTTGTAGTTGGTTGGGGAGAATTGAATAAATAATTCAACGCAAAGCTGCCAAAATGACAGTTGGAGTCTGGGTATAGAGGTGTGGGGGCTGAAGGCAGGTACTAATTGCCAATAAGTAATGAATGGCAGGGCAAGTTTAAGGGGCCATAAGGGTTAGTAAGTAAGTAAGTAGGGGATATAAATGAATAATTAAAGTAAGGTAATGATAATAGTGAATTGCTGGGTGGTGTGAGTGATTGAAGAAAAAATAGGTGACTGCCAGATAGGTAGTACAGTGATGGAAGTGTGAGAATGTGATGGTAATTCAATTAGAAAAAAAAAGTGAAGAGAAAAATCAGGGAATACCTAGTGTGTCCCACTTAATGTGGAGGTAGTGAAATGGGTGGAAGGGTAATAATAAATAAAATGGTGAAATTGTACGTGGGTGGTGAAGTAGTTACCTGGTGCAATAATTGTTGAGAAGTTCTTTGTTGTGTATAGTAGAAACCTGATTGCAGTTGTGCATGGCAAGTAAGGACAAGGAGCCGAGAGACCATGTGTGCCGTAACATCCAGCCTGGCCTGTGTGGAATCAGATAATGACTCCACACAGACCCATCATTTAATTATAGCCCTGTGGGTGTGGCGATTAGGATGATCGCACGCAGGTGCCTGGGTAATCCCCATTCCTCCAGGGGATGGGCGTCCCAGCCGCCATAGAAACGGCTGACACGTGGCTCCCTCGGCGTCCCAGAGGGCTGTGCAGCCCCAACAATAGTCGTCCTCTTCCGCCACAAATTGCGTGACGTTATGACCCCTGTGCGAAAGCAAACTGTGTCAGGACAGTCCGGAGAGGATTGGAGGGATGCCGCCGCCAGGGTGGAGCTCGCAGGGTACTTTGAGATGTATATGCATTCATGTCTACTGCAACCAGGATTGTGATATTTACTTTTGTACTCTTTTTTTTTTTTTATATCCCCTACTTACTTACTAAACCTTATGGACCCCTAAAGTTGCCCTGCCATTCATTACTTATTGGCAATTAGTACCTGCCTTCAGCCCCCACACCTCTATATCCAGACTCTAACTGTCATTTTGGCAGCTTTGCGTTGAATTATTTATTTAATTCTCCCCAACCAACTACAACATTGTGGGTGTTCTTTGCAGGTGCCTGCTCCTCCACCGCCGAGAGGGCGTCCACGCTTTGGCTCATGGCAAGCCCTTCTGGACGGGCCTTTTGCTCCTTTTGTATTGGGGGGGGGGGAATGGGGGCAGCCATAACCCCTCCCGGACTGTCCAGCGGCTCCCATTATCCCGTATTCCTTGTTTTAGCGGTAAATATATCACCATGGTATACTCTATGTGATGTATGTTGACATGTTCTCTTTTTATTTCTTCTAATTAACGTTTTAGAACCCTTGTCCCCCTGAAGAGACTGAACAAGCGGTCAAAACGGTCATCGGGGACCTACATTGGGGACCTACATTGGGGACCTACATTGTACAATAACCCATAGTACTTTGAGATGTATATGCATTCATGTCTACTTCAACCAGGATTGTGATATTTACTTTTGTACTCCTTTTTTTTTTTTTTTTTTATATTTGTATATTTTCCACCATTATTCACTGTGATATCCGATTTCATCGGCAAATAAATGTAATTTTTTACTGAAACTACTTAACTTACTTTTTGACCCCGCTGCCTAAAACCCCTACTGGGGAAATCCTTTCTTCCACATCCCTTGTAATAGGAATCACTGTGACAGGTCCTCTTTATGGAGAGATGTGGGGTCAATAAGACCCCACATCTCTCCTCCAGGCTTGAAAGCATGAGATCGTGAAAAAAAATTCACCGATCTCATGACGACAGCCGCGATTGCGGCTTTGTTTACTTCCAGGTACCCGGGCGTGACGTTACAACGTCGCGCCCGGGCCTCCGACAGTCATAGAGATGACTGGTGACCATCTGGTCCCCGGAAATCTCTATCGTCGTAGGCCGGCACCGGCCGATTCGTTCTCCGGGCCCCCGATGGCATGGGAGAGCACGGAGAAGTACCAGATGGCGGCGGGAGGGGGGGGCGTCTCATCCCGCTGCCTATAAGAACGATCAAGCGGCAGAACTGCCACTATGATCATTCTTATCATGCACAGAATCGCCGGCAGAAGGGGGTGTGGGGGTTTCGGTAGGAGTGGAACTTCCTGTCCCACTTCCTACTTCCACCCAGGGACCGCCTAGGTGACTCTGTCCCTAAGCGGCCCCTCCCTCTAGGCCAGGGGTGGGCAATTATTTTTTCGATGGGGCCACATGAGAAACTAAAAATATTTTGGAGGGCCGGGCCAAAAGGCTAAACTCAATACTGCATAAAATCAATTGTATTTCTTTATAAAAAGCAGTAAATATCATTGTTGGAAAACTGGGGGACAGAGGCTGGGGACATGACACAGGAGGGGGACAGAGGCTGGGGACATGGCACAGGAGGGGGACAGAGGCTGGGGACATGGCACAGGAGGGGGGCAGAGGCTGGGGACATGGCACAGGAGGGGGACAGAGGCTGGGGACATGGCACAGGAGGGGGACAGAGGCTGGGGACATGACACAGGAGGGGGACAGAGGCTGGGGACATGACACAGGAGGGGGACAGAGGCTGGGGACATGGCACAGGAGGGGGACAGAGGCTGGGGACATGACACAGGAGGGGGACAGAGGCTGGGGACATGGCACAGGAGGGGGACAGAGGCTGGGGACATGGCACAGGAGGGGGACAGAGGCTGGGGACATGGCACAGGAGGGGGACAGAGGCTGGGGACATGGCACAGGAGGGGGACAGAGGCTGGGGACATGACACAGGAGGGGGACAGAGGCTGGGGACATGGCACAGGAGGGGGACAGAGGCTGGGGACATGACACAGGAGGGGGACAGAGGCTGGGGACATGACAGAGGAGGGGGACAGAGGCTGGGGACATGACACAGGAGGGGACAGAGGCTGGGGACATGACACAGGAGGGGGACAGAGGCTGGAGACATGACACAGGAGGGGGACAGAGGCTGGGGACATGGCACAGGAGGGGGACAGAGGCTGGGGACATGGCACAGGAGGGGGGCAGAGGCTGGGGACATGGCACAGGAGGGGGGCAGAGGCTGGGGACATGGCACAGGAGGGGGACAGAGGCTGGGGACATGACACAGGAGGGGGACAGAGGCTGGGGACATGGCACAGGAGGGGGACAGAGGCTGGGGACATGACACAGGAGGGGGACAGAGGCTGGGGACATGGCACAGGAGGGGGACAGAGGCTGGGGACATGGCACAGGAGGGGGACAGAGGCTGGGGACATGACACAGGAGGGGGACAGAGGCTGGGGACATGGCACAGGAGGGGGACAGAGGCTGGGGACATGACACAGGAGGGGGACAGAGGCTGGGGACATGACAGAGGAGGGGGACAGAGGCTGGGGACATGACACAGGAGGGGGACAGAGGCTGGGGACATGACACAGGAGGGGGACAGAGGCTGGGGACATGGCACAGGAGGGGGACAGAGGCTGGGGACATGACACAGGAGGGGGACAGAGGCTGGGGACATGACACAGGAGGGGGACAGAGGCTGGGGACATGACACAGGAGGGGGACAGAGGCTGGGGACATGACACAGGAGGGGGACAGAGGCTGGGGACATGACACAGGAGGGGGACAGACGCTGGGGACATGACACAGGAGGGGGACAGACGCTGGGGACATGACACAGGAGGGGGACAGACGCTGGGGACATGACACAGGAGGGGGACAGACGCTGGGGACAGGCAGCCACTGTTTAATCAATAACAATTGATTAAACAGTGGCTGCATGTGATGGCACAGTGGCTGCGTGTGATGGGCACAGTGGCGACAATTGATGGCACAGTGGCTGCGTGTGATGGGCACAGTGGCAACAATTGATGGCACAGTGACTGCGTGTGTTGGCACAGTGGCTGCATGTGATGGCACAGTGGCTGCGTTTGATGGGCACAGTGGCTGCGTTTGATGGGCACAGTGGCTGCGTTTGATGGGCAGAGTGGCTGCGTGTTATTGGCACAGTGGCTGCGTGTGATTGGCACAGTGGCTGCGTTTGATGGGCACAGTGGCTGCATGTGATTGGCACAGTGGCTGCGTGTGATTGGCACAGTGGCTGCATGTGATTGGCACAGTGGCTGCTTGTGATTGGCACAGTGGCTGCATGTGATTGGCACAGTGGCTGTGTTTGGGAACAGTGGCAACAATTGATTGCACAGTGGCTGCGTGTGATTGGCACAGTGGCTGCGTTTGATGGGAACAGTGGCTGCGTGTGATTGGCACAGTGGCTGCGTGTGATTGGCACAGTGGCTACGTGTGATTGGCACAGTGGCTGCGTGTGATTGGCACAGTGGCGACAATTTATGGTGGCGAAGTGGCTGCGTGTGTTGGCACAAGTGGCTGCGTGTGTTGGCACAAGTGGCTGCATGTGTTGGCACAAGTGGCTGCGTGTGATGGGCACAGTGACCCCTCCCCCCTGCCTACTGTTATCACCGTGGCGGGGAACATAACAGACAGCGTTCGTTTGAACAGCTGTTTTCCCCGCCGCGCATAGACACTCCCCCTTGGACGGATCTGTCCAATCGCGAGCAAGGGGGAGTCACATAGACACTCCCCCTTGCTCGCGATTGGACAGATCCGTCCAAGGGGGAGTGTCTATGCGCGGGGAACATAACAGACAGCGTTCGTTTGAACAGCTGTTTTCCCCGCTGCGCATAGACACTCCCCCTTGGACGGATCTGTCCAATCGCGAGCAAGGGGGAGTGTCTATGTGACTCCCCCTTGCTCGCGATTGGACAGATCCGTCCAAGGGGAAGTGTCTATGCCATAGACACTCCCCCTTGGACGGATCTGTCCAATCGCGAGCAAGGGGGAGTGTCTATGTGACTCCCCCTTGCTCGCGATTGGACAAATCCGTCCAAGGGGGAGTGTCTATGCGCGGCGGGGAAAACAGCTGTTCAAACGAACGCTGTCTGTTATGTTCCCCGCCGCGGTGATAACAGTAGGCTGCGGCGGCGGGGGTGGGCCGGATTAAAAGGTCCGCCGGGCCGTATACGGCCCGCGGGCCGTAGTTTGCCCAGGTCTGCTCTAGGCGATCTCCTGGGACATGTGACAGGTCCCAGGAGATTGCCTGTCCACTCCTAGAGCGCAGCACATACTAGCTCATTATGAAATAATTACCTTCAAACAAGGCATCGTTAACTTACCTGGTCCACGCCGAGGTAGCTGACATGTTGCCTTGGCGTGTCTTCCGGATATCGCGGCTCCAGCGCTGTGAGAGGCTGGAGCCGCAATGTCGTCACTCCCACACATGCGCATGGGAGATTTCTTTCCGACAAGGTCCGGAGTCTGCCGGGCCTTCAGCCGTGAATCCTCTGTGCGCATGCGCCGCTGCAGCGGCTGATTGCGAGGGCAATATCTGCTAAACCGTAAAGGTTTAGGAGATATTTTTTTACCTACAAGTAAGCCTTATTATAGGCTTACCTGTAGGTAAAAGTACAAAAAAGACTATACAACCACTTTAACACAGTTCTCTTCTGTCATTCTGCATTCTGTCATGATTACCATCAACTTCACTTAAATGGATTGCGTTCAATGCATTGCAGCTGCAGCATATGTATACCCCCATATGGCTGCTTTTGTAGCTTGTGAAGGCGGTAAAACCACGACTCAACCACCTGTTTTAAACACCCGCAACCCCAATCGTAAATGAGGCCTAAGGGCTTGTTTACAGAGGCAGGTGGGGGGCGTTAAATAGAACTGGTTGAATCATGGTTTTATTGTCCCAATCGCTCTCCTGAACAAGGAGATGCTGTCACTCAGAGCTGTACACGTAGCAAAAAATAAATAGCATGTTGCCATTGATGGGTCTATGCCTTAACCACTTCAGCCCTGGAAGATTTTACCCCCTTCCTGACCAGAGCAATTTTTTCAATACGCCACTGCGTCCTTTTTTTTTTGTTGCGCTATAAACAAAAAAGAGCGACAATTTAAAAAAATAAGGAATATTTTTTATTTTTTGCTATAATAAATATCCCCCACAAATATATAAAAAACACATTTTTCCTCAGTTTAGGCCGATATATATTCTTCTACATATTTTTGGAAAAAAAATTGCAATAAGCATATATTGATTGGTTTCTGCAAAAGTTATAGCGTCTACAAAATAGGGGATAGATTTATGGCATTTTTTGTATAATTTTTTTTGTATTGGTAATAGCGGTGAACTGCGATTTTTATCATGACTGTGACATTATTGTGGACACATCGGACACCTTTGACGCTATTTTGGGACCATTGTCATTTATACAGCGATCAGTGCTATAAAAATGCACTGATTACTGTGTAAATGACAATGGCAGGGAAGGGGTTAAACACTAGGGGGCGCTGAAGGGGTTAAGTGTGTCCTATGGCGTGATCTCCGATGACAGGGAGCAGTAGATCACTGTCCTGTCACTAGGCAGAACAGGGAAATGCCTTGTTTACATCTCTCCGTGATGCGATCGCGGGACACCGGCGGACATCGAGTCCGTGGGTCCTGAAGGCATGGTCACGGAGCATGCGGCAGGAGCGCGCGTGCCCTGCTGTCGGCGAGCGCACACCTAAAATGCCGTGTTTTAAAGGGGTCGTACCTGTACGCCCATTTTTTTTTTTTTTTTTTTTTTTTTTTAAAGTGTATTTTGTGCATGTACTCGAGAGAGGAGCCGGACTGCAGGAGTTGGGAGTAGGCAGGCCTCCCCCAGAGGCAATCTGCCACCTTTCTCCATGCCCCGGGTGGCAATGGCGGGTGTGTGAGGGGGTCCTCCCACACAGCCCGCCCTACCTGCTCCGCTTTGAAGCCCAACGGGGCAGAGGGACTCCCTATAAGGGAGTGAGAGGATTAGCCCGCTCAACCAGCCCCATTAGTCCTTCGCCTCTCTTTAGAGACCGCGTGGTCAATGTGCGTGTGTTAACCCAATTTAGAGTGCGTGTGTAGGTGTGGTGGTTTTTGTGGGGGTGGGGTGGGCGTACTAAGCACAGGCTTACCTTGCATAGCACACCCACCGGGAGCCGGGCTGAGACCACCAAACTCAATTCACATGAAGCCGAGACCGGGATCCGAACCTCTAGCTGCAGAGGTGAATGGCTTGTCGCCCATTTGCCCAGCTGAGCCATTGTGCCGACGTATATCGTGCACTGATCGGCATGTGGTTACCCACACTGAAACTGCAAGCACTGGTCACATTAGCAGGACATAGGAGTGGCATTTTCAAGGTTAAACAGGTGCTGAGGAGGCAACATATCGCCCCCTCACCGCATGTCACACACAAACAATGATAGTTGCATATCTACTAAACCCTTTGAGCCCTTTCAGGTCCCCTTCCTCCCTCAGAGCCCCCCAGAGTCCTTTAGTTACATGCACCCCACCAAGCCCACCTCACAGCTCCCCTCCTTTATCACATGGACATAGGTGCCAATCAGTATCAGACTGACATCAGCTGCCTTTTTTCTTTCCAATGATATCAACAACACAGGGACATTTCGTTCTTCCAGTAAAATCACGTGTATCGCTACCCCCGGAGGAGCCGCTGGTTAGATTTGGGATCTACTCTCTGTATTTGGCTCACCCCTTGAAAACTGTCTCGAACCCTCCCTTGGCACACCAGATAGCCTGTAATGTATTGTGACCTCCACTTGGGTGAGGCCACAATAGCATACATAAATATGTAATGGTAATACAATACTATCGTTACCTTTTCTTCCTGTTGGCGGGTCCCCAGGAGTAAACACGCATCACCCATGTTAATAAACTGATCGCTCGTCAGCGTCAGTCTATTCCGCAGGTACAACCTGTGAAGGATGTCAGTGTAAATCTCCCTGCTTGGTTAAATTGTGGGTTAGATGGATTCATGTGTCACAAGCTATTGACATGTTAATGACCCTTCCTCAGCCAGCTCCCTAGTTCAAATGGTAATTGATTTATTGTGTGTGGGAAGGAGACCGGCCTTACTGTTTACAATGATTAGATGAGGGGCTCATGTTAATTATTCTGATTGCTTCATTGTGGTCAGGCTGTTACACCTAGTATTTAACTCCAGTGATGTCTTTATCTAAAGAAACGTGTCTGCAGGGTCGGCTCCGACTTGTCTCCTATAATCTGTATGGGAAACCCCACTGTGTGAGGGGGGGCGTTCCTAACAGGCTGTAACCACATATAAGCTGAGTTTTTGTGTCAATAAAGTGTCTTGTTCTAGCAGTAAGCTTGTCTCATGTGTGGCTTTCTGGGCGATTCCAGGGATATCCCTCCTCGTGGAATATTGGGGTGATTGTCGTTATGGGAAGAAGGGAACGTTGACGGGGATATCATACCGATACCGTCACAATTGGTTGGTAGCAGCGGGATCTTCCCTTCTATTCCCCTTCACACCCGGATTCCAAGCAGACACTGGAAGAACTACTGGAAGTTCGTGGAAGGATCGCTAGCAACAAAACCAAGCGGGTCATCATAGCAGAATTAATGGAGCTAGACCAGGAGAACGGGATTGCAGCAACGCCAGCAGTACAAGAGATGGAGACACCAGTGATTCAGGAGGAGTCACCAACCAACAAGCTAATGAGAGAGAAGCTAGCGTGGTTCGGCCCGAACCCAACGCCGGATGTGGTTCTGAAAGTGATGGACCTGTTAGCGGAGGAGGCTAAACAAATAAGGGACGCAGAGCTACAGTTAAAACTGGCAGCAGTCCAACAAGCAGCCGCACATCCTCCAAACAGTGAGTACAGCACAGCAGACGCAAGGAAGATTCCGTTTAGCGCTTTTAAAGCTTTTGATGAAAAGGACTGTGAGATTGATAACTACCTGGCGGATTTTGAGCGACAATGTAACCTGCACCGAATAGCTAGAAGAGAGTGGGTTGCAATATTGTCAGGCAAACTGTCAGGCAAAGCTTCTGATGCTTTCCGGACCGTGCCAGATCAGGATATCCATAGCTACGCCCGGGTTAAAGAAGCGCTCCTGGCTCGTTATGCAGTAACCCCAGAGTCCCACCGACAGAAGTTCAGGGACTCACGCAAAACCACGAAAGACTCTTACGCAAAATGGGCATGCCAGTTGTCCCCGTCGGCCTCTAACTGGGTTAACAGCAGCCAGGCCACCACCGCAGAGGACATTTTGCAACTAATGCTCCTGGAGCAATTTTACAATCACATCCAGACGGATGTCAAAGATTGGGTGAGAGATCGCAGGCCCATGACTCTACCAGAGGCCGCGAAGTTGGCGGATGAATATGCGGATACTCGCAAGACAAACCAGGTCACACCACGGGTACAACCTCCACAACCAACGGCGCCCTCACACCCACCAGCCGCTAGATACCAACCGCCTAACAGACCGATGACATCTAGCCCTCGCTACCCACGCCAGGAGGACAACGAACAACGCTGCTTCCGGTGCAAACAGTTGGGTCACTTCAAGCAGAATTGCCCCATGAACGACAACACCAGGTCAAATTTGGTCTCAACCGGGGTACCGCCCACCAGCAGCAGCCCATTGTGTAGACTCGGCTTGGGATCCCCAGGAGCTGGGTCAGGAAGAACCATTGGGCACCCCTTACGAAGCCCTCATGGTACAATCTGTTATTACGGACAACAGGGAACACCATTGTCAGCTGGTCATGGGCGACCGCCATGAGCCGGAGGGGCCTTGGAGGGAGCTGGGCAGAAAGAGGCACCGCCAGATACCCTCCAAGAAGAAGAGGTCCTGGAAGTCATATAACCAGCGGACCTGGGAGGAGAAGAAGCGTCTGGAGGAGATGGAATCGCAGCGGGCGACCCAGATGCGGGCCGAGATGTTCGCCAAGGGCCCACCGGTGGCCCCTTACACCACCACCCAGTTCCTGATGATGAAGGACCACGTGGAGAGCCTGCAGGACATGAGCAAGCAGGATCTGATCCGTGAGTACATAGAGCTGGAGGAGTGCATAAGCCGCATGGAGGAGGAGAACAACCACCTGAGGTCACAGCGGGCTGACCCCCCCAGGCTCCATGAACTGGAGATGGAGCTGGAGAAGCTCAAAGAGGAGAACCGGCGGCTGCGGAGGGAGCAGGGGGTGGCTGACCTTATGGGGCTCTGAGTCCCCTCTCCCCCCCCCCCCGGACTCTGAGCACCAGTGCTACAGCATTTCAACAAATATAACTTTTTCTTTTTATGAATCTCCTGTGATTGTCACTTCAGAGCCATAACCTGCCCCCTCCCATAGCGGGACACCTAGACGGCGGCGCACAGACCCATTCGCTGTCTTCACACTGACTTCTGGTGACTTTGCAGATCGCACAAAGACTTGGGGACTGACCGGCGTGTGATCTGACGACCCGGTGGCATACCTGAGTCGGAAGCAGTTACCAATGGAGGTCAGTCACGCCAAACGGAGTTAACCTCGGACTAAAAGCTCTGAACCCGTCAACCCTACTGGACCAGGGAAGGTCCAACCGGGTTTGCCGGAGCAGGGAGAAAAAGGGGGGCCATTGTGAAGGATGTCAGTGTAAATCTCCCTGCTTGGTTAAATTGTGGGTTAGATGGATTCATGTGTCACAAGCTATTGACATGTTAATGACCCTTCCTCAGCCAGCTCCCTAGTTCAAATGGTAATTGATTTATTGTGTGTGGGAAGGAGACCGGCCTTACTGTTTACAATGATTAGATGAGGGGCTCATGTTAATTATTCTGATTGCTTCATTGTGGTCAGGCTGTTACACCTAGTATTTAACTCCAGTGATGTCTTTATCTAAAGAAACGTGTCTGCAGGGTCGGCTCCGACTTGTCTCCTATAATCTGTATGGGAAACCCCACTGTGTGAGGGGGGGCGTTCCTAACAGGCTGTAACCACATATAAGCTGAGTTTTTGTGTCAATAAAGTGTCTTGTTCTAGCAGTAAGCTTGTCTCATGTGTGGCTTTCTGGGCGATTCCAGGGATATCCCTCCTCGTGGAATATTGGGGTGATTGTCGTTATGGGAAGAAGGGAACGTTGACGGGGATATCATACCGATACCGTCACACAACCCCTAAGTCACTAGGCCTCTCTGATTCAGTCAGAGATTCAACATGTGGCTCCAACTCATGGAGTGCCCACCAGGTTATAAGCTGAAGTGAGATCTAAGGTTTTGAGCATGTGCCCTCTCACCCAACAGGCCCGATCCGCCTGAATTCTCCTCAAAGGCGCGCTGGACAATCACTGCCGTGTGGCAAAGAGACCTCCAGTAACAGGCTCTTCACTGCTTCAATTGTCGGCTGGGCGGCTTCTCCGGTCTCCTGGAACACGAACTGGGCACTCTGGGTCTTGCTTGCCTCCGGATGGCTGGTCTTCCGGTGGATCCAGGCCCAGGCTTCAGGCCTAAACTTGGCTGTGGAGCTTTACACAGCTCCGCAGAGGAGAGGATTCAGGTCCCAAGAGAGAGAAATCGGCTCCTCCCTGTCCTTAAGTAAGCTCCCCCATAAGTCTGTGCGGAGGTGTCACATGTTCCAATAAGGCAGGGCATTGTGGGAAGTGTAGTCTGTTTCTACTAAGTGTCAATGGAGTCCATATTTCCCAGTACTTCTGGTCCCACAATGCATAACTTTAAAGGCATATCAACATATATACAGATGTAACTGGAGCTCCAATGTGGATTCAGGCTATTAATAGTCTCTGATAGGATGACCCCGCTACACACAGATGCAGAGACATTAGTTCCTTTGAGTGCCAGCATTGACACAGGAACATTTTTCCTTCTAATGACACAACAGACACATTTTTTTGTTCTTTTAGTGACACAACAGACACAGCAATAGCTTTCCTCCAGTGACATCACCTAGGCCAAGACTCTTGTCCTTTCAGTGGCACCATGGTTGCAGGAAATTTTTTTCTTCCAGTGACACCACCAAATCAGGGACATTTTTTATTTGCCACTGTTAACCCCATATTTGTGCACCGATTTTAAACCCTTCAGTTAAACCCTTCAGTAACACAACTCTTGGTAATAATTCAGTGCATGTCATAAACATTATGCCTCTATTAGACCCACCCCCAAAACTAAAGAGGGGGCAGGGCACAGTTTGCGATCTTCACCATGGGCACTGGATGACCTTGTCCTGGCACTGTCCTGGTTATTGGTATATTAAAAACTTTATTAAATTAATATTTTTTATTAAATGCCCCATAGAGATAGTGAGTTAAAAAGGAGGCCAGACATTGGTGGGAGCAGAAGCTTACTGCACAGACTTTTGTTTATTAAACCTTATTCCCTTCATAAAGTAAATTCTCTCTATTATTCTCTCTGCAAAAGGAAACATTGTTCTATCCCAGTAAGGCTCCTTAATGTGGCCTTCATGTCTCCCAAAAAAACTCAAAGCCTGCACATGATAAAAGGTGATATTGCTTTGGACAAATAGGACACTTACCAATTTACTGCTGCTTTAGAAGCCAGCAGAACACTCAACAAATGCAACAAAGCTATATCCAATAATGCCTTGCTCACTGAGCATAAACTTTTTCCTATATTGGCCAAGCATCCTACTAAACCTAGCTTAGCATGCAGACCAAATGGAGTTTACTGAGTTTTTCCAAAAACGAATGCCTCAACCAAAGCCAAGACAGTAGCAGTATTAAAATGGCCAGTAAATAAAATGGTAAAGAACTTCATACTTCAGCACTCTGACATTATCAGAGAACCAATCTATGAATCCCCTGCCTAAATACAATACACTTTAATGCATGCGCGCTAACTCAGTGCAATGCTTAGAGAGACTTAGAGACTTTTTTTGCTGCAGCATACAGCCATATGAAAACGTAAATACACCCCATGCAAACAAGATTTTCATTCAACAAGATAAAGGTGATATACTTTAAAAAATAAATCAATACACAAAAAATGTACATGGTGTATGTGATTTATTCATTCTCAAAATCAAAATGATTGAAAATTCAGATTTATCTCATAAAAAAATTAAGAACACCACTACATTTACCACCACTTCAAATGTATGAAATTAAAATCAAATGTTCCAGATTCAGTGCAAATTATTACAACCCCCTATTTAAAGTGATATTAAAGTCTTGTTTTTTTAAATCTAAATTTAACAAACATGTTATACTTACCTTTTCTGTACAGTGGTTTTGCACAGAGCAGCTCAGATCCTCCTCTTCTATGGTCCCTTGCAGGCATTCTTGGCCCCTACCGCCTGTCGAGTACCCCCACAGCAAGCAGCTTGCTATGGTGTCACCTGAGCCGAGCCACTGATAAAAAAAATGTCTGCCTTTAGAATCACTTTAATCCTCAGATATCTAGAACCTGTTTTATTTAAACCTCAGATACCTGGGGTCTGGTGTTCTTTTTGCTATTAATACTGTATGTGTGGTGTTTTCATGCCAAAATCAAAAAAGCTCTCTAGGGCTCTCAGACAGAAGGTTGTGGATGCCTAGGATTCTGGAAAGGTATTTAAAAACTGGGAATTGACAAATTATTTTAAAGAAGTAATTTCACTGGAAAAAAATCAACTAGTGGCATGATTTTCAAAAATCTACTAATTTGTCTAGCACTGGCACGCCCAGCAAATTCACCTCATGAGTTAACTGCTTATTGCTAACAATTCTCTACAAACTCCAAAATGTCATCATGCGATCTGCAGGTAACTCTTGCAACATTTTGTGTCAAAGACAATGCAGCTTCAATTAGAATTTTATTTTTTACAAATTTAACTTGCATTAGAGGTATACTAGGCAGTAACGTAACCAGAGTTATGGGCGCCCGGGGCAGAACCCCCCCTATATAAACATCCACTCTGGTTATAAGGATAATTAAACCCATGTAAAGGGCATTACATTTTTAATGTTGATAAAGAGCATTACATTTTTAATGGTGGTAAAGAGCAATACATTTTTTATGAAAAAACACTTTTATGAAAAAACAATAGAAACATGTATTATAATGGCAACATTATACATTATAAAGGCATTGTATTTCTAGTACTTTAATACAGCCTCATATCAGTTACAGGGAACTACAAGTCCCAGTTGGACTGGCCGCTTGTAGTTCACAATTAATATAATGCCATTATAGAACATAGAATTTCTATGTTCTATAATGGCATTGTATTAATTGTGAACTACAACTGGGACTGGGCCCCTACCTTCACTAACTAAGTTAAACTAACCCACATGAGACCGAGACCCATCACGGTCACCTGGCCGTCCCCAACACCTGATACTGTCTGACAGCACAGCATACATATAATATCACTGACCTGACCAGGCAGTGCCACACCTGTGACTGTCACCACCGGGCGTGCCGGCTATACCCAGGAGTCAGGACACAACACAGAGCAGACAGACCCCATTCTGAAACCGCGACTTACTGTGGGAGGAGCCTGCTGCCTGCGTGAGGGGAGCGACACTACAAGCGGCCCGGCGGCCACACATACGCACGGGCTGTCACGGAGCAGAGAGAGTCCGGACCACAGCAATAGAGACCCGCCTCATCCCGGTATAATAACCGTAAGGGTGCCCCCCCTCAGCTCAGTGCCCGGGGCAGACACACTGGCGGCCCCCCGGTTGTTACGCTACTGATACCAGGAAAAGCCTTTGCTGTTCATAAGAAGCATTAACGCAAGACTATAGTTTGTCATTGAACATTTAGGAAAAGACCAGGCCTTCTGGAACAATGTGCTATGAATGAATAGATGTATAGTTGTTTGGACACAGTAACAGTAGACATGTTTGGCATAAACTGAAGGCAACATTTCAGAAGAACCTCATAACAACTGTCAAGCAAAATGGTGAAAATGTTATTGTATTTTACTTCTGGGCCAGCTATGTATTCTGCATAAAATTAATTAACATCTGTCCTGCACCCCTGCCTGTGACAGTGGGACTTAAAAGAGCTGCTGGGAAGTAGAGACTGTGCTGCCCTGTAGGGATTTGGGAGCACTTTGCCACCCATATGGGATTACAAAACTCTTGAGACTAAAGGCCCCAACATCAGCAGACTCTAGCACTACTAGCCAGTAGCATAGTGAGGGATTTTATACCTTTTAGTTAGAGCATTTTGCAATTGAACTTTCCCTTTAACAGTTGGATATCTTAACTGCTATTTTGTCTTTGTATATTTTGTGTACACATTAGGATTAGTGTGTTGTATTATGTACTATTGGTTCATAATATCTGTTTATGTTTATCTGGTATTACTTCTTTCTGGTTAGCCCTTTTTCCCTCTATGGCTGTTGCATTCTAATTGTAAGCCACAAGGTATGTCAAAGATTTCTGGGCAGGGCAGAATAACCCAAACAACTCAGCGGTTTCGTCGGGGGTGAATCCTGCATTTGCCTGTTCAAATATTTTAAGAACATTTTCATGGTATAAACTTTTTCACATGACTATAGGTTTGTTTGGAACCTTTGATATGCAGTTCTAGGTAGGGGATATGTGATATGTTCTTTATATTGCTATTGTTGAGGGGTTTAATACGTTGTACATCATGGCACAGCAGAGGTAGCCATTTTTTAAGGTAGTCAATTGTTTGGCCTATTAGAGCTTTAGAGCCAAAAACATCATAGAAACAAAATGCAATAATAATGCAAATGCATCTCAAACTTTGGCCTGCAATTGATGTATTATTGCAGCATTAACCATAATCTCCAGTCTAGAAAATACTTTTTTTACGGTATGTATTAAAAGACATCAGGCTAGCTACAAATACAGAACCATTGCTGGAGGTTATTTCAAAATACTTAAAATAGCTTACTTACATATAGTGCAAGCATTTAATACTTATTGTTCATCTAGGTATAAACTTATTCTGTCTAGAGAAAAAGCCAACATGGATAAACAGATTATGAACTTTGATAGCTAGTGTGTCTGTTTCATTTATTAAACAATTGTAATGTTTTGTTTGGAAGAATTGCGGGTTTGTGAGAAAGAGGAATACTGTTTTCTAATTAAAGTTCAATATAGTTAATAAATGTTGAGTCCACAATAAACATTGAAATTGGTATAGACAATGCTACTGACCTGTTGATATTTCTTTGATGTGTACCATGAGAGTTAGTCCTCCCAAAACCAAATTCCTAAAAAAAAGTGTTTACTTATGTCTATCTATTGTTGAAATCTCTTCACTTGAGTTCTCAGCTCTGCTGGTGCCCACACCAATTCCAAGTTTTTGATATTGAAGGGTATTTTTATTCAACTCGCTATTAGGGCCAAAACAAAAATTAGTAATTGAAACACAATGAAAAATATTAAAGAATATCCACATCCAATTATTTTTACTAGTTCTGTCTAGGTCGTTGTGTTAATTTTCACCCAGCACAAACAACAAAACACACCACAGAAAACAGGCCTGCTTCAGTTGAGTTTTGGCACAAATCCCGGACGAGCCCCCAAATGTTTTACTTTCATCTTTTTTGCGGTAGAAGACAAGGAAACTATACCTCTGTAGTGTATCAATGCTTTACCAACAGAAAGAAATCGCACATACAACTGCACAAAACACAATTCATAGTTACAAAATATGCCTACAACATGCACAAGCCAATTATTCTTTCTTGCAAAATAAACGTGTACAATATATGCAATTAGTAAACTAAACAATTATTCAACTTAGAGCTTGAATAAAGATGTCCTTCATGGTTCTTTTCTCAGAGTACAATTATGTTTCCACCAAGTTTTCCAGCACGTCCTCATCCTTTGTGTTCCAAACCAACTCTGTTCTTTTTCTCTCCACATGCTTAATTCAAAAAGTCTATGCCTACCTCCTAAACTAGTCAGACTGGTTCATTTGCATGTCAATAGGGGAGGCTTAGCTTGTAAAAAACAGCACATGGCCTTAAAAATCTAACTATGCAATCTAACTGACAAATATGCTATAAAATCAGCTAAATATCCATAGCAACACAAACGTGAAACTGTTTCACCACTTCAATACCGCACACCATCACATGACGACCACAAAGGGGATCTCTTATCCTGGGTGGACGTCATATGACGTCTTGTCATTTGTGCAGTGATATCTGAATGATGCCTGCACCTAGAGGCATCATTCAGATATTTTTTTTTTTCTTTTTTTTTTTTTTTTTTTTAAAGTGTATTTTTTTGTGCGTGTACTCGAGAGAGGAGCCGGACTGCAGGAGTTGGGGGTAGGCAGGCCTCCCCCAGAGGCAATCTGCCACCTTTCTCCATGCCCCGGGTGGCAATGGCGGGTGTGTGGGGGTCCTCCCACACAGCCCGCCCTACCTGCTCCGCTTTGAAGCCCAACAGGGCAGAGGGACTCCCTATAAGGGAGTGAGAGGATTAGCCCGCTCAACCAGCCCCATTAGTCCTTCGCCTCTCTTTTTAGAGACCGCGTGGTCAATGTGAGTGTGTTAACCCAATTTAGAGTGCGTGTGTAGGTGTGGTGGTTTTTGTGGGAGGGGGGTGGGCGTACTAAGCACAGGCTTACCTTGCATAGCACACCCTCCGGGAGCCGGGCTGAGACCACCAAACTCAATTCACATGAAGCCGAGACTGGGATCCGAACCTCTAGCTGCAGAGGTGAATGGCTTGTCAGCGCAGTGCCAATCGCGTTGAGCCACCACAGCTCCTACGCATCATTCAGATATAATGTTGTTCCGGCGGCGATCCTGCGCACCATAAGAACGATCATAGCGGCGCCGCTTGATCGTTCTTATAGGCGGTGGGAGGGGACATCCCCCCTCCCGCCGCCATCCGGTGCTTCTCCAGGCTCTCCTGTGCCATCGGGGGCCCGGAGAGATGATTGCCGTGCACCGGATGGGAAGCATAGAGATGACTGGTGACCAGATGGTCACCAGTCATCTCTATGACCGTCGGAGGCCCAGGCGCGATGTGATGACGTCACGCCTGGGTACCCGTAAGTAAACAAACCGCAATTGCGGCTAGTAAGAATGAGATCTGTGAATTTTTTTCACAATCTCATTCTTTCCAGCCTGGAGGAGAGATGTGGGGTCTTATTGACCCTGCATCTCTCCTTAAAGAGGACCTGTCACACACTATTCCTATTACAAGGGATGTTTACATAGGAATAAAAGCGATCGATTTTTTATTTTTATTTTTTTTTAAGTGTAAAAAAAATAAAAAAAAATTAAAAAAAAAAAAACACCCCTGCCCCGGTAGCTTGCGCTCAGAAGCGAGCGCACTCGTAAGTCCTGGCCACGTATGTAAACGTCGTTCAAACCACACATGTGAGGTGTCGCCGCGTGCGTTAGAGCGTGTGCAACAATTATAGTACTAGACCTCCTCTGTAACTCTAAACTGGTAACCTGTAAAAATTTTCAAAGCGTCGCCTATGGAGATTTTTAAGTAACGAAGTTTGGCGCCATTCAATGAGTGTGCGCAATTTTAAAGCATGACATGTTAGGTATCTATTTACTCGGCGTAACATCATATTTCATATTTTACAAAAAATTGGGTTAAATTTACTGTTTTGTTATTTTTTAATTCATGAAACCATTTTTTTTCCAAAAAAAAGTCATTTGAAAAATTATTGCACAAATACCGTGCAAGGTAAAAAGTTGCAATGACCGCCATTTTATTCCCTAGGGTGTCTGCTAAAAAAACATATATAATGATTTGTACATGTAGGAGAGAAGTGCCAGAATAGGCCCGGTATGGATATGGGTATTAAAGCCCTGTATTGAAGTGGTTAAACTACTGTCAGGTTTTTCAATATATATGGATTCTATTTATAAAGACTTCTGTTCATAGAGATCTGTAAAGATAACCCTCTTTATAATTCACTGGCCACAATAACATGTACCTATGTAACATTGCATAGGAATTCTCTATGGATAAAAACTGAAATAATAATAGAAGGTACCAGGTTTTTGTTAATTACAACTACAATCTTTTATGCCTTGACCTTCAATTTAAATGTCCTCAGCCATGCAATATGTGTACAACATAAATTATTTAAGGGAAACATAATTTTTGGGAAAATAAGGGAAAATGTATATGAAATACTTACCGTAATTTTCCTTTCCTGATGTACTGCATGGCAGCCTACGTGTGGGTTAATCCCGCCTCTCATACCTCATAGGACCCTACTCCCATAAAGCTTTGCTTCTCACTATAGACTGTGTTCCGTAATATAGCCTACTCCAGCAAAGGGAGGGAACTCCTGCTGCCATGGAGTCCATCAGGAAAGGAAAATTACGGTAAGTATTTCATATAAATTTTCCCTTTTCCTGACAGACTCCATGGCAGCCTGCGTGTGGGAAATGACTAGCCATACACACCTGGGTGGGCAATTGCTGGTTAAAGAAAAGGTTTAATTGACATTGTCAACAGATAAAACATGTAAACCAAAATTGACCGACGATAAGGAAGCCGGTTCTACGCAATAGTGCGTCATAAATGTGTTTTAACCATGACCAAGAGGCTGCCTTACAGATCACTTCTGGAGAAACATGCCAGGCAGCCGCCCATGACGTGGCAACGCTTCGAGTAGAATGGGCGGTTACCGCTTCCGGAGGAGCCAAACCTCTCGCCTTATAAGCCCCTTGGATGGCTTGGACAATCCACGCTGCAATGGTTCTAGATGAATCACGCATTCATTTGTTTTTCCCATGAAAGAAAACAAATAGGTGATCAGATTGGCGAAAAGATGCTGTAGCTTCCAGATATTGCTTTAAAACTTCTCCGACATCCAAAGGATGAGCATTAGAGTTCTCAGAAGACCGAAAAGTGGGGAGGACAATTTCTTGGTTCTCATGAAAAACCCATGATACCTTTGGTTTAGAACCTAGCATAGGGATCAATACGACACGATCCGGGAAGAATGTAAGGAAAGGTTCTTTGGATCCTAACGAACCGATTTCGGAAACCCTCTTAGCTGATGTTATGGCTACTAGAAAGACCACTTTGAGAGAAAGATCCTTAATCGAAAGTTGGTCTGTGTGTCGAAAATCTGAGAAAAAATCCAAGACTAGAGGGAGATCCCACTTGGAGAACCTCGATTTCCTTTGAGGTCTCAGCCTCATAGCTCCTTTAAAGAATTGCCTGACAAGGGTGTGTCTAGCCCAGGATATACCTGTGAAAGCAGAGATAGCTGAAACTTGAACTCTCAAGGAGCTAACCGATAAAGGTAGGTCAAGACCCGTCTGAAGAAAGCCTAGAACATCTTGAATTCTGGGATCACTAGGAGAACCATCCACGGAAGAGGTGTAGTCTGAGAATTTTGACCAAATTCTTTGGTAGACCTTATTGGTGCTTGATCTTCAAGCATTCAATAAAGTAGAGCTGGCACCGCTTGGGCACCCTAACGCTTCCAGGCCATCAGATGCAGATGGGTTGGACACAGATGAGGGGTCGATCCTTGCAACAGGAGATCTGGTCTGGATGGAAGCAGAACTGGGTCCCGGAAGGTCAGTTGGAACAGCAACGGAAACCACGGTCTGTTGGGCCAGTATGGAATTATCGCCACTACCTCGGCCTCCTCCCACCTGAGTCTCGATAGGAACCGGAGGATGATCGGGACTGGAGGAAAGGCATAAGCTCTGCGGAACCTCCACTGATCCGTTAGGGCGTCCACCCCGAAGGCCTGGGGACAGCGGTATCTCCTGTAATACTTCTCCAGCTTAAAGTTACTCGGAGATGCAAACAGATCTACTTCCGATGCAAAACCCAGGGACTGGATCCAATTGAAAACTTCATTGTGGAGAGACCACTCGTTGTTGTCGAGAGATGTTCTCGAGAGGAAATCCGCCTGTAGATTCTGAGCTCCGGGAAGGTATACAGCTGTCAGATCTGTCAAATGTGTCTGTGCCCAAGACATGATTGGATTTACCTCCCTCAGTAGAGACAGACTGCGAGTGCCTCCCTGTCTCTTGATGTACGATACTGATGATGTATTGTCCATCCTTAGGAGGACTGAGGACCCCTTTATTAGGTGAAGAAAGGCTTGTAGGGAACAAAATGCTGCACGGAGTTCCAGGACACTGGATATTACCTTCTGGGATGGAAAGTCCCACTTCCCTTGGGCTACCTCCTTCAGGCAGAGAGCCCCCCAACCTGTGTTGCTGGCGTCCGATGTGATCGTGATCCAAGAGACAGGAGCTAGCGAATGGCAGTTGAGAAGGTTTTTTCGTAGTAGCCACCAGGGAAGACTTTCCCGCATATGCAAGGTTATCCGAATCACTTGATCCCGAGATCTCGGATCCCACTGCTGGAGAAAGCCCTTCTGGAAGGGCCGCATCTTCCACTGTGCCCATCTCACCATAGGAACCGTGGAGACCATGGTGCCTATTATGTTGAGGCATTGCGAGGCTTTGAGGAAAGGAGACTCCAGAGTGCGGCGGATTCTGTCCAGAACTACTGGGATTTTTTCCAGGGGCAATGAGATGGTACTCTGAGCTGTGTTGAACTGGGCACCGAGAAAGACTAGAGATTGTGTAGACTCTAGGTGACTCTTCTCTCTGTTTAGTAACCCAACAAACTCGGTCAGAGTGGTGATGACCAGGGCCCGATGTGTCAACAGTTGCTCCTTGCTTTGTGAAAGTAATAGCAGGTTGTCCAAGTAATGATGTAGACGAATTCCTCTGGTTCTGATTAAGGCTACAACAGCCAGTAAGAGCTTCGAAAATACCCGAGGCGATGTTGTGAGCCCGAACGGGAGACAAGTAAACTGGAGGTGAATACTGCCTACTGCAAACCGAAGGTATTTTTTAAACTCTACCGCTATTGGGACATGAAAGTAGGCATCTTTCAGGTCTATGGCCACAAGCCAGTCGCCTGGTTGAACCGTCTGATGAATCGTGAGCAGAGACTCCATCTTGAATTTTTCCTTTTTGATAAAGGTATTTAGATGTGTCAGGTCTATCACTGGTCTCCAAGAGCCGGTCTTTTTTTGAACCAGGAACAGGGGCGAATACATCCCTTGAAACTTTTTGGCCGTTGGAACTTGTATAGCAGCGCCCTGGGCCACGAGGGAGTTTGTATAGAGGAGAAAAGACAAATCCTTCTATCATAAACAGGGCATGGCTGTGGGAACGAACTGAAGAATGGGTGGATCGACAAACGTCCAAGAATGACTTGTAGATACTGTTTTGACAGTCCAGAAATCTTTTATCGAGGCTGCCCAGACGTGCCGGAATTGAAGAAGACGAGCTCCGACTCGTTCCGTCTGGGCCGACCCTATATCAAAAAGACTTAGGAGCCTCACGTCCGCCAGAAGAAGCCCCTTTTGCGGATTTCTGACCAGAGGGCTGGTTTCTTTTCCAGTTCTTCCTAAACTCACAACCAGGCTTGTACCGACGGGCATCCCTTGCCCGATCTTGATCTTGTCTAGGAAAAAATTTCCTCTGCCCATAAGGGCGACGATCCTGGGGAAGGAACCCCGACTTACCCCCTGTGGCACGGGTGATGGCGCTGTCCAGTTTATTCCCAAAAAGGGAAGACCTTAGAAAGGGAATTTTGCACCATGCCTGTTTAGAGGCAGGATCAGCCACCCAAGGGCGTAGCCACAGGGCACGCTTAGCTGTAACGGAGGAGAGCATGACCCGTGCTACCAAGCGAATAATGTCAAGGGAGGCCTCTCCTAAAAAGACAGATGCAATTCTTAGTTCTTGTCCTGGGATGCTTCTTGCTATGTCTTCGGAGACGCAGGTCAAAGTAGAATCCATCTCACCTGTCCAGGCCTCCATTGCTTTGGACAGGGCTGCAAGAGCTAAGGCTGGTTTACAAGCCATGCCTGCCGTCATATAAATGCGTTTGAGATCCGTATCTATTTTCCTCTCCAGACCATCTTTGAAGGAAATGGTATCTTCCAGAGGGAGATTAACGTGTCTTACCAGCCTCATCAAGGCTGCATCAACCAAAGGGGCTGACTCTAAATGTTTCACCTCTTCGTTCTTGAATGGGTACATTTTTGCTATTTTAGAGAGTAAAGAATTTTTCTTATCTGTGCCAGCCCATTCATCTGTAATGATTTCTCCAAGCTCACCAAGAAGGGAAAGTTTGGGTGGTCCTTCTTGAGCTGTTTGAAGTACTTCCTTTGCTTAGAAGGTGCTTCTACCGGTTCTTCCCACTTTAAGGTGTCCTTAACTGCTTAGACAAGAAGCAAAACAAAAAAAGGAAATGAAGGAAAAAGAGGGACACAAACATGGAGATCCAGGAAGTAGCCAAACACTAAAGCCCTGCCTGATATGAAGGATGTAAAATTTGAGAAATAGCAAAAATGGGATCATACCGTCCACGTGAGTCTGTATGAGACTGTTCTGTTTTCCTCCCAGGTGATCATGTGTTCCAGATGGTCAATTCACAAGCCCATTCAGCCAGCGATGGTGGTTCGGTTTGTCGGTGGTTTGTTTTGTCGCTGGCTTTTACAGATTGAGTAGAAGTAAGGAAATATCTAATCAAGCTCTTTTTGATTTGTTTATAGGAAAGTGGCAACATAGGCAGCACAGTAATTTAGGGCAATTTGGGGAATTGATCACTCAGTCTGTCATATAGTTGCATTATATCATCTCAAAAGAGAGTGAGTGAACATTTTTATGTTGGTAAAACCTATATTTACTGTGAGCAAAGAAAAATGTTCTTGGTTGTCTGATTTGTTGATAAAGAATTGCTAATAAATATTCAGCCAGGCTTCCTTAGTGTTCCAAGGTGACTGTTTGACACTTTTCCCATTTGGTAGTGTTACATCCCAGGTTAGGCGTGCCAGTGTGCTACATCACTTACAGGTCTTATTTCTTGTATACCCATGGGACTGTGTGTTTAATCCACACCACTTCAAAGAAGCTATTCCTGGTGAAACTTGTAAGCGAGAAGCATGGGTTGCATAACTGGACCTCTGGACTTCTTTGGTGTCCTCACAGCTTGTAACAATAATGTCAGGGATCTCATGCAGCAGGTGGTCATTCTCCTGCAGCAGGTGGTCATTTCCATTCAGCAGATGTTCATTCTTTTTTTTTTTTTCACAATCAAGGTTTATTGAAGCAAAAGTATGATTGTACAGAAAATTGGATATAATAACATACTTATATAGCATAGACAGTTGTATACATTTGGGATTGATATATAAATGAACATATATCTGATATGGAAAATTAGATAATCTTATTTGATATGGCATAAAGGAAAAGAAGGAAAGAGAGAGGGTGGGGGGTGGAGGTGTGGGGAGGGAAAAAAGTAGGGGGATAAGGGAGGGAGAGGGGAGGGGTGGGTGGAGGGGATTTAGTCTGGAGGCATGAAGAAACGGCAATTTGTCTGGAGGGTGTGGGCTATAGGCTTGAGAGGAGTATCATTAGACAATGTCATGAGGAAGTAGTCACCCCTGTAAGGGGTACAAATCGTAAAAGTTAAAGTATAAGGTTATTGAGTGTTAGACCCATGGAATGGTAAATCAATGAGAGGAAAGGGACTTATATTCTTTTGAGAGAGTGAATGTAACCCAAGGCGACCAATTTTCAATGAAGGTGGAGCTGTGTTCATTTTTCATTGCAACTAGTTCCTCCATTTTGTAAATGTAGCTCACCCTGTCCAACCAATCTCTGACTCCTGGGGCCCTGTCTGTTTTCCAGAACAGGGGGATCAATGACTTTGCCGCTGTGAGCAGGTGCCTCGTTAATGATTTTTTATACCTTCGTATGGAGAAGGAATTGACATGGAGTAGGCAGGCTGCAGCATCCAAAGTGATTGTAGTTTCAGTTATGTGCTTGATCCAGGTAGAAACTTCTTCCCAGAAAGTGCGAATTTGGGGGCATTCCCACCATATATGCAGGAATGTGCCCAAGTCTGATTTACAACACCAGCAGGTGTCAGAGATCGTCGGTGACCATTTGTGGGCTTTCACAGGGGTAATATACCATTGCGTAAGTACTTTATAAGAAGTTTCTTGATGTTTGGTACTTAGTGAACATTAT